>NW_023416314.1:55473580-55821080 GCF_014108235.1 Myotis myotis
GGATGAGATCATGAGGCACGCCATCCAATAGCCAGCTCCCACCTGAGCAGGCAGAACTGCAGTGAACTGCAGGTGCCTGAGGGAATCAAGCTGAGACCTGGGGGACCGTCCAGCAGAACTCAGCCCAGAATGCCAACCTGCAGAATTGTGAGCTAACTAAATGATTGTTTGTAACCATTAAATTTTAGGGTGATTTATTATGCAGAAATAGCTAACTGATACACAGGCATAGAGAGCAACCAGTCCACATTGGAACAAGAGAATTGAAGGCTCACAGATGGATGTATTCAAGAAAAAAAAAAGTGATGTTAGATAAGCTAATGTGTTAGAATATGTTGAAAGAATATTTACAGCCCTAGCTGGTTTGGCTCAGTGGATAAAGCATCAGCCTGTGGACTGAAGGGTCCTGGATTCGATTCCAGCCAAGGGCATGTGCCCAGGCTGCAGGCTCCATCCCCAGTGTGAGGCATGCAGTGCAGGAGGCAGCCAATCAATGATTCTCTCTCATCATTGATGTTTCTATCTCTCTCTCTCCCCTCTCCCTTCCTGTCTGAAATCAATAAAATTTATTTTAAAAAATAATATTTACATTCTTAGTGGAGAATTAATGATTTACTTTTAGATTAACAGAAAAGTAGGAAATTTATTATCAAAAAAGTTGTACAAGGGAGAAAATGCAATCATGTTTTACATGTCTCATCTATGAATAATATTCCCACAGCCATAATAAAGCAAATGCTTAATATTATTTTAAGCTAAAATTATGATATAATGATGTTAAGAGGCCAGGAGGAGGGAACTGGTATATACATGTGTGATGGAAATTGAGGTGAAACAGGGTAGAAACTTGAATCCTGTCTTCCATAATTAGAAGTCAAGAAATAGCAGAATAATCATGTTAGTTGAAAGCCTAGAGATAAATAGAAGAAACAGCTAAAAGCTTATGTAGATGTCTATGTAGAATAGCAACCTTAGGGGGTGAGTTGGGACAAAGGATTGCAGCTTCTTATTGAAAGCCTTATGGAACTGTTTGATGTGACTTATATGTATAACAAATAAAATTCAAATTTACAAAAATGAAATGGATTTTATGGATTTCTTCTGAAGTAATTGCCAACTCGCTATAGTAAACTTGAATCCCTGAAATTGGCTTCAGCAGTCCTGACTTTGGTGCTGTTTTTACTAGTGGAAATGCAGACAATAGTCATCAGGCATTCAATCCCAAATTCAGTCATTTTTTATTCTTCCTCAGAAATATTGAAGCCCAGCTCTCTCCATCACCATGCCTCTGCAAGAGCTCAGGACACCATCTCACCTATTTTCCCTGCCTCTGATATTTCTTGTTCCCTAAAATATTCTTCACAGAGCTGCCAGAATGATCTTTGTAACAGCAGTGACCCTTTATAAACTCAGGATCTCATACATGGCCCTTCAAGCTTTGGGCTCTCCATCATTTTCCAGCTTCATCTCTTGCCATTAGTCAAGCTCATCTCCACTTATACTTCCCACTCCTCATTTTTGTCATGCTTTGGTTTTCTGCCAAGTCTTTGTGCATATGATTCGCTTTACCTGGAATACTATTTTCTGTTTTGGCAGTCCCTGTTGGCTACCTACTCAAAATTTACTCTTTTCATTTTTCCTACAGAATCCTGGAAATCCTTGGTCTCAGGGAAAGTGGGCCCAAGACCTGGTCTAGAGGTAGACATAGTATCCCGTTTCAACTAATTATTTGTACGAGGAAGTCACAATGAAACACCTGGAAGGATTTTCCCTACCTGATAATAGGAAGGTATGCAAGCAAAAACTCTCAACCCCAATCTCCCCTACCTTCCTTTCCCAGAAAATTGATTGTGAGGCCTGGACCTGCTGTAGACCAGTGGGAGAAAAGAAAGAGATACTGACTGGAATCCAGGCTTCCTGGAACCTCTGCACCAATGCTAGGAAAATGTCTGGTGAGACATTTTCTTATGTAGACAAATAACACCCTCTTGCTATGCAACAGTTGACAGGGCATTACTTGAAGCTAAAAGTATTTATGCTGGATATAGCCACCTTTCCCAAGTGAAATCCTGCTCATCCTTCAGGACTCAGCAGAGTCACCACCTGTAATACCTGTACCAGGTTAAAGAACCCTCATCCCTGACCCTAAGTTTCTATAACTTCTTTAATTATAGGATAACTAGAGGCCCGGTGCACAAAATTTGTGCACTCGGGGTGGGGGGGTCCCTCAGCCTGATCCATGCCCTCTCATAGTCCAGGAGCCCTTGGGGGATGTCTGACTGACAGCTTAGGCCCAATCCCAGGAGGCAGCTCCCGTATTGAGCATCTGACCCCTGGTGGTCAGAGCATGTCATAGCGACCAGTCATTCTGCAGTTTGGTTGATTTGCATATTAGCCTTTTATTATATAGATGATTAAAAGCACCAGCTCTGAAGCCAGACTGCCTAAATTCAGAGCCCAGCTCTACTATCTACTAGTTAGTAACTTTTGGCAAGTTATTGATCCTCTCTATGACTTAGTTTCCTCATCTATTAAGTGGGGATAAGAATCTTATTAGCCTTAATTGTCACAGGGGTTAAATGAGTTAATGCATGTAATGTACTTTATAATTGGTTTCTGATAATTCATTCAATTAATTTTTGCTGTTATTAAAATAAGCTTCATCATATTCTATCACAATAGCCTAATAGTCCTCTTCCCAGAGAGATTGTAAAGATAAAGAAGGCAGAGGCTGCATATTTCCAGTTTATTGCTATATTCTTATGGATACTAGAGATACTGCCCTATAAATGTTTGTTGAATACATAAGCATATATCATACAGTGTGAACAGTATATGAAAAGTAAACCAAGTCAAACAGTAACCCAATTGGAAAGGCTTTTTTTTCACATTAAGCCAGTGAAGGGAGTTAAAAATAAGCAACTTAGTGTGTTCTAGAAGGCTACTTCAGGAAGAATTCCCATTGTTGGGTCAAAGGACAAAATACCCTTGTGCTCACAAAGCCCCTGGCTAGCAAGCTTCACTCAATCAAGGAAAAAAATCACTAGATAAGCCAAAAGATATTCAAAGGTCAGTTGTTGGACCACTTGTCCATAAGCCTTTTTTCCTTGGCCTCTTAAGATGGAGTCTGTAATCAAAGATAGAATGTGAGAAATACCTATTAAAGTCGACCAATTCCAGATAACCATTCCTCCAGTATCTTTCTTTATGTTGATTCACCATACTTTTTCTTGCCACTCACACTGTCAGCCAGTCAACTCCTTCTCTGTGGACCTTCAACTCATCCTTCACTTGAGCTAGAAGCTCATGACAATGTTATTCTTTGTTAGTGTGTGTGTGTGTGTGTGTGTGTGTGTGTGTGTGTGTGCATGTAAAAGTGAGAAGGAAAGTCTAACACAAGAGTGATTGCATACAAGTATCTTCTGGTGAGTGTGCAGTTTTATTCCTTCATGTGTGCTGACAGGTAAATTGGGAAAATACTCCATGGTCTTCAGAAAACTTCTACCATTGATCCTCATGGTAATTTACTTTTTTTTATCTCTTTCCTTTCCTTTTACCTTAAGCAATTATGGCATCTTTCTTTGCAGAGCTCAGTAATTGGAAAACTGGTTTACAAATCTGGCCACTTTTCTTCTCTAAAGATTTTTTAAAAATAACTTGTAGAGCTGAGGGAACGAGAAGAGAAAGGGGAAAAGGTATGCATTTTAGTGAGATCCAGAAGGATGAAAATTGAATTTATTTAATATTCTCACTTATTACTTTGCAGGAAGAATTTGAAGAAGGGAACTGGGATTTAATTCTTTGGATAACACAGTTCTGGAGCCATATGCAGAATTTACCTTTAAAAATATTTGTAGTCTCTGGATCAATCAGACTTTAAGCCACAGTAGTGGGAGGAAGTCAGTTCCAGAGATCACTCCATAACAGAGAAATAACAGCAATAAAAACATCAGTGACAGCTCATTTCTAGGTACCAAAATCTGTTTTAGTTTCCTGTGACTGCTGGAGTTATTGGGAGAATTAAATGATTTAATACACAAAAAGCCCTTGAAACAGTGCTTTAAAATAGTTTTTTTTTTTCATGTTATCATTATTATGGGCATTGGAATATTTTCAGGAAATACAATTTTGCAGTGGTCCTTCAATAGGGGTCCATGGATGTTCTTAGGACTTTGTATGTAAAATTTGGTGAATATGTGTAGTTGTGTATTAGTTTGCCAGAGCTGCTAGGTATAACAAAGTACCACAGACTGGGTGGCTTAAACAATAGAAATTTGTTGTCTCACAATTCCAGAGGGTAAAGTTTGAAATCACAGCATTGGCAGGATTGGTCTAGTCTGAGGGTAGTAGAGAAAAATTGCTCATTGGTCTTCCAGTCTCCCCTTAAGTTAGTTGCATGGGCACTGCCTCAGTTTGACAAAAGGCCCTTGCACCCACCTGGGGTGGGCTCAAACTGATGTATAGACATCCAGTATGTTAGTTAGAACAGTCTAAGCTGCTGTAACAAAGAGACCCCAAATGACAGCAGCTTAAGTTAGATAAGAATTCATTTCTTATTTATACCATAGTTAAGAGATAAGAGGTACTGTGCTGATAGGCAGCTCTGCTATTCCTAACATGTGGCTCTTCCTTGTCAGTCCAAAGTCATGGCTGCAATTCTCGTCCTCCCGGCCAACAAGGACAACCACTTGCTCAGCAGGGAAGGAAAGCATATGCTCAAGCTTCTCAAGGCTTTTGCTCATTCACATCCCATTGGCCAGAATGGAGTGGCCAAGGGCTCACCACGCTGTAAAGACGGCTTGGGACTGTCATCTTTAAATGGATTGCCAGTGCTTAGCTAGACTCACCTATTATGGAAGAAGAAGAGAACAAATAGTGGGGAAGACAGCTAGTACATCAAACTCATGGGATCTTTTTTCCATTCTGGGCCTATCAATGGAAAACTCATGGACTCCATTCCTTAGGGAAGTGACCTTCCTTTTTTTAAAAATAATTCATTTCTGGTTTATTATTTCTGTTTCAAGGCACCTCTAATTTAATATCAAGAGAGTGATACAAAAAGGCCCAATTACAATGAAGGAACACATTCCCTCACTAATACCAATGCCAATGCTCTTTCAACACATGCCTGTTGAATGCAAGGGTGATTTAATAAATTTAACACTAAAAAAAATAACAGTGAGTCTCCTATCCCTATACAACCTAGTTACAAATTGAATGTTTATAATGCTTCAAACAGTTAACCTGAAGTTCAATACCATACTTTCATGTGGGTAGCCCTCAGTAGGTTATCTACAGTATTAGCAACCATTCAGAACAAACCATTCATTAAAACAACATTGATTTGCCCTATCTGGTTTGTCTCAGTGGATAGAGTGTTGGCCTGCAGACTGAAGGGTCCAAGGTTCAATACTGGTCAAGGGCACATGCCCAGGTTGCAGACTCATTCCCTGGCTGGGGGTGTGTAGGAGGCAGCAGATAAATGATTTTCTCTCATCATTGATGTTTCTCTCTCTCTCTCCCTCTCCCATCCTCTCTGAAATCAATAAAAATATATATATATATTTTAAAAACTACATTGATTTAAGGCTCATGCAAGTAATACAGAGCCCCAAACTAAATGGTTAAACATATGAATTAATTGTACTGATATCTATTATTGTATTATTTCAGAATTATTAAGTTGTTTCTTAGCAAATAAACCCTTTATAGGCAAAATTCACCTCATTTGAGATTGACTCAGAAGTTCAACAACAATCAGGAAGTCCACACAACAACAATCAGGAGTCAGTAAGGTCTTATTGGCAAAACTGATAAACAGTGTCTCCAAGTCACTATGTTCAAGGTTAAGTGTGATGCATATTCCATTTTTACATTCTACTGGAATGTTTAACTCATGTTTAATTCATGGTTTTAAATCTCCAGGTTTTCATTCCTCCAAACTGTTTGAAGACACAGTGTGCCACAGACTCAAAACTATTTCTCCTTCTATTTTCTTTAAAAAAAGAAACCTTTCTTAAGTGTCCACATGTTCTAGAAGGGGAATCTTTCAGAGGTGGCCAGTTCTTCGGAATAGTCTGATGCCTCAGACCTCTGAAGCAAAGGGAGGGGGAAGAAAGAAAAGCTGAAACAAGGTTCATCTGATAAGTTTTACATTAACCATTGCAAACTAGGTAGTATAAGAACATGGCTTTTTGGCCCAGCCAGCATGGCTTTTTGAGCACTGACCTATGAACCAGGAGATCATGGTTTGATTCCCAGTCAAGGCACATGCTCAGGTTGCAACTCCATTTCTAGTGGGGGTGTGCAGGAGGAGCCGATCAATGATTCTCTTCCATCTAGATCAAGCATGTCAAACTTGTGGCCTGTGGCTGCATGCGGCCCACAACGAATATTTTTGCGGCCCAGACAATATAACAGTATGTAAGAAACATTTTAATAAAAATTCTGTAACTTAATTTTTACAATATCCTGTTATACATAATCTATATATATAAAAGCCTAAGTGACTGAACACCAAACAAATGACTGGAACCACTGGTCCCTATGACACATACTTACGACCAGGGGGCAGACGCTCAATGCAGGAGCTACCTCCTGGTGGTCAGTGCTCTCTCACAGCTGACCAACCCATCCAGCGACCCACCAGCCCAACAGCAGCCACTCACTTCCTCAGTAGTCCTGCAGGTCCAATCTCTGGAGAACAGGCCAGACAGGATTCCAACAGCACCACCTCCTCCTGGAAGCTGGCCTCAGGCACTGTGGCCACTTCCCCTCCCTAGATGCTCTGCAAGGAAGAAAGGATATAAAAGGAGCCACCAGCTGGTTTCTGTGAATGTCAGCGGGATGGATCTAATCCTGGCCCACAAGGGCATCCCACCATACACCTGGAGGGCTGATCGAGTCCCGGCCCTCCCCCCACCCCCATCGGGACCCTACCCATGCACGTATTCGTGCACCAGGCCTCTAGTTTTTAATAATGAACTACAATGCTCGCTAATGACTGATTACTATAATCGTGTTGCATTCATTTCCCTTACGTGCCTTACACACAGGTACACCATTTCTCTCCACTACTACTAGCAATGAATATTTTAGCAGCTGATTGCCAGGTCATTAGTCTTGGACTGACTTGTTTGGTGTGCACAACAGGAAATATTTTGCTTTCGGAGAACAAGAAAAATAGGTTTATTTGAGTTATGCTTATTATTTTGTGCAGTTATTCAGTGTCTGGTAAGTTAATGTTCAAGAAAAAATAATAATTTTTATTAAAATGTTCTATTATTTTATGTTAATGATTACTCATTTATTTCACCCCTTTGTATTCAGAATGTCTCTATCAAAATAAGCCTATGTTTCTATGAAAATTGAAGCTTTTGTTTTTTTGAAGCCCACATAAACTTAAACCTTGTTTATTTGGCCCATATTAGCCTTTGAGTTTGACATGCTTGATCTAGATCCATAGGGGCAAAAACTGGAAATTGGAACTTAATTCAATTGGAACAAATTTATTCATTCTTATTCGTGATTCTTGGGAAATAGTGATTGAAAATAGTTGAAAAATAAGAAAGTTGACTTTCCTCAGGGATCTTTGCAGTGTCTGGTTTTTCTCTTCTGACCTCTCCAAAATCCAGAAATGTCCTATTCTCTTCTGGCAACGCAGATCTCTACACCACAATAGCCTGTGGTGTAGCACTGTCTCCCTTCCTTTCTTCACTAACTAGGCTTCTCATTTCTGGATACTGAAAGTTTCTTCTAGATATGAGGAGGAAAGCAATATAATAAACTTTACACCAGAGTGCTAATGTGTAATTAGTTATTTGAGGAGTATGTTGGTTGTTTGTTTGTTTGTTTGTTTTTAAAAAACTTGGTTGTGATACTAAATGAATTTTGAATTGGTGGAATTTCAAAGGGGGTGGTAGAAGAATTCTGACATGTTCTCAACATGGTACCTCAGAGGGACCCGCGGGGGCCTGAACTCGGATTGCCCACAGTGGAGCTCACTCATTAACAGTCTCTTTATTGATTCTGCTCCTGTCCCTGTCTCACTTTCCTCACTTCCTCAGTTGAGACCCCTTCCCAGATAATCTATCTGAACTGAAGGCCTTATCTCAGAGTATGGCCTATTAAAGTCCTTTCCCAAAACTCCCCAAACTGAAGTGGTATCTCTTTCCCCTAGGATGATAATGATGAGCATGGGAACCCAAAACTCTGAGTGGCATGACTTCTACAACATGAGAATCTGAAAACATGTGACAAATGGACAGACAGCGCCTTAGACTCGGAGATAGCATCTTGATGCTGTGGGCAGCCTGGCTTCAGCCCACCTTGAGGTTAGCTTCATTTGACCTTGACCTAGCCATTACTTGATACCTTGAGTTTTAGCTAATTTTGAGTTGAGTTTCTGTCCACTGCAATTGAAAGAGTCCTGGTGGGATGATGTTTATTTTCTTCTTTTTGCTTATATTTTTCTATAAAGAAAACAACAACATTTTAATGCCAAATATGACAGAATAATGTTCTAAAGGAAAAAACAACAACATTGGAAATGTCTTTAATAGTGTCACCTTGAATAGCTAATGCGGGGGCACAGTGCACCTTTTTCTCTTAATATCAGTGAAACCAGGCCTTCAGGAAACAATGGGATCATTGAACCATGAGTCGTCACAGATAATCACACTCTCCAAATGCTCCCACAGTGGTGAATGACAGAGGGTCTTGCCTTTGTCAGCTCCACCAATCACCCAGACTCATAGAATAGTTTGAATGTAGCTTCTCATTTGGCCCCAAAGCTGTGCCCAAGTTAATGACTTGGAAAAACATGTCATCATCCATATAATCGGCAGAAACCAGAGAGCACCCTGAATCAGGTGTTGCCATTGCAGAGGAATCATTTACAAATCCCGCACACATTTCGACAGTGTTTGCATTATTTCTCACAACTGTTTAATTAAATCCTGTGTAAACAGACGAGCTTATTTGTTTGGTCCTAATAGTTGGAAAATTTGGATATTGTGCATAGTGACATTTACAAATATTTGCATTTACCAAATAATATTCTTTTCATTAAAAAAAATTCCTTTATGCTAAAGAGAAAACAGATTTAGCCTTTATGGAAAAGTATTTGTTCTCGTGGCTTTTTATAGCCAGAGGCATTCACAGATTGCTGGGCATCGTTGGAAGGAGGGATGGAAACAAAGCACAGAGCGCTGGCAGCCTCGGCTCAGAGTTTGGGTGCATCCTCACATACAGCTCCATGTCTGCGTTTCAGGCAGACATAAAAAGAAAACAGGTCCAGATAAAATGGACCCAATTCTCAAAAATGTGCAATTCCTTTAAATACTAATTCCATATTTAGGAACCTATGCTAAGAATCCAAATTAGAGATGCGGCCAAAGACAAATATAGATATGTGTAGACCTGTAATGCAGTACTATTTATAAGAAATACTTGAAACAATCCAAATGTAAAATAATTGTTTATTGGTTAAATTGTGGAGTATTTCTACTATGAAAATCTGTGCAGCAGTTAAACATAATGCAGGTTTCAGGGCAATCGGGCAGAGCTGTACCAACAATATAAGCGAAAAATGCAGATTACAAATGACTATGAGCAGCATGATATTCATTTTGTAAAAACAAAAACTACATCTCTGTGCACATGAACATCTAGAAGGCCTTATACCAAAATGTTAATACGATATGTTCTGGAGTGGTGGGATAAGTAAAAGCTCCAAAACACTGCTAATAAGTTGCAGAACTTGCATCCAAACTCTTGACTTATGTCTAATTTATGTCCTATTTCCACTATCTCATGTTACCCGCACCCAGGAAGATATTTACACCGAAAACAGAAACACTCTGAAATAGAATGCAGACCCTAATAGACGATGTTAAAATATTTCTAAGCTCTAATGTTTACATCTCAGGAGACAGCTATCATCATGATTAGTTAACTCTGGGTTGTCTATCAAAGATGATAGAGTGGGCTAGCCATTGCTTGATATGGTTTCATTCTGTATTGAATGCTGCAGATGACTAGAACCAACAGTACCAAATTTGGTGTCAATGTCCATAGCCCTTTAGGCCCAATTTATAAGGGTATCACCCTGTGACAAAATCCTAAGATCCTGAAATTTATCTGTGCTGCCTGGCAGTTCCTACTGGCATAAAGGGTCTTGAATTTTCAAGGTCCCACTTCCTGGATCATTGTCCTCATCACTGTGTTTTTTTGAACCCTGTTCAGATCTGACTCAATAGCATTGGTTAACTCCATCAACTGCTTATATACTGAAGCTTCCCACATCTGTTCTGCTTTACTTGTGGGAATTTCTGCTAGGTTTGCATGACGTTTAACTCAGTATTAGAAAGCCAGGGGGAACGGGGCATTCAAGAAAAAAAGAAGGGAATCTCCTTTATGAACATTGTAGACATAAAATATCAATTTCCTTATACCTCATGTATTAGAAATCTCTTATTGCCAATAAGGAATATATTTGAGACCTAATTTCTCTTTCAGAGTTAGTATCTCCCATTGGGGTTTGGGAAATTTGAGCAGATGCACAAACACAGAAGACTTAAACATAGAAAGAGCTTACTAAGTAGTTATGCCTAACATTTGCAACTGGTAAAGCAGAGCTACCCAAAGAATGATAAGAAAAGAAAGCAGAGGAAAGAGGTGAATGTGTTGTTTATCAGAAAAGCATCAATGTTCTCATTATGGAAAAATTAGAAATCAGAAATTTTCAGTTCAGTATAATCTTAGTTCATTTTATAGTTTAATGCATATAACAAGAATGGGGATGGGGGAGCAGAGCATGGTCATATTTTCAAGCCTTTGTCCTGTAAAGGTCTTGATCAGGCCCTCGTTGCAGCCCAGCAGAGCTTGGAGACAGAAACACGGAGGCTTTAGAAAGAAGGTTAGCCAAATATTGGGAATTTGAATCCTTAATTAACTGACTTTTTTTTTTTTTCCTGAGTTCTACTCTTCAGAGAAAGACTTCCTAATTAAACTACTCTGTTTGGTGAATAGCCTCATTAATTAAAGTAGTAGATTCTAGTACTAAATTTTTTCTTTTTATTTGTTTTACATAAATTTATAAATATGACAATTACAATCATTTTTAAAGTACAGTCTTTCCCTCTCTTTTTCTTTTTTCGTTTAGATCTTCTCCTTCCTCAGCTTTCCTCTCCGCCCATATCAATGCCCATACTGCCCACCAATGATCCCAGGTGCTACCTACTGTGTGTGCTTCCACTCTTTATTGGACCTCTCTCTCACACACACAACATACACACACCCACTGGAATCATATTATACACACTTTCATGCATCTGGCTTTTCTTATTCAATATTTCATGAAAATCTGTCCAAGCCAACTGTGTGGCTCTAAATCAGGGGTAGGAAACCCTTTTTTTCTGCCAAGGGCCATTTGGATATTTATAACATCATTCACGGGTCATACAAAATTATCAACTTAAACATTAGCCTGCTATATTTGGTCAAACATTTAATTAACTCACCCCTAATGCCTTGGCAGGGCCAGACCACCCCTGCTCTAAATTATTCTATTAGCAGCTGCAGATTATCCCATGCTTTAGATATACTATTGACCGAATATGGATATTCTTTACCTAGGCTTTCATTTATCAACTTTGCCATAATAAACATTCTTGCACTGTGCCACGGATAGATTCCTAAAAGTGGGACTGCTGGATCAAAGGACAGCGTAGTTCTTTTCTCTCTTTCCTTTTTAAAGAAGAGATGCTGCTAGACTGTTTCTAACTTACAAGTGCCCTTGCAGACTCAGTTTCCCTCTCTGGACCTCTGTTTTCTCACTCCTAAAGCAGGTGACCTTGACTGTCCTTCACAGCTTATTCTAAACTTCTCTGCTTCTGCGCCTGCACTCACTGTTCTGTGTTTTGCTGCAGTGAAGTGAGGATCATCACTACTGCTGACTCAGGGACACGCATCCTGCCTGTCTCACTCTCGGAATTTTGGATGTACATATTCTGCACGCAGACTAGGTACTAAGCTGAATCACTGATTTCTAAGTATGAACTCTTCTGAAATGCTATGATGAGGGAAGCTTGCCTTGATTAGCTTGTCTCCCTGACACCAGGGTCCAGATGAGAAATGGAAAATGCAGCTGATTGCAAAGCTCCAAGCTTCTGTCGTTTATGTTGAGATTTACCTTCATCTAAACAAAAGGTGCCTGAGAAACATTCATAGAAGCCTGTGTTTGAGCACTTTTTCAGAATGCTCCCAAGTTTCTTTTAATGAAGATGCATACTTGATTATTGCCTGACTAAACCACTGAATGAGGAGGAGAAATGTTGCACAATGAGTATCCACTTGGTAATTCTATTCTGTGCGTGTCTCCCCATATTAAACCCTCTGAACCAAGGAGAAAGAACTGTTTTATTTGCTAAATTAGAGGAGCTTCGAACAGATGATTCTCCCAGACTGAATAACAATGATTGCTTATGGAAAGCATACTAGGCAGGCAGCTAGCCTCAGTCTAGGCATTTTACATACATACATATCTCATCTAATCCTTGAACAACACTTGAGGTAGGTTAATCTTATTATCCTCATTTTATAGATCAAGAATGTCCCCTGTGGGTGCAGAGCTAGGAGGTGGTGTGCTGCAGAACCCACGTTCTCAGTAGGAAATGACACGGCAGTGGAACTGGGCAGTGGTGGGCAAGTGGGACAGAAATACTGCATGGCTTCTTGGCAATGCCACCCTAAACCCGCACAGAGGCCTCGCATCCATTAGCTGTAGAGGTTTTCCGTGTTTATGGTTCCCACATCAAAACCATCTGAGCACCCGCACAGGTGCGCACGTTAAATCCGCTGGGTGGGGTGGAATGGAGTCCCTCAAATCCTGACTCGGGGGGCTGACCTTAAGCAGGTTTCCTCGCTTTTCTGTCAACCTGGCCCTGCAGCTCTTTCTCGCCTGCTGCAAGCGCCCACTCACACCAGAGCAGGAGTGGGTCAGATACCTTTTCCTCTCCTTCCTCTCCCCTTCCCTAGTGCGGAGGAGGGCAGCATCTTGAATGCGAAAGTCTGCCCTTCAGGCCCTCTCCTGCTCCCCACCTCTTACGGCTCTCCTCTCCAGTCTTGGGACAGACACTGGCATCAGGGCTGCCACTGATGGCCTGTTTTTCAATAGACTACCTCTTCCTCCTCCATACTGCGGGGTGGACACGGGTTTTGAAAAATAGCTATTTATTTGCTTATCTACAAAGGGGGGGGGCAAAATGATCGAGGGCAAAATCAATTACTATTTTTCATCTTTGACAAAGTAATTAAGGCCATAGTGACTGCTAATTCCGCCCGAATGGCTGCGCCGTGATGGATGCGGATTTACGGCCTGCTCGGCGGCGGCGGCAGCGTTGCACCCACCGGGCTGATTATCACTCCAAACAGGCGGCCGTGGAGGGCGGGGGCGGAGGCCCGCATCCCGAGGACTTGAGCCTTTTATTCTAATTCTTTTCTTTAACACGGAGGCTCTGTCCTTGGCACTTACCGAGCACGGACTCACAGCCCCGTGCACAAGCTGTCCCTGGCCTCCCGCCCCAGCACACCCACTCCAGCCCGCCAAACGTACCCTGCGGCCGGCTGGTGCCCGTCACTCCGCCCCCACTTGGGATTCAGAACGACCTTCCTGGGGCTGCAGGACCCTCCCACCACTCTCCATTGGCCCCTCCTTTCTAGAATCTTGCGGCGGGAAGGGGGGGGGGAGGTAGGGAGCCAAAGCTGAGCTCCTGCCAAAGCCCTCCCCTCCCCAGGCGGCTGCATTCCTCCTGCGTCAACCACCTCTGACGGGCCAGAAGCACCGCGGGCCTCGCGCAGGAACCCAAGTGCGCACTTGGCTGGGGAGGGCCCGCCGGCTAAACGTCAGGCCTGGGGACCGGGTGGGGATTGGCGTCACTCGGCCCAGAGTCGCTGCTGGGGGCGTTCTCCCTGCTCCGGGGGCGCTGGCCTGGGACATCTATGCGCCCAGAACGTGGACGTGCTGGGTGGAAGCACAACGATCACGCGGCATTTTGCGGGAGTGGCTCAAATGCAAATTGAGGGAACTGGCCAGAACTTTTCGTAGTCGTGACTGGTGGAAGTTGGCCCAGGGCCCGCGGAGCTTTGGAGGGAGGTGGGGTGGGGGTGGGGGGGCGCCTCGTGGTGCAGAAGCCAGGGCTGCTGGGCCGCCCCTTCAAGTGCTCGCATCCTGGTTTGGCTCCATGAAAACTGGGATCTGTTCTGAATGAAGCGCTGGACAGGCCCCTCTCCCCAGGTTTCCCCGCGGCTCCCAGAGTCCAGGGTGTTTGCCACGGCCCACCGAGTCCAAGCTCGCGCCCCAGGCTTCTGGGTTCCGCTTGCTCTCCCGACTACACTCAGCCAAAGCCCACCAGACCCACCCCTGTCTCCTTCAGGAGCCTGGTTTCCTTCGGAGCGGAGCGGGCCTCCGGGGAGAATTAGGAGCTTCTCTCTCCGCCCTGCCCGGCCCTGTGAAAGGGGCTGGGAGATTTTCTAGGGTCAAAGGAGATTTTATGATTTTCCGTTTCCCCGGCTTTAAAACTGGGAGTTTCCCAAAGGTTGTCAATGCTAAATGAGATAATTCATGGAAAGTTCTTGCGCAGTGGTTCCATGTTGAGAACTTAGTACATATTAACTCAACACTACAGTAAACGCGGTCTGGAACGCGCAAGGCAGCTCTCCAGGAGGGTCTCTTCAGGGAACCTGTCCTCCCTCAATATCAGTGCGGACCTTGGATCCCCAGCCCTCTTCCATCAGCGGGCCCAGCGGGCGAGTCTGGGAGCAGAGGCGTGGGAACGCAGGCGAGCCACTGGAAGGTGGCGGGAGGGGCCTCCACTGCGCCCCAGGCACCCACCACAATCTGCCGCTGCAGCTTCCGCCCGGGCCCCGCGGCATTGCCCTCCGCTGCGTGGGGGCGGTCCAGCCGGTGCAACCGAGCCGACCCTAAGGCGTCGGGTGGGGATGCTGGCGGCCACGGGAAAGGGACTGAGTGCTTTCTGTAGCTCCCCATTGGGGGGGGGGGGGGGGCCGGGGTTTCCCGAACCAGGTCCCCAGGAAGGAGGGAGGGGAAGCGGTTTACCTACAAATCCCTTCTAGTCTCCAAACTAGACCTTATTTGTAAAGGTGTTTTCCCTGTTTTGATGATAGCCATTGCTTTACACCCGAAGTAAAGTCCCTCTTTTTACCTCCACGGCCACCCCCACCCAGCTGGAGTAGGGCGGCACATCTTCCCACGGATTCCAGGACAGCCAGCCCTGCCACCTGGCTGCGGGGGAGGGAGGGGGGAGGAGGGGGAGGGTCACGCTTCCAAACCAGGCCTAGCTGCGGTGGTTTTTATTGAGAGGGCTTAGAAGAAAACATGAGTCTCCTTTGACTTTGAAAGTGACTAAGAACCAGGTCGGTGTTGAAGATATTTTCCTTTTTATTTCTTTAAAATATGTTCAGAGGAGCTTAACAAATACACTGAGAGCAATCGTAATTTTACCCAGGAATTTCTGTTGTGTCAATAGAGATAAAATAGGAATGCAAATGTTAGACCTCAATTTTTAAGCGAAAGTCCAGGATCCCTCTAACACTGGTTGTAGGGCTGTGAGAATCTAAGTCCCCATACACGCAGGTGGCTACAACACCCTTATCCAAGCAGCACCCCTGTGCGGCAGCCATCGCAGAGCTGTGGCGCTACGAGCCGACCCCCGATTGTTTGGGGGGTAATATTGTGGAATCCACTGCTTGCAGGTTTGGAGAGGCAGCTACGGATGTAGTAGCAGAGAAAGACAGAAACATGAGGGTGATTTAACTCCTTCCCTCGCGCCCACCGCGGCAGCCCCATCCACTCTGCGCCTCGCCTTGGGTGCAGTGGGACGTGTCCTTCCCATGTTTTCCGTAATTAGGGAGAGGCAAACTTCTGTCATCTCCTGCCGCCGGCTTCGGTTTAGTAATCAGACCCACATGAGTCACGCTGAACACGCAGCCCCCCTCCCTCCCGAGTGACAACAGCGGGCCAGCGTACTCACGGCTGTTGTCCCTTTAAAACTCGAATCCATGGGGGTAATGATTTATCAAACTTGTATTATCAAGAAAATGTCAAACGAAGGGCACCTTGCTTTGCACTGACGCAAACCTCGCCTTTCCTAAGGAGATATAGAAAGCGCCTCTCTTGCTGGAGCCGAACCCAGTCTTGTCAATAGCTGGTTTCACTCTCTCTACCTATTCAGTCTGCTGCCGGTGTCAGACATGGTGAGTGTTTGCTTTTTTGTTGTTCTTTTCAGAGAGGGGGCTGCGGGGTTAGGAGGAGCAGATTCGTTTTGAATACTTCTTTTTGAAATGTTCTGTACATTTTGGAAGAAGGAGGGAGGACAGTCGTCACAGCCGTAGTATTTGCACTTGTGAACATCACCTGAGGTCCAAAAGAGGTTTCTGAAGGTATGGAGCTGAGAGGTTGGCGGGTCACCTACCCTGCAGAGTCTTAGCACCTACCCTGCGGATTCTTAGCACTGTCCTCGGTGCTGAAATCAGATGCCCATAGGAGCCTTAGTGGCTCTGGGTCCTAGAGGATGAGATAAGAATGCTTGCTGGAGTCAAGGTACTTAGATTGGTGCAAATTAAGGAGTTCTGCTATGTGCACTTGTGCACGAAGATTTGATGAGTGGTGTGTGGATGAGCTGAAGACAATATGGTTATTCTCACAGTATAATAGTAATTATTGGTACTAATGTTTAGGAAACCTTGAAAGATAATGAGAAGAAAGCGGACGGAAAAACCACCGCTGGTAGTTTTTTAAATTTGAACCTCAATTGGGAGAAATCAAATGAAAATTAGTCATGAGTTTTGGTCCATGAAGGATATCAGACTTCTGTGAATGTATTCTTGGCATGTTCTTTTACATATCTGGGAATCTGGGAGTGAATGTAGATTGTGTAAGATAACAAACGTGGTTACTGTCCAGTGTTTTAAGTGTGGTTTATCATTGTTGTTGGGTTGTTGCTGCTATCCCTGCCTTTGCTACCTGGCGGGCAGGGCTGGATTTTGGATCACTGGGATTCGCACCAACGATTTCGCCTGAAATCCTCGCAGGTGCCAGGGCATCAGCTTTGTGGCCGCAGCTTGTCTATCGCTTATGGGGAGAAAAAAAGAGGCAATGTGCATTGTTGAATGACAAAGGAAATGGGGCGGAAAATTAAAGAATCTTTCTACAATGGCGATGGGGACATGGGCACCCTACAGCCGTGATGTGAAATCCGAAGAGGGTGGAGAGCTCATGGCTGTAGGGCTATTCTCACCCTCCCCTTTACCGCTCCAAAAAACCATTTCTGCCTCTTTTCTCAGTTCCACTCCGTCAGGGAGGAGAACGTTAGCTTCCTTATGTCATCTGGTTATTGAGCAGACAGGCAAATTGAAAAATAC
The DNA here is from genome assembly GCF_014108235.1 of Myotis myotis. Taxonomy (NCBI): domain Eukaryota; kingdom Metazoa; phylum Chordata; class Mammalia; order Chiroptera; family Vespertilionidae; genus Myotis; species Myotis myotis. The sequence goes on from NW_023416314.1 coordinate 55,491,023, forward strand.
TGACTGCAGTTTTTCCTGGAAAAGGAAAGAAAAATCCAGATTTCAATTTGTTCCCTAGATATTGTGTTTGGACCTGAGCTGTGAACATAGCTCTATATGTAGACACAGGTTAATTTCAAAGCTGCCTTGATTTTTTTTTTTTGCACCTATTTCACGTTGTATGTGCAGGATTGCGGTGCTCCCAGGGAAATGAATAAACAACCAGCCAACAGCCTGGAGGCGGCGGTGGTGCTGGGCCACCACGAGGGTTCATGCGCGCCCAGGACCAGCCCGGAGCAGGACCTTCCCGCAGCCTCGGCCACGCCGCCCAGTGTGCCCAGGTCGGCTTCCACCGGCGCCCAAACTTTCCAGTCCCTCGACCCCCGAGCCTGTGAGCCTGAACGCCTGGGGTTGGGGGCTTGCCCGAGACCAAGGCCGCCGGCCCCCTCCGCGGCTCTGCGGGATTTGAGCGAGACTCATGGCGCGCAGGCTGCCCCTTCTGGGGGCGCAGGGCCAGGCAACGCGATGCATTGTAAGATTCCGGCCCTTCGGGGCCCGGAGGAGGATGCGGACGTGAGTGTGGGCAAGGGCACCCTGGAGCGGAACAATACCCCAGCCGTGGGCTGGGTGAATATGAGCCAGAGCACCGTGGTGCTGGGCACGGATGGAATCACGTCTGTGCTGCCTGGCAGCGTGGCGACCACTGCCGCCCAGGTAAGCTGGTCGCTCTCGGCCCGCGCAGTCTCCTGCTCCCCAGGCGCGCGAGGGGAGCGGGCAGTGGCGGGTGCACGTGTGCTGATGCGGAGACTGGTTGGCAGTGTCAGGTAATGGGTGCTGACAGCAGCTTTGGGGCTTCGAAGCTCGCACTGCGCTGGGGTCTCCAGTTCAGGGCAGAAGGGCTGTAGTGATCCTGCCCCGCCCGAGGGATCGACCTTAGGACCTGCCGCTCCCTGTCCCTTCCCAGCCTCAGTGGGAGCAGAAACCGGGCGCAGCCTGATTAAGCAATTGAGGCAGATATATTCCTACCCCCTTACGAAGACACAACCCTCACTTGCCAATAACTGGGTCTTTAATTACTTTTCTTAATTAAAAAAAAGAAGAAAAACCCAGAGGAAATAAATATTCGTTTAAGTTTTGTAGCCTTTTCACTGTGAGTTACCATTTATCACATGAGAACTCATTTGATGAGAGCTGGGTTCACAGGAGCCTGCTGCTGAAAGTTAAGTTTCAGGGGTTTTCCAAAAATAAATTAAAAAAAAAAAATCTGTCATCATAATTTTGTATGGGTCCCCCCACCCTCAATTGTATAAGCTTCGGGCTCCACAAACCTGGAACCAGCTCTGCATTTGATCCTTTATGCTCAACCAGAGGCATGAACACCCCACAGAGCAAACCCCAATCCTGGGTGAAAGATAAACAACTATTCCCCCGGTGGCCCCTTCTCCCACACAGGCTTCGCCTTCTTCCAGTTTCCCCCAGTCTCTCTCCTTCCTCTGATCTCCTCTTCTTTCCTCTGTCCCATTCCACCCGCTTCAGCTCGTCCCCTCCTGCCTTTCCACTATCTCCTCTCCTCCCTGGGCTCAAGGGATAGGCATGTATGCAGTGGTGGGTGCCTAAACCAGAACATCCACCTGGATGATATTTTGGATTTATATAACCCTTCTGTTTGTAGTCACTCTAGTGTTTGTTCTCGTTCGTGTTCTCTCACTCTCTCTCTCTCTCTCTCTCTCTCTCTCTCTCTCTCTGTCTCTCTCTGTCTCTGTCTCTCTCTGTCTCTCTCTCTCTCTCTCTCTCTCTCTCTCTCTCTCTCTCACACACACACACACACACACACACACACACACACACACACACACACACACAAGTTATCCACAGACCCATGCAGCAGCTCAGCTGTTAGAGTAATTAGAAACGAACAGACACTTTGGCTCTTCCACCCTGTCCTTGTTTTTGGGGTCCACTTCTGGAGTGTTCGTCTGTGTGTATTAACTGCCTCTGACAGCATGTGCCCACCAGTGTAACCCCAGATGGAGGCAGAATTTTGTTTCTCGTGTCTTCTTAACCTCCGCACTGCGGCAAAAGCCGCTGGAACTCCCACCCTTCCAGCTCTGGAAGAACGGGAGGTGGGGGTGGGGCTAGTACATGTGGGAAGGAATGTAGGGGGATGCTAAAGATGTTCAGTGTAGATCAAGCCCTGCATTTGCCTATTTTTAGCTCTGCCCATCTTTTTGTTGTTGCCTTTCTGACACCTACCTGCCTTTCTCCCCACCACTTCCTCTCCTCCTGATAGCTGCTTTTTCATCCTCCTCGGCCTGTGGACCAGGGTGGGACATCCTGGGTTGCTAGGATAGAGGTGGAAGGTGACTGAGGAGATGAAAGCCATGCAGGGGCTGGGTCCTAGAAGCTTTATGAGGTGCCTGGTGTCCTGAACATTTTCAGAGTTTTAGTTCAGGTGGCTTTTCTGTTTAGTAGTTAGACATTCCAGAATCATGTATGGCCCCCCCAAAAGCATCTTAGTGTGAGTTTGCAGAGGTGAGCCCCAAAGCTGGAGCTGGAAGGTGCTCAGGGCATAGCTGTTCTAAGCCCTTCATTTTACAGATGGGAACACAGAGGCTCAGATAGAGCAAGTGGCCTGGGGGACTATATAGCTGGCTAATGGTGATATTTAGATCAGAATTCAAGGTGTTAGGTGTCCTATCTCTTGCCATATCCACTTCTCTATTATCCCCCCTTTTTAACCCACACATCTCCCTCCTGCCCATTTCCCTTACCCCCATGCTGAAAGTATCCCCTCCCCTAAATTAACCAACCAGGCAGATTCTGCCTGCAGGCTTTGGCAGAGAAAGGGAGGCAGGGGCTCTGGCTGGCTTCAGGCATTGCAGTTCTCTCTCTGGCCTTAGCACAAGCTCCAGAGGGAGAAAGAGCTGAGGAAAGGGTGTGTTGAGAGGTTTGGGGTGGGGAGGGGTGGGTTGGTTAGGGACCTGCTTGCTGGAGACTCTGGGCATGACATTGGGGGCCTGCTTGCCTAATAAACTCTTGGTCAGGGGTTGGGGATGGAGGGACCTGCTTGCGATCAACCAACTGGTTCAAGGTTTGGGGAAAGCTGCTTGCTGGTGTGTCCTGACTGCAGGATTTGGGCAAGAGGGGCTCAGGGGTTGTTTAAGGTGGATCTCAGATCAGGGCTGGGAGCCTGCTTGCCGAAAGAGTCTCAGTGTAGAGTTGAGGGGTGAGGTTCTTGCTTGTAGGTGCATTCCCTCTTCGGAATTGGGGTCCTGCTTGCTGATGCATCCTCGGTTGAAAAGTGGGGGCCTGCTTGCTGGGAAAGACCCTCAGCAGGGATGGGGGGCTGGAAGGGGACCTGCTTGCTGACCAACCTGGGGCTGTTATCCGACAATGTGCTTTTCCGCCCCCAGGAGGACGAGCAAGGGGATGAGAATAAGGCCCGAGGGAACTGGTCCAGCAAACTGGACTTCATCCTGTCCATGGTGGGGTATGCAGTGGGGCTGGGCAATGTCTGGAGGTTTCCCTACCTGGCCTTCCAGAACGGGGGAGGTATGGCTTTTCCGGTCTTTCCGCCTGTGGCGCTGTGGGGTGGGCACTTGGGGGTTGGGGGAGGGACCCAGAGCCCTAGGATGGGCCCCAAGGGGAGGCTTAGAACAACCTCCTCACACTCCAGCCCCATCCCCTGAGGCAACAGGGCTAAGCCAGAGGGCAAGAGCTTCAGTAACTGTTTCACCCTAGATCCAAGAGGCTTTTACCTGGAGAGAGTTTGGAGAAGAGGTGGGCTCTCGATCCCCCCTGGTTCTGTGGGGAGGGGGGTATGGGTCCTGAGCCAAGTGGGCATTGATGCAGGGAAGTCCAGACTCTGTGTGGTGCTGGACACCAAATTCAGGATGCTTTAAGAGTATGACTTGGAAATCCCAGCCTACATGGGAGACCTTGGGAATGGGCACTTGAGTGGTGCTGAATGCTGACTGCTGGCAAACCAGGTGTGAGCAGAGAGGGGCTAGGAGCTGTGCTCTGAAAACCCTCTCAGAAGTATCCCCACACATACATCCCCTTGGACACCAGCGGCACAGCAAAATCCTTTAGTCAAAGTGGGTTTCCTTTCATTTGCCCTAACTGGGTGGAAGAAATGCTTTTGAAAGACAAGCATTTCTGAAACGGTGAGGACACCAGTGAGCAAGCACCAGCTGCCAGGCCTCTAGGATCTGCTGAACCTCTCTGTGCCCTTGAAGGAGGGACCCTGGCTGGCCCTCTCGATGTTGAGGTGCCCAGGGCCAGTGGCTGCCCCCCTGCTGGTTGTTATAATAGGAATTTGCACCTGGAACTCCCTCCCACAGTTGTTAAACTTGCCTCTCACCCCATCAGGTTAGGCAGCTTAAGTTTTGTTTTGTTCTGTTTTTTTTGTTTGTTTTTTGGGTTTTGTTTTGTTTTGTTTTGTTTTTGTCTCTTGGATGAGCTCCAGGTGGAATTTGGTGCAAAGGGACAATGGACACATACTGCACCACAGGACAATTGAAAGGGAAAAATATGTTAATGCCCCTCCTCCCAATTCCAAATTAGGACAAGTTGACAAGTACTTATGAGGATTACAGAGCATTTGCAATCTGGGTGCCCTGGAAACTAAAAAAATGTGTGGCCACCCAAATAAGGGCACCACAGCCGGGTTTCCAGGTTTCTGCTGTTTTCCTCAGGGAGTCCCTAGACCAGGGTGCAGGAACTGGGGGAAGGAAGGTGCTCTAATAAAGCTTTCAGTGACAGGAAGGGCAGTGGGTACACAGGATCACAAAGGGATGAGTTCCAGTCAAGCCAGTTTGATCATTGAAAGTGCCCTGGCTTTGTTAGCCTGGGATCTGCAAACTGCGGGGCAGCGCACATGCCCAGGTTCCGGAGCTGCTGTGGAGCTGCGCACCCAGCCAGGCCCCGGAGAGCCCCACTTTTCCCGCACTGCGGCTCCCAGCCTCTGAAGCCCTCAGCGTGGGGTGGAGAGCTCACCGCCTCCTTCCTAGGAGCAGAAGAGGATTGCACAAACCACATCATGACCCCTAATTTTACTCCTCCGCAGCCCAGTGCTGCTGCCTGCCACCAAGCCTTCCTAGCCTGGAGAGTCTCTCGGTGATCCCCCCCCCACCCCCCACCCGTGACAGGAAAGTTCTCTCCTCCAGACAGGAAGTTGGGAGGAGGGTGAACAGAAAGAGTGCCCTAGGAAAGATCAGCTTAATTCCATTGGGCACAGTGTTCTGGGCTCTGTCACCACTAGTCCTGGAATTGGCCTGACCCATATTGCAGCGCTTCCTGGCCCAAACCTTTTCAGAGAACATGGCTATTCCCCAAGCCTTCAAAAACCCCCCACAGAATCTTCCAAGGGAAAGAAAGCCATAGTCTAGATGAGATACCCACATAAATATTGTCAAGTGCTCAGGGCCTGGGGGGAGAGACAAGGGAGACTTCTTGGAGGAGGAGGTATTTGAGTTGACCTTGAGGAATGGAAGGGACTTCTTATGTGGAGAGGGAAGTTGAGAAGTCTGTAATGGCTGCGGTGGTGGGAGAGGAATGGGTGCCTGGCCACCTGTCTGTCAAAGCAGGCCCCCTTGGCTGGTAGAAGGTGTGCAGGTAACCAGGTAACTTGGGTTGTAAGTCAAGGAGGGCTCCCAAAGTCTCGCTTCCCAAATGTTAAGTCCTTGGAGGGTGGGGGTGCTGTAGAGATGATGAGATTTCACCAAATCTGACTCCAGCAATGAGTCAAAGGCATGGGCTTGTGGAACACAGGAAGAACTTAATTTTGGGACACGGAAGTACTAAAATTAAAAAAAAAAAAAGACTAAAACCCAGCCAGCACACAATCCTAGCAGCTCATCCAGTGGGGGTTGAGAAAAGGAGTATGTTTGCAGGGAACCCTTGTGTTTTTTATAAGCGTGAAATGTCTTCAATGTCCCTGGGTGCCTGTGGTTGAGCGGGACCATCAAAAGCTTCTGTAAAGGAAAGGGAAAGTGGGCCCATGCCCAGCCTTGGCCTCCCAGGGCTCTCACTCCCATTCTCTCTTCCCAAGGTGCTTTCCTCATCCCCTACCTGATGATGCTGGCTCTGGCTGGGTTGCCCATCTTCTTCTTAGAAGTGTCGCTGGGTCAGTTTGCCAGCCAGGGGCCAGTGTCCGTGTGGAAGGCCATCCCAGCCCTGCAAGGTGAGTCCCCCTGCCTCTCAGCCCCCTCAGACTCACATTGCTCCCTCCAGCCACAGGGAGGGAGACCTGCTTTGGTGATCAGTAGAACTCACTCCTTCCTTCTTTATTTGATCAACTTCACCTCTGGGTCTCACTAAAGTATGACCCATGACCACTTCTGGCACGTTCCCTTCCTGGCAGAATGCCTCGATGCCCTTTGTAAACACACAGGTCACCACTATTAGTGTATCCCTCTGTACAAGAGAACCAAGACCTGTCCCCACCCAGACCCACTGTAAGAAATCCGTAGGATTTGGGATGAAATAAATCCCTGGAAATTTTGCTTCCACAGGCTGTGGCATTGCAATGCTGATCATCTCCGTCCTAATAGCCATATACTACAACGTGATTATTTGCTACACACTTTTCTACCTGTTTGCCTCCTTTGTGGCTGTTCTGCCCTGGGGCTCCTGCAACAACCCTTGGAACACGCCAGACTGCAAAGATAAAACCAGACTTTTATTAGGTAAGTTTGGATATACCTACATTAGGTGAAGTACTCATTCATTCATTCATTCAATGAAGATTAATTGAGCACATATTGTGTTTGCCTGCCTTATGCTAGGTGCTGGGGGCACAGAGATTTAAAAAAACAACACCAACTATACTTAATTCTAATATTTAAGGAGCTCACGGCCCAGAAAGGGGTCATAAAATTTTTGTGTGCTCAGGAATAGCTGGAGTGTTTGTTTTAAAAAAAATGCAGATTTGCAGGCTCACCAGAGTCTGATTTATTAGATTTGGGGTAGGGAGGGTTGGGAAATTTGCATTTTAGCGAGGTCCCCAGGTGACTCCTATGCATAGTACAATTTGAAAAGCAATGAGGTCCTCGAGTCTGGGGGAGGGGTACAAGTGATTCTGGGTCTACACTTTACAAAATACTGCTCATATGAGAACAGGCACTTCAACTAAAGCCCTTGGTAGAAATGTGCACAATGTAATAGTAGAAGAGAGGAATTCTGCCTGGGAGACAAGGGAGTGTTTCTTGGGGTTTCAGACCTGAAATCCACGGGCACATGAGGACTTGGGAGAAGTGTCAGCTTGTTGGGTCAAGGGCGAGTCGTAAATGTGAGGAGACACAGGCTGGTTCGTGGGCAAGGCTTCTTGGTCCATAAAACATCCCAGCCCCAAGGACACGTGTATCTGTGTCACGTAACTTCTCTCCTCTGAGTCTGAGTTTCCCTCATTTGCAAAATAGAAACAGCAAAATGTCCTTCATCCTGCTCACCTCATGGGATTGCTGCAAGGAGAAAAGAAATGAAAGGATATGATGATGGCAGCTGGGAAAAAAAGTATGAAACTCTACAAATGGAAGGTGCTAATTCTATCAGTCACCTTCCAAGGCTCTGGTCCTTTTAACAGGCCCCATATGCAAGTGGTGTCTTCTCCCCAGGCGATCTGTCATTTCCCTTAAGCTGGGCTGTGCTGAGGGCAGAATCCTGTGATCTCTACAGACTGGCTCTTATTGCTGGCCCCCAAATCAGCTCTTTTGCCTTGGCAGAACTTGGACATTATTTAACCCTTGGGGTGTGTTTAAGAGAGAAAGGTGTGTCCTTCCCTCCCACCCCCCAGAGACAGGCACATACAGTCATTCACACTGGAGTATTTTCACACACATGATCACGTACATACTTACCTGACCAAGTTCCCCTGGCAGAGGCTTTGAGTAAGACTGGAGAAGAGTTAAAACTAGGGACACATGCCCATAGTTCAAACCCTGTGCACCTGGATGTGCTCAGGAATGGGGATGGGGATTTGTGGCAGCTCCCAGGTGTGGGGCTCACTAGTGGTATGAGCAGGAGTAAGTGTCTCTTAGATTCTCTGGGTCTCAGTGTTCTCATCTATGTAATCTCCATGTTGACAAATTCTTAGGTTTGAGCAGTGGTTTTCTACCCAAGCTGCTGCATATCAGCTGCATACATACTGTGTACCAGGCATGACTCCAGGTGTTTGGGATATACCAATAAATAAAATTCACCCGGGGAACTAACAAATTGAACCGTCACTAGTATCCATGCCAGACCAATGGATTCAGATAATCTGGGGATGGAGCCTAGGAGTCTTTATTGTTAAGGTTCCCCCGGTACACCCAAGGGTAGGAGGCACTAGGGTGCAGTTTGCCCACATCCTGGTGGTCACCTCTGCAAAGCTGCTGTAGAGAGAACCCCACTGGGCAGCTGTCCCCAGATTCACAACTGAAAGCCACCTGCCAGATGGCTCTCTGAAGATGGTGGCCATGGTAGGCAAAGGGCATCTCCCAGGATGTGGGGCCTGGAATGGAGAAATACCTCTCGACATCATGCCAGAGCCCAGCTTGTTCACTCCAGATTGTGCCAGGGAGAAGAGTTGCTTTTCAGGGAAGTGCCTGCTGGAGGAGGGCTGCTGCCTTGATTCAGGGTCTGTGGGAGCTTCCCTGGGGACTTCCTTCAGGGACCATGTGGGTCATAGTGATCAGTGCCTGCAGCTGTCCCCCGGGAGGGATAGTAGTTCAGCAACACCATTCTCTTCTACTAACAACATCCACCAGTATTTGTGCGGCACCTTAACACTTAATAATAATACCCAGCATCACTTACTACATGCCAAGAGCCATGTTAAACCCTTTTACTCATATTACCAGTGTTAACATGAACAATAAACCAACATATGGCTTGCAATATTATTTTCACTTTACAGGTGATAAAAACTGGAGCTCAAGGTCATAGAGATAGCTCTGTGGTAGATCTGGGATTTGAACCCAAGTACCCTCCTCCCAAGACTCTGGTCCTAACTATCATGCTAAATGCTTCCCAATCTACAAAGTAGCTTCATAAATGATGGCCCTGCTATTCCTAATAAGTGCCCAAGAGTTCCAAGGGGCAGGTAACATGACCTCTGTTTTGCAGGTGAGAAAGTGGACTCAAAGGCTCAGAGAGTGGGAGTGTCAGGCTGTGAGTCACAAGGTACAGCCAGCAATAGGGTTTGGGTCTCATGACTCCTGATTATCTGCTCAGCCAGGGTCCCCGAAGAGTCCCAGCAGGTTCTACTCCCTCAGTCCTGCAGGGTGACCTCAGCCCAGGTGTTCCCTAACTATTTGTGGCTGAGGTTGGGATAAAAAGGAAGCTTGTCTGAGTCAGAGACACAGTTAAGGACTATACATGATTGTTCATTGCAGCCACATTTCCAGTCTTGGAAAAATATCAGAAACACACATGTGATAAAAATTCAGTAATTACTGGATAATTCCATGGTTCCAATAAATTATAGTGCATCTATACGATGAAGTTTTCTATAGTCATTAAAAATGAATATTCATAAAATATGGAGAAATCCTCACCATATTGTGTTAAATGTAAAAACAAGATATAGACTTATAGTGTACTTTTATTATTCTTAAGAGAATATGCATGGATAGAAGACATATAGGAAGATGATACACAATCTTTTCACTGGCAATTTGGGGCCATTCTTTTCTACATTATCTGTTATGGACATGTATTTATTTTATAGTTCTGTATGTGTATGCATGTGTTTTGTTATTTTTTTAAAGCAAGCAGAGCACATAGACTAGGCCGGGCACGTGAATGGTACCTCTGGGTTTGTGGAGTTTCCAGTCTGGCTCACAGTACCCAGGAAGCTTTAAAGGCAGAGTAAAGACACTGCACAGCTAAGCTCCTAGTGGACTGGTACAAACCAGAAAAGCTATGCAAGCTCTCAACAGAGAGACAATGGACATTTCTCTCTCTGGGAACGTACAGACAGGCTGGGCAGATCTTATTTTTAAATATTTTCATTTGTTTGTTAAAAAGCAAATGTGTGTGTGTGTGCACGAGCATCCCCTCTCTGTTCTTTGTTCTCTACACACGTGCATGTTCCCTTACGGGGGCCAGGCGGAAGTAGTATTGGTCCTTTGGGGTCCTGGGGTGACGTAGAAAGGTGATGATGGTCTGACTTGCAGAGACACAGGCGGCTTCAGAGCCTCACTGCTCTGATGGACAAGTCGGGAATCCAGACAAAGGGTATCTCAGGCTCTCTCCCAAAGGGCCACTCTGAGAGAGAAAACAGAACCACTCCTTCCCTGATGCAGTGTTCCACAAATAACCTCCCAAGCTCACCCTCTCCTTCACAACTCTATAATCACTCTACCCTGTGATAGCAGGCAGTTAGTCCCAGGAGAGAAGGGGATGAATCGCTGCCGTTGTGACCTTCAACCATGGCAGGGAGGTATTTAATTCAGGTCCTTCTCAGAATTGCTAGGGACCTACTCCCCAGGAGCCCTGCCTCACCATCCAGACGCTGGGACCAGGTACCCACACCAGGCCCAGAGACGAGCCCTCCCCTAGTCCATGGGTAGAAGCCATTTGCCACACATCCTCTCTAAGGTGTACTAGTATTCTGTAAGAAAGACTCTTCCTCAGGGGGACTCCACCACCCAGGTATCTGTATTGGAACACGGATAATCCATGCCCTGCCAAGTGAGACCAGCGACTGTTCTGTGAAATTAGGAGCTTAGCTGGGCCATTTAAAACGGAAACCACATAAATACCATTTCTATTTCTGGAATGGCTTAATTTTCATTAGAACTTTAATTAAATGACTCCTTTTCTCCCTAGCCTTTCATTGCTTCCATTTATTAATAATTGCCCGAGTAAAGAGAATCCCTTTCAAACAGCTTCCAATTTAGAATGATCATTATCGCCGCTCTTTGTTCAGGGTTGCTGGGCCGCAGAGCTCTCTGATGACTCGGGAGGCCCGACCTGACGGCGCGGAAGCACGCTTCTGCCATCTGACGGCGGGAAGGGGTATTGCAGGAGGCTGCCGGGAGCCCTGCTGCAGTGCCGCAGGAGCGCGTGACCTGGTTCTGCAGGCAGCAGTGACCCAGACACGCCACTGCCTTCGTGCTTGTGCTTCACAATGGCAGTTTGGGAGACAAGCAGTTTGGCATTTGCCCGCATGTTAGGGACCTTTTCAGTCTTAGGGGGTGGATGTACTTTTGGGCAGGAGGGCAAGAGATAAATACTGTGTTTAGGGAGAGAAAAGGGATGTGGATGGTGCTTTAAGTGTCTGCATTCAGGTCACTGCTGCCGGGAAACAGATGCTTCCTCGGTATTTGATAGTTATCAGTTCGGAGTCCTCCCGGAACTCTCTGTTATTTGATTAGACTAAAGAACAAAACAGTGAATAAGAAGGCATTTTGAGGACGCTAAGAGCAGTGGTTCTCAGCCCCAGGAGCTTTTGCAGGAGACATTTGGCACTAACAAATTCATCCCCAGGGAACCCCTGGGTTAGGTCCTGCTGCAGGCTCACAAGCACACCGCATGGTTGCCGCCTCCACTAGCCCGTGTGGGTGTGTAGGAAACAATGTCGTATGTAGGTACTATGTGTCATTCTTACTGCCAGGCTGTGGATTCAAGGTGAATGTATAAGGAAGCCTTCTGTGGCAGTAGCTCTTCAGGAGGTTTGCTTATGTCTAATTAAATTCATCTCTGCAAACGTTTACTTTCTGTGGAGTTCTGAGGACTTGGGTTTGAGTCCCAATTCTCTTCCTCATTAGCTGTATGATTTCAGGAGTTACTTAACCTCTTTGAGCCTTTTCCCTCAATTTAAAAACAGTGGTAATAGTACCCACTGCATAGGCTGTTGTGAGCGTTAAGTGAGATAATGCCTGCATATGAAGTGCTCAGTGCAGCATGAACCTCACGGAGAGCGTCTATAAAGGAGAACCACTGTTATCTGTACGACTCAGGGCTCTGGGGTCCGTGACACATAAAAGGTAATTCTGCGGTTCATCTCCATCTAGGCTGGTTCAGCTAACACTTTCCCGAAGTTACTCTTCAATACCTGGCAAATCTTTTTGGCTTTTGGTTTTCAATTGCTAAGACCCCTGGGTATATTTTCTGCATAGATGCCACCGTGTTTCCATCCTGTCCTCTCCTACAGATTCCTGCGTCATCACTGACCATCCCAAAATCCAGATCAAGAACTCGACCTTCTGTATGACTGCCTATCCCAACTTGACCATGATTAACTTCACCAGTCAGGCCAATAAGACGTTTGTCAGCGGGAGTGAAGAGTACTTCAAGTAAGATGGCTCTGTGTTACTTTCTAAGAGAAGCCCAGTGAGTTCATGAACCCTCGACTTGCAGAAGGAGGAGGTGGGGGGCCCGAGGGGTGGGTTGCCTCCCTCTGCACCCTCCCTGCCTATTCAAGTGATCACTGAGGAAGAGATAGTCCCCGGTTTGGCTTCTGAGAGCAGATTGTTGTGCCTCTGGGCCTGGAGGTGAGAGTTGGCAGAGTGCTGGTGGGGACAGAATCGCTGCCGCTATAATTCACGATGTTGTGACAAACACTTTGCAAAACCTGCACGCATTGTGATCTAAGCAGACCTTCTGTTGACTAGTTGTTGTTTTTTTCTTCTGCATTTGAGAAGGAAAGAGAGGCAAAACGTCAGAAACCAAGTCATGGTCAAGGATGTAAAGAAACAAAATCATTTTTCAAGAACAGTTTCCCCCAGTTTTGTACTTCCTACATCAGTATTGAGAGACGCTGAGGATTGACGTCCAGGGACACTGGAAAATCCTCGGCCCCCACAGGACGATTTAGTCAAGTTCATGGAGTTATTTCGCAAGGGAGGTCAGTGTAGGCAGCGTCCCAGCAGAAGGTACATGAAGAATGTTCTCTAGTTAGGCCTCAAGTTGGGGGTTGTCCACTTGTGTGCTCAGGGCCTTGGCAGGGGCGTTTGCCTGCTCGCCAGGCTAATGAGCGAAGTACAGATGAGCAGGATTGTAGAGAAGGGTGGGGACTACGGCCAACTGGAGAGGATGTCAGCCAAGAGCAAGGGCAGCTGCTGGTGCTCGGCTTCACATCCCTGTCTGTGGGAGTGTGGGCAGTGCAGCTAAGCTTCCATGTTACAGGTGAAGTTGCAGGTAAAATCCGAATTGTTATGTGTCTCCCACTTTAAATGTTAGCAAACTGAATAAAATAAAATAAAATAAAATAAAATAAAATAAAATAAAATAAAATAAAATAAAATAAAATGCAGTATTAGTGGGGCCCTGGGTTATGATAAAAAGTGGCACTAATATCTCTACTAGTTGTCTGGTTGCCGTCAATTTCTGTGTCAGATTTCTCTTCTGTGCAGACTCAGAGGGGACATGGTTGTCCCTGCAGACAGAAGGGGGAGTGAGGCCGAGAGATGAAATAATCCCTTTGAAGATGATATAGGAGCAGTGAGGGTGTGTGTGGACTCACCCTGAGCACTGAGAAACTGAGTCTGACTGGTGGTTAGAGGAGGTCTGACCACATAATCCACAGGGTTGAGTGTGTTGTTAAATATTTGTGAATCAGCTTTCTGTGGTTTTCACTAGTCCTCTGGGACCAGCCTTCATTTCCAAGAGGAAATGTTATTAGGAGCTTCATCCAAGAGCCCTTTTTAAAGGGAGGTGGCTGAGGTGCAGTGGAATTAAGTGCTTTACCCTTGGACATGGGGAGGTCTTTTCATTGCTCAGGGAAGGTCTGGGAGCTCAGTTCACTTCAGCCCTTGGTCACTTTCCCTAAGCTCTTGAGCACAGATTGCCTCAGATGTTGAGACTGAAACAGGCTCTGTCACCCCAGAGCATGGCCACCCCTGTTCAGAAAAGTGTGGCCAGGCTTTGCAAAACAGACTATCAGGTGATCACTCACTAGCTGGCTGAGGGAAAGTGGGGGGCGGTGCTGCTGCCTTCAGAAAGCTCTGGGCTGTCATGTCTGCAGTGCCATAGAATCTGGGTTCTGGCCGGGCCTTTGTTCAGGTCACAGAAAACCACCAACCCTGCCCTTCATCCAGGAGGCCTGACAGGATTGCTTCAGAGTTACAGGGATGGTAAGACTCTTATTAGAACTCACTGTCCTATAGCTGCCTCCCATCCCCAGGAGAGAAGCTATTTGCTCACCTTCGGCCAGACTCCCAGCTACTGCCAGGGACGTGGGATCTCCAGGCAGGTGGTGACTTCTTCAGCACACACAGACCCTGGACTGATTTTTACATTTAAATCTAGGCAAACACTATTGGAATGCATTCTCATAAAAAAAGTAGAACAACAGAGAACACACCAAAGCCATTCTGGACAGTTTAGAGTTTCTGTTTGTGATGTGGCCTTCTGTAAAGACATCACCCTTGGTAAGGCCGTGCGGGGGCTCTGCTGGGACCCCTGAATGCCGTGGGATTTGTTGCCCTTCTCTTGGGGCATCTCATGGTGACAGTGGAGCTGACATAGTCTTGTATGGAGCCTGCCTGGGGCCATACGGGGCCTCCCCAGCACATAGTAACAATAGGGTCGATCCCATTGGTCTCTGCAGACAATCCCTCACAACCCGATCTGGTCAGGTCCCTGATGGGAGGTGAGGTTGCCAAGTTGGCTTGAAGCTGCTGACTCTGTTGGGAGATTAGATCCCGAAGACTCTCACCCCTCCCTCCTTTCTCTTGCCCACTCACAGGTACTTTGTGCTGAAGATTTCTGCGGGGATTGAATATCCTGGGGAGATCAGGTGGCCGCTAGCCTTCTGCCTATTCCTGGCTTGGGTCATTGTGTATGCGTCTCTGGCAAAAGGAATCAAGTCTTCAGGAAAAGTAAGAAACTGGGTTTACCTATGAGAAAGCTCTGGGATACCCAGGGGTGATTGTGTCACAAGCAGGTTAAAGGGCACTGGAAGGAGAGTCCTGAGATGTGGGTGCTGTTCAGATTCTGGCCCCGGGCAGCTGTGTGCCTCGGGAGTGACTTCACTCCTGTCTGTGAAATGGGATAATAACACCTGACGTTCAGGGCTTTTTACGGCTTAAATGAGACAGATGTGCACAGAGCTCCTGGGGCCACTACAGTTAGTTTCCTTCCTTTCTGTCGGCTGCCACTCTGTTCAGCGGGTGGCCCTCCCTGACATGGCTCAGTCACCCTCCTGAACTAGATGAGTGCTGCTGGCCTTTTGCCTCTTGGTCTGGCTGCCAGGCTGTGACTGCTGCTACCACGATGCTGGAAAAAGATAAAAATTGTGAAGCGATCCCTTCTTCTCAACCCCGACCACCGCACTCTCAGCCTTTCATGCCTTTCTTCCAACCCCCAACCCATGTGCCCCATGTGCCCCCAGCACCAACACTGACAGTCCCGCAGTGGGATCTGGGTTGAGCAAATACTTGGTGACTTGCTGAGCCGTAGCTCGGCTGGCCCTTTGGAGGTGATGGGATTCCCACCCCAAGCTCAGGGCATGAAGACAAGGAGTCTGGACCCTCAGGCCACGCTGGGTACGGCAGGAGGGTCACACTGTTCTTTGTGATGGTTTAGGACGGCATTATAGCCACTGCCTCCCTCAATTTAGAATGTAGCCCTTGGTGGTAGATTGTATGGGCTTTTTGAGCAGATTTTTCTTTAAGATCTGCTTCATTGAGATAGGTTGCCAACTAGGAATTGATGATTAGTTTTCTTAAAATGAGGAATACCACCAAAAATGATGACACTGCCCTGGAGCGTGCAGACGTTAATCATGGAGCCTGGTTTGGAAGCCTGGGTGAATGGTGGCTGAGGCCTCTTATTACCCCGGGCTCCTTTGTGACTCAAATTCCACTGCCATTTCTAAGCAGCAATGTCCTCCTCCTGCAGGGAAATAAGCTCAGCTCCTCTTGCTCAGTGCCCTGGAGACAAGACTGGCTCATTGCTTCCTATGAGATCTCACTCTTCCTTTTATTTTTTAAAAATATATTTGTATTGATTTTAGAGATAGAGGAAGGGAGAGGGAGAGGGAGAGGGAGAGGGAGAGGGAGAGGGAGAGGGAGAGGGAGAGGGAGAGGGAGAGGGAGAGGGAGAGGGAGAGGGAGAGAGAGAGAGAGAGAGAGAGAGAGAGAGAGAGAGAGAGAGAGAGAGAAAGAAAAAAGAAACGTGGATGAGAGAGAAACATTGATTGGCTGTGTCCTGCATGCCCACCCCCTACTGGGGATCGAGCTTGCAACCTGGGCATGTGCCCTGTCTGTTAATCTAACCAGTGACTTTTTGGTGCATGGGACACAGCTCAACCACCTGGGCCACCGCTGAGCCAGAGCTCACACTCCCTTTTGAGCAGCTAGAATTCCAGAGGCAGGGGTGACCAACAGGCAGCCTGAAGGTCAAATGCAGCCCAAGCTCCTTTGTGACTGAAATTCCATGAACACTGCCATCTCTAAGCAGCGATGTCTCCTTCTCCTCAGGAGCTAACTAATTAGTTAGCCCAGGCTGGTGGGGCCTCACCTGACCACCTGTTCAGGGCTCCTCAGTGAGGAGGCTGCGGCCAGATGTTAGGTGTCGGGCCAGCAGGCTCAGACCAGCCAGTCATTGCCACTCCTGCCAAGTGTAATTCATTACTGTTCAAGTTTAATTCCTCTGACAGTACTTTCTGAAACAGGTGCATCCTGAAGCTGCCCTGGCACAGGGGACCAATGGGCACAAAGCCCCCTCGCACACCTGACTCACACTTAAGCGTGCCCAGGATTTATAAGCCAAACTGTGGGCCCTTTTAGTTCAGCAAGATCACGATCCACAGAGTGAGTGCATCCTCCCACACACCATGGGCCCAGAACTGGGTGAGGCAAGCAAGTGCTTAGGGTGTGAAATTTAAGGCGGCTCTCACTCTCAGGTTCCTGCAGGTGCCAGTTGGACCCTGAGAGTGGGTGCCTCCTTAAATTTTCGACTCTCAGCGCCTCACTCACCTTGCTTCTTCCTTTTTTAAAAAAAATTAATAAATCTTTATTGTTCAGATTATTACAGATGTTCCTCTTTTTTCCCCCCATAGCTCCCCTCCACCTGGTTCCCACCCCACCCCATGCCCTTACCCCCCGCCACTGTCCTCATCCATAGGTGTAAGATTTTTGTCCAATCTCTTCCTGCACCCCCCCACACTCCCTTTCCCCCAAGAATTGTCAGTGCCTCACTCACCTTGCTTCTTCCTAACCCTCGCCCTGCCTCAGACATTTCTGATCTTGTGGTCCATGGAGGGGCCTTAATGGGAAAGAATAACATAGGAGTTAGAAAGCTTTAAGTTTATATCTTGGCTCCAGCTGGGAGACCTTGAGTGAGATATTTAACCCCTTTTGAGACAGAACCTGAGCCTCAGTTTCCTCTTGAGCAAAATGGGACTACTAATAGCCAGTCCACAGAGGGGGTCATGTTTGTACAGTCTCCAGTAGTGAAATGGGAAGCGTTGTCTCTGCCGGTTAGACCGGTACCAGCCTTGGGGTTTTCTTCCTGCCACCTGCTGTCTGGGTCATGTCCTCTCCTTTGCCTCCTCCATCCTCACTCCCCACCAGCCCATGTGGTCAGGAGGTGACCCCTGCTGTCTTGGTGGGGTGGGGCGGTCAGTCTGGTCAGGGCCCTGCCCCACCCTGTAGCATCTCCTCTCCCAGCCCCATCTGACAGCTGGGGGAACAGCCCGGGCAGCCTGGGGCAGGCAGCCTTCCCCTGAGATGTCAGATGCCTTTGGTTTCATAACAACTTCTGTGTAGAAGGGCTTCCTTAAGAGGAAGGAGAGAAGCAGTTTGGCAGGAATAGGAGGGAGGCCTGCCTCCCCCAAGCCCCTAGCAACCCCTGAGCTTCTAGGCAGGATGGAGGGGTGACTTCTGTGAAGGGTGGGGTGGGAATAGAGGGGAGGGAGGGAAGAGGCCCCTGCTAGGAGAGGTAGCTGTGCAGAGAAAGGAGACCAGCCCATTCCCGGTCTAGCCAGAACGAAAGAGGTTGGCCTTGATGAGTAACTGGGTTTGGAGGAAGAAACAACTCATTTTCCTTAACCTGCATCCTGCCTCATTTCTGCTAATGGCAACACCACCCTTTCAGTTGCTGAGGCCAAAAATTTTGGGATCATCCTTGCCTCCCTCCTTCCCACCCCTCATTCCACATTATTAGTAAATGGGTCAAAAAATCCTGTTGGCTCGTCCTGCAAAGTATTTCTCCTAGCTCCTGCGAAGCACCCTGGCTGGAACCGTCACCCTCCCCTGCCTGGATTGCAGCCATGGCCTCCAACAGTGGCCCCTGCTTCTGCCCTGGTGTCAGCAGTGTATTCCCACCTAGCCACTGGGTGTGGTTCAAGTGTTAGAACACCTCACTCTTCTGCCCCAATTCCTACTGCAGCTCCCATTCTCCACTGAGTAAAAGCTCTGCAGGATCTGCCCCCCCCCCCCCCCGCACCCCCGTCCTCTGCCCTCTGCTTGCCTCTCCTGCTGCGCTCTGCCCCAGCCACTCTGGCCTCCTGGCTGTTCCTGGGTCAGGTGCAGCCCTTCTTAGGGCCTCTCCAACTGTTCCAGGCTCCAGTGTTCTCCCAGATGCCAGTGTCTCACTCTCATGTCCTTCAAATATGGGCTTTTCAATGAGGCCTCCCCTGCGTGTCCCACCCCCTTTGCTTTGCTCTACTTTTCCCTTTTCCACACATCACCTTCTAACATGCCACGAATGATGTTATGATTACTACTGGTTGCCAGTCTCCCCATCTGGAATGTAAGCTATTTGAGGGTAGGGGTCTTTGTTGTGTTTACCCCACATGCTTAATGAAATGATCCCAAGAGTTATGTCTTAATCTCACCCCCCGCAACCCATTCCCTGCAAGTTCCCAAATCAGTCCTCATCCCTGAGATTCCAGTGTCTTCCAGTCCCTGCCACCCTGGAGCCCCCTCGCCAGGCCGAGAGCCTGTGCAGCCAGTGCATGGTGGGGTCTATGTCTCCCTCCCAAGGCAGATGCCCAGGATGGAAGGTGCAGGTGAGACTGGAGTGGCTCTGAGCCAACAGTGCTCACTCAGCGGTTGTACATGCCCATCCCATGGTTCAGAGAGGGTTTGATGGGCCAGGATGGGAGCTTAACCTCATCCTGTTTTTTAATGCATGTTTTTAATGCATTAAAAACATGGTGTTTTTTAATGCATGTTTGGGTTGCAACTGGCCTGTGAGCTGAAGGTTGTCAGTGTTATCAAGACTGGTGAGACCCAGGCAAGACCAAGTGGCACTTCTATTTCCAGGGCCCCCAGGCCTGTGCCACTTGGAATGGATTGTCCCATTGTACTCTTCCAACAGCCCCAGTGAGGAATATGCTGCTGTTACCACCACTTGCAGGTGTGGAAACCGAGACTCAGAGAGGTTAAGTCACTTCTCCAGGCGGCCCAGCTCATAAGTCAGGGAGATGGGATTTGAACTTAGGCCCGTGGGACTGCAGAACCTGTCTCACCACCTGCTCTTCTCTAGTCTGATCCCAAGTCCTGATCCCAGGCCCTTCCTCTATCCCCAGGTTTGATTGACAGTTAAGGAAGGAAAGCACCTCCCACGCATCCCCATCCCTATCCAACCACAGCCCCCACGTTCTGCTCATATCACTCCTCAAATGCTTCTTGACTCTGGCCCCTCCCTCTCCTCCAGAATCTGGGAACATCCTTCAGCTGCTATTCAAGGCCTCCTGTAAGGTGGAGTGATCACATGGTCCTTGGAGGGGCATGGGAAGCAAGAACATAGGAGTTCTTCATCACTCTTAGCCTCAACCTTTTATTTTGTCCTAACAGTGATTAGAGCTTTGCCCTCAAACATCTGCTTGCCCACTCACTTCCTTTGCCTTCCCCCCTCTCCTCGCCTCACTGGCCTCTCCAATCCAGCTCCTGCATCATCTCCATGAACCTTTTAGTAAACTCCCAGGTTGAGCACCGTGCCCTCCCCGAACATCACCATGTCTTGGGCGTATGGTTTAGCCCATTATGCAGACGCTGTCTCTGAGTCTTCCAGGTCATGAGTCCCTGGATCCTCATGCATCTAATGTCTGGCATAGTGCCCGGCTCATGTAGGCCCTTAGTAAATGCTCATTGAACTTAGTTGTATTTAATGACCATCTATTATAAATCAGACACTATGCTAGAGGTTCATTTGGTCCTCACAATTACTTATTTTTTTAAAAAGATGCCCTTGTCCCTATTACAGAGGCAGAAACAGAGATTCAGGAGGCTCAATAGCTTGTCCAGGCTCTCATGGCTCCTCAGAATAGCATCGCCAGGGATGCTATTCCATTTGAAGTACATGTGTCAGATCGTCAGATCAGGGTCTTTCACCTGATAGGGCGTCTAAGAACAAGGATGGGAAGCTTAAGCTAAAAGGATTAATCTCTAATGGTGGAATCTGGGGCCTCAAGCAGAGGGTAGGGTAGGTGTTAGGGAGGCAGCTGTCCATTCAGCTGCTGGGTGGGGTGAGGTCTCCCATAGCCATACTCTGTGGGGGCTGACTCACTCTGGATCACCTTTGGTCCCAGTGCCTTTCCCGTGTCCCCAGCCCTAGCAGAGTTTGGGGAAACTACCTGATGCCCTCTCCATTGGGCACCCGTGTCCAGGGGCAGGTCCCATCCTGCCTCTGCGGATGCTCCTCACCCGCTGCAGGCCCGCCCCACCCAGCCCTCTGTTGCATGGCTTTTCCAGGTGGTGTACTTCACGGCCACGTTCCCGTATGTCGTGCTTGTGATCCTGCTCATCCGAGGGGTCACCCTGCCCGGAGCTGGCGATGGGATCTGGTACTTCATCACACCTAAGTGGGAGAAGCTCACGGATGCCACGGTGGGCTTACAGTTTCATTTATGACGTACATGGGGGCTGGGAGGACGGCACATGGGGAGGGGACCCACGCCGGGACACTCTTTGACAGAAGGGGTCAGACCTCCTCCCACAGGGCATCTCACTGTTCCCTTTACAAGGTCCTGCTAATCTGGGAATGGTACGCACTCAGGAAATCTTTAATGAGAAGTGGGCAACTGGGGGTTTTCAGATTCCGGGAATGGTTGTCCTACATTTGGGGTAGCAGCAGAGGCCGGAATGAAGAATGAAATCCCCTTAATAGCTTTGGGCCACTTCACACTACTTATCTGTTACTAATTATAGTGCGTTGGAGATGGGGTTTTGCTGGTTGGAAAATAATAGCACTTAGGCAATTCTATTTTAAAGGGCCCAGACGCATTTGAATACTTCCAGCACATGCCACAGGGCTAGCACACACTTGCACCTTCTCTTTGCATATTCTGCACAGGCACCTCTTACTCTAAAATTCCCAGAACAAACCTCCAAATGAGGGGAGTCTGTGTAATAAGAATTGAGTTTTCTCACCTTAAAGAAATATGTGCTTTTCCAGAATATGTTAAGAACACACAGCTAGGATTGAGTTTGCACATAACGGAAACCCCCAGGTAAGAGTTGACTTCACTTGCATGCGCTGAAGCAGCTCAATGGTAGATAGTCAAGCACTGGCTGGGTAGCTGCAGGTGTCTTCAGGGGCCCAGGCTCCTGTCTTTCTGCCTCCCCATCTTTAGGGAATAGCTTCCATGTGGCTGCCAGAGCTCCAGCCATCATAGCAGCATTCCAGGTAGCACAAAGGGGTGAGGAAAGGGGTAGAGATAGGCACCCTCACTCTTTAAAAGTACGGAAACCCCAGAAGTCCCACATCACAGTTGATTCTCACACCCTTGGCCGGACACTAAATACTATGATTATCCTCTTCTAGCTGCATATCCCCTTGATGCTGGGAGGTGGTTCTTCAGCTGGACAAATGACTGCCTTTAAATAAAACCACAGCTTTGAACTTTCTCTTTGCATATTGTAAGCACAATTTTACAAAAATGATGGCAGGTCCATCGTATGAGTCATACGAATCTCCAGCTCACACTCTTGAGTGGCCTTCTGGAGTTTTATGGGGACAATTAAGAGAAATCACCAAGAGAACAGAGGCAATGTCAGCCAAGTTCAAGAAGCACGTGGCTTATAAAGCCCCCTCCGCTGTGGCAGAGGCAGCTTTGCTACAAAAGGAGGCCATAGAGTTTCAGATTTTTAATTGCAGTTGTAATCTGTAGAAATGTTAATTTTAAAAGGTTGATATTTTGGGTCCACCAACATATCTTGCTGTTGCAAATTGTTTTTTGAGAGTGATTGCAGCTAAAGGAGGGGCTCTCCCTTCTGTACAGTTTTCCATGGTAGGAAATGGAAGATGAAGTGTGTACGTAGTTTATTGAGTTCCTCTCCTTTGGTTAGAATGGAGCTGAAATCTGCCAGGTAATTCACTGCCTTTTTGGCATCTGGCACAAAGGATATTTCTCATTGCATCAATGCCACATTTATCTCATCTCTGACCGCCTTTGCCTGGGGCAGGGGTGAGGCCAGGGGCCTGGCAGACTCCCCTGCCTGGGTCAGCCGCTCTCAGTGACCTTGACCCCTCTCCCCTTTTGCCTGCTAGGTGTGGAAAGACGCTGCCACTCAGATCTTCTTCTCTTTATCTGCTGCCTGGGGAGGCCTGATCACGCTCTCTTCTTACAACAAATTCCACAACAACTGCTACAGGTACGTTGTAGCCTTTCAAGTCCCAGTGGCAGCTGGCGAGGGGGAACAGGGTCTGGGGGCAGAAAATGGACTGACGCCACACCCTCATCCTGCACCTTAGTAGAGCCAGAGAGTTGCCCTGGCACACGTGAACCCTGCTCAGGCCTGGCTGCTGGCTTCCGGTGGCTGCACCCCGACTGCACTGCTGACACTGGCACCTGGGATGGAGCCGAGCCCCTCTGTAGACTGTGTGCAGGGAACCGTGTCCTGGGATGGTTGTTCCATCAGCAGCCCAGTCCCTGAGTCCAGTCGTATGGGAGTCACTGCTGAAGTCTGGTCATTCAGTCACTCTACAGATGTTTTTCTAGACACCCTATAAGAAAAGAGCACCTTGGTGATCGGTGTGTTAATTCGATGATAGGGATCCTGTCACGATGACTACATATATTCAATCGTCATGTACACTTTAAATATAATACAATTTTATCTCTCACCTATACTTCAGTAAAGCTGACAAAAAAAAAAAAAAAATGCAAACATTGAGTTCCCCTCCCAGATCTATTCATCAGAATTTCTGGAGGTGGGCAGGCCCAGGAACCTACAGATCCAGGCAAGATCCTCAGGGGAGTCAAGGAAGGTGACGTTTGGATAGTGTGATGTTAGGGATGCTGTGGAACCCAAAGACCCCGAGAGAGCCTGACCAGTTCTTGCAGGAGATGATATTGAAAGTTAGACGTGTTATGACAAGCAATAGGAAAATAAGGCCCATTCTCTGGGGAGCTGATACAAAAAGGAAAAAAGGAAGAAAGAAAGGAGGAGGAAAAAAGAATAGAAGGGAGAAAAGAAGTGAGGGAGGGAAAGGAAGAAGGAGAAAGGGAGGGAGGGAGGGAGGGAGAAGGGGTGGAAGGGAAGAAAGAAGGGAGGAAGGAAGGCAGGATGGAGAGAAGGATGTATCTTGGAGTCAGATAGACTTGTATTTAAGTTTGCTTCACCATTTACTAAAACTCCAAGATGTGGGCAAGGTATGCTACTTCTCTGAGCCTTTGCTGTCTCATCTATAAAATTCAATTATATTTTGTTGAGTGGTAAGAGATGATGTATGCAAAGTTTTCAGAGCAATGTTGTGCACATAGTAGGTGCTCACTAAATGGCAGTTGCCATTATTATTATCTATAATAATAAAAACATAATATGCTAATTAGACCAGATGTTCTTCCGGATGAAGCCTTGGTGGCGGGGCCTGAGGCAGAGGCGGTTAGGGGTGATCAGGCAGGCAGGTGAGTGGTTAGGGGCGATTAGGCAGGCAGGCAGAGTGGTTAGGGGCAATCAGGCAGGCAGGCAGAGAGTGGTTAGAAGCTAGTGGTCCCAGATAGTGATTGCGAGAGGGTGCAGGCTGGGCTGAAGGATCCCCCCCTCCCCACTGTGCATAAGTTTCATGCACTGGGCCTCTAGTTTTTAATAAAGTATGAGATATTTTGTGAACCCAGAAGAAACGACTATACTAGTAGTTAAGCTGTGGCCTAGGATGGTTGGGACAGCCTCACAGAAATGAGATCTAGACTGGGCCAAATTTCAACAGGTGTAGGCAGGAGGAAATGTTTGCAGGTAGCAAGGACAGCTAGCAGTGGGGATGAGTGGGAATGAGTGACAGGGACATGGGGCAGGAGCAGTGGGATTGGAGCTGATGCTGTGTGCCCAGAGGGCTGGAGAGAGCCTTTGGAATTAGTCTGCTGGGGCTTCCATAGCAAATACTGAAAGTGGGTGACATCAACAACAGAATTTTCTCATAGTTCTGGAGGCTGGCAGTCTAAGATCAAGGTGTTGACAAGACTGAGACCTCTCCCCTTGGTTTGTAGACCTCTCCCTGTGTCTTCGCATGGTCCTCCCCCTGTGTATATGTGTCCTAATCTTATAAGGGCACCAGTCACACTGCACTAGGGCCCACCCTAATGACTTCTTTTTAACTTAATTGCTTGTTTAAAGACCCTGTCTCCAAATACAGTCACATTCTAAGGAACTGGGGGTTAGGAATTCAACATATGAATATTAGGGGCACATAGTCCAGCCCATAACTGTGGTGTCAGACTATGGTGTACGGACTTCTTTGGCCACTGCTGCTCACTAACTTGTAACCGAGAATCAGTCTGAACACCGTCCAAGGGGGAAGCATTGCTCTGTGCTTTGTTAGAAATGAGGCAGTGTGGTGTGGCAGAAGGAACACGGACAGTGAGGCAGGAAGTCTGGATTCAAATCCTGACCTACCCTAAATCAGCCATTACCTTCCCCTGGGCTTCACTTTCCTCATCAGTAAACTAAGGGGCCAGACAAGGCGGGTTGTTTACTGAGTAGTTGTCTGTGCCGGCCTCTGTGCTGTGCAGAAATCATCTCCTTCTGTCCTCACAACAGCTGTGAGGGAGGCAGGGCCATTGCCACCATTTAAAAGCAGAGTGGGAAGAAGTGACTTGCCCTGAGGTTCCATCTAGCTGCAACCGCTCTTGAGTCTAGGATGGCTGGACAGGGCAAGGTGGGAAACTGCAGCTTGTTGCCAGCAGAGGGCGCTGGTCTCTCTCCTCTCTGTTCCCCCTTGCCCTTTTCAGCCTGGGTGCCCCAATCCAAGGTGTCCTCATACTTGGATGGCATTTCATGGTCCCACTTTCTTCTCTTCTCTCATCCATGGTTCCTGTCCCCCAAAGGCCCCACCCCCTCAATTTCTGTTCTGATGGACAGACTTGCCTCTGTCAGTTCACAGCATGTGGAGCCAGAGGCCCCAGGACAGGGCAGTTAGGGGAGATCGGTTTGTGCCTTTGGTGGTTATAAGTTCAGCCCAAGGGAGTCTGTGGTCAGGACTGGTTGTTCCTGTCCTTGTGAATAAAGAAAACAAGGCCAGCTTGCAGCAAATGCATGTATGGAAATAGCATGTACACACAGACACGTGTGTGCACACGCTGTGTCCTTCCCCTTGTCTCTTCCTGCCCACCAGGCACATCTAACCACCAACTCTCATCTCTTCTCCAGGGACACTCTAATTGTCACCTGCACCAACAGTGCCACGAGCATCTTTGCCGGCTTCGTCATCTTCTCAGTCATTGGCTTCATGGCCAACGAGCGCAAGGTCAACATTGAGAACGTGGCGGACCAAGGTACAGTGTCGCTGTCACCCTGCTGTTGCAGGGCAGGTGCCGAGCTCGCCTCACAAGACCCCAAGTTATGCTCTGCTAGGAAGTTGGCCTCTGGAACAGGACTGAGGGTTGGGCACCTCGGTTCCCCTTTGCGGAGGGACAGAGATATATCCCAGTAGAAGCTCACACAGGGTCAGAGCTGGCTGGGCCCTAGTCAGAGGGGTCGCTATAAAAGCCCCTGTCTTGCTCCCCTCTCCTCTGCTCCATTTTTCCTTTCCCCTCTTACCTCAGCTCCAGCCTAAGGAAGGGTGCCCCTGTCACACCTGAGGGGTGTGGGTAGAGGAGTCATTAGGCAAGGCAGCAGTGCTGAGGTGCACACGGGTGGCTGCAGGATGTGTCTCTTGCAGAGGACGCTAGGACCTGAGTGCTGGCTTCACAAGAGCATTGCCTTCAGAGCAGCCTTTTCCTGACGAAGCACTTTCCTGGTTGTTGGGTCACATGTGCTCTCAGGGCTTTCTGCTTAGTCAGCAGGACAGACCTGCAGTTTTCCCCAGTGGGAGGAAAGGTTGGATGGTGGTGGTGGGAGGGATGTAGAATAAATGTTGACTCTCCACCCAAGTCATCCTATGTTCATGGCTAACATTGGTGTGGCACTTCGGAGTTTGCAGAGAGCTTACATTTTTATCTCATTTAATCCTTATTCCTAGCACAGCATTTTGCAGAGAGAGAGAGTGTGCTTAATGTTTTTATTTAACTCTTGATTTCCATCCAGCCTTGTTCTCCAAAGAATTCGGGTGTTTGGTAGGTTTTTGGGATTAAGGGACTTAGTTGTGGCTATTGCTTATCATTATGACCATTCTCTAATCGGACGTTGAGGGCATGCCTCAGCGTGGGGCCATGCCAGGAGCTATAGGGACATGACTGTGGCCCTAGATAATCCAGAGAGGCTTCGCCATGCATTTACCTTTCTTCAAGGAGCTCACTGCAGTTCTCAGCGAATAGCTCAGGTGCCAGCCCTGAGAGAACTAAGCCCTGGAAGTGTCACCTTCTTGGTGGGCTGCCCATCTTTCCTGGCTCCCAAAGGGTAATTAATTAATGCCTCCTTGGCACTGATGGTTCATTGCGGGCCTCGAAGAGTTAAAGAGGGGCCTGCTCCAGGGGGTAATGATCTTTCCCTGGAGAGCAGGCTTTTGGTTCTGCAGCAGTGCCCTGGGTTCGAGCTGAGCCAGCCTCTCCTGGTGGAAAATCTGCAGCTCCCTGGAGAGCAGGAAGGGCAAGAGAGAGGCAGAGAGGGCTCTGTCCTCAGGGGTGCCTGTGCCACCCCAGCTGTCCTCATTCTCTCCCAGCAGAGCAGCTGGGGCAGGGAGGGTCCTGCCCCACCCTCTGGCAGACCTGGTGTATTTTGTTATTTTTGTGACATTATCGTGCTCATTGTGACCAGTGGCCAAGCCACACTAGTTAACACATCTGAGCTCTTTTCTGCTCCAGGAAAGGAATTTGGGGGTGCGTGTCGCTGAAACCCAAATGGAATTCTGCTTTTCCTTTACATCAGACAATTGCCCAGGTTTCTCTCTGAAACTTCCCCTTTCTGCGTTGTTTTCATGCCCTCTGATTTGAACAACAAGAGCCCTCGTAGCCTGCTCTGACGTGTGTTGATCCTGGGCACAGGGACAGTGGGCCTCATTCCCCCCGGGGAGGGGCAGTGGCCCCTAGGACTTCTCCCCGAGCCGTGGGCAGTTGGCCCTGCTCGTCTGAATGGCTTGCTTCTGTGTGGTTTGCAGGCTTGTCTGGCTTCTCCTGTACAGGAGAGGTTCTATGGCAGGGTGGGCAAACTTTTTGACTCGAGGGCCACAATGGGTTCTTAAACTGGACCGGAGGGCCGGAACAAAAGCATGGGTGGAGTGTTTGTGTGAACTAATATAAATTCAAAGTAAACATCATTACATAAAAGGGTACGGTCTTTTTTTTTTTAGTTTTATTCATTTCAAACAGGCCAGATCTGGCCCGCGGGCTATAGTTTGCCCACGGCTGTTCTATGGACACAGGTTGGAGATCTGGGGTCGGGCCCATACTGAATGCTGGCCACTCCCTCCTCGCTGGGCAGGATTGGCATATAGACATGCAGTACATTTTTGCCGACCCAATATTAGTAACTATGTTTAGGTTTTTAGTCAAAACTAGGTTCTTTTTAGTGACCTAACAACACTCTGTTTTGCCTTGTGAGGGAGGCATTTTTGTCATGGACATTTCCCCAAATCTCAGCCACATGGGAGTTTTGGGGCCTGGAGGTGGGATTGGCGATGAGACCGTGCTGGGCTCTCCTTTCGCAGTGAGCACAGGAAAGGGACACATCCTTCTCAGGCGTCTACTCCACCAAAGCAGCATCCTGGGGAGCCAGCCTGTTAGCACCATCTCCATGGCTGCCTGTGGAGTTCGACTCCTGGTGAGAATTCAGCCTCGGGCTGACCAAGATGCTCCTCCCACAAATGAGAGTCGTGTATTTAGACTTTCCAAGTTCAGTGGGAACTGCCAGGTCACCAGACCACCAGGAATCGCTTCCTCACCCCTAATACTTCAGAGACCTGGCTCATCAAAATGAACACCCTCAAACAGGCCTGCCCAGCAGTCATCTGACTATCACCTGGGTGCCAGGACTTACCCTTCTAAGAATTCATCCATCCTAATAGGTTTCCCAGCAGAGCGGCCATTCCCCGTGTGACCAGGGCCCCTGGCTGTGTCTTAAGTGACTCTAGGATAAAGGATGCCATCGCTGTAGGTCTCTGGGGGTTGCTGGCACACAGAGCCCCTGATCCCCTCTTATAGGAAGACCAATAATGGTTGATGCTTGCTGAGTTCTCAGTGTCCATTGTTCTGAGCCCTTTACTTATATCTGCGCATTTAATCCTTACAGAAACCTGATGAGGGTAGGTACTATTATCTTCATGCCATCGATAAGGTTTGTGCAGAGAGAACAAGTCTCACCAAGTCCCACTTTCCAATCCACAGGGCTGTGGAGCCTGCACCCCACTACCGGGCAGCACTGGCTCCCCTGGGACTGGAGAGATGCCGGGGCCTCTATCAGCCCTATGGGCCTCATCTGGGGAAACTCCACTGTGGCTCAGACAATCCATCTTTCGGGAAAAAACCCCTGAACTTTACAAAGTAATATAAACAATGTATTTTTAAAACCCACTCCCCTGCCCTCTTGGAAGAACAGAGTTCGCTGAAAATGATGCTTCACTTGGACTTTAGGGAGGCAGCTGAGACAGAAGCAGGCCACACATGAAATCATTTTCATCCTGAAAGAGCAGTAAAGCCCCAAGGGCTGGATCCTGCCACGGCCATCAGCCCCAGTCCTCCAAGTGGCCGTTTAAGACCTCTTGCCCACTTTATGGGCCCAGCTGTCGCCGGAGCGCTGCTGCTTCCTCAGCGTTCGGCATTCGAGACCTCTTTGGAGCTGAAGTTTAATACAGCCTTTTCTTTTATGGTTCACACAGGGAGCCTTCTGAGGCTGGCTCTGCTGTGTGTTCAATAAATGCATAAAGCAGGGGGTATGTGAGGCATTCGGGGCTTTATGCTTTAAATACCCCAAGGCCCTCGGCATCATTCGGAACAAGCAACCTGATAAATTCCAGTTTAAAAGTGCTGTTAGGCTTGAGTTGTAAAAACTCCAGGTGCTGTGACTTCTGGTTCCTAGACGTGTGTGGGCTGTGTGTTACCCGGCATTGTCTCTGCCCATTATCATTTATTTTTCTACTGACAAGGAAATTCACAACTGCTGATCATTAGCCATCCTGGGTTACAGTAATCCTCCCAGCGAGGCTGAGGCAGATAGGAACCCCTGGCAGGGCTTTATGATGTAGAGAAAACTGCAGCTCAGAGTCCTCCACCAAGAGCATGTGGTATTCTTGGGAAAACCTGAATTGGAAATGCTGATTTCCAAGGTCATTGTTCACTCATAATGGAAGCTAATGTTCTCCAAGTGAGGCATTGGTCTCCGTGCTTTACTTGCATTTTCTCATCGGTTCCCCGGAACCACCCTGTGAGGTACTATTGTTATTCCCATTGCACAGATGGGAAAACTGAGGCTCATAAAAATGAAATGACTTGTCTAGGGTTGCACAGCTGGTAAGTCATGGAGTGTGAATTTGGACCCAGATCTGCCTGACCATTAGAACCCAAACTTTCTTAACACACACTATGCTTCAGCCCCCCTTCCCCCCAGCTGATGCTCCGTGGACTGACATACCCCCATCATTCCCAAGCCTTTGTAGGGCAAGATCTGAACTGTGTTAGGTGGATTTACATTTTATGTAAATGGATTCTCCTGAAATGAAGCCATTCTGGGCGTGTTCTAGCCTTTAGAACAGGGTTCTCAACCTTAGCCCTATTGGCACTTGGGCTGGATAATTCTTTCTGTGGGGACTGCCCCATGAAGTGAAGGATGCTTAACAGCATCCCTGGCCTCAGCCCACTAATGCCAATAACCATCCTCCACCATCCCCACTGTGAAATTAAAAAATGTCTCCAGCCGTTGCCAAATGCCCCCAGGGGGCAAAATCACCCCTTGTTGAGAACCACTGTTCTAGAGGATAATTATTATATTCTTCCCCTGCTCGTCCATTCAAAGATGGGTTTTCATGTTATTTTCATGGGACACAGCCTGGCCTTGGGGTCTGAGTCTCTGTCTTGGCATTATTTGGGGGCCTCTCCGCTCAGCTCCCCAAGATATGGATCTAATTCCCCTGGTTCTTGCCCTCAAGAAGCTTAAGATCTAACTGGGGAAACGGGTAGAAATGAGTAAAGAAAACCAACCAACCAAACAAGCAAAAATCAGTGGGAGCAGCATGTAAGTAACAATTCAGGATTTCCATGGAGAGAAGGCCCGGTGGGCTTCCAGGAAGAGGGGGCCTGTCTGCAATCATTTGTCTTGTTCTTTCCAGGGCCAGGCATTGCGTTTGTGGTTTACCCGGAAGCCTTAACCAGGCTGCCCCTTTCTCCGTTCTGGGCCATCATCTTTTTCCTGATGCTCCTCACTCTTGGACTTGACACCATGGTGAGCCCCTCTCTTCCACCCCTGCCCCAGGGTCCTTCTGAAGACCCCTGCCTGCAGTGGTACCTGCATTTTTCTCTCAAGCTATGTAGAGATGGTGAATCACCTGTCCCAGGACTCAGGATAACCTTGCATTTGTGAGGGACTCATGAGATGGTGCCAGGGAGCAGCCCTCTCTTCCTTTATTCCTTGCTCCATTTTCTGTGCATGATTTAGCCAGTGTATTTACCACTTTGGTGTCATTTTGCCAAAGCAAATTTTGTGGGGCAGGATAAGGGAGAATAATATCAAGTCACTTTTAGGAGAATTGCTCTGGGGCTGAGGCTACTACCCATCATGCTGACAGGCGCTCAGAGTTTAGGAGTTGGATGCAAAGAGGGTTTTTCCTAAAGTAGAAGATCAAATGCAGGTAAACTGGAGGAGGATTTACATCTCATGAATACAAAGTGCAGCTTCAGCTACCCTGACGGGTGAGTATGAGTGCAGGCTCTGCGGGGCTGCAGGTAATTTCTAAAGCTCACATCCTGCTTGCATTCCCTCGCTGGCCCTGTGGACTGGACCCAACAAGGCCTTTGAGGCCCATCAAGGGAAGGCAGTCCTAAAAGCCAAACCTGATACAAGAACCATGGTCCCTATGGGAAGCACAGAGGGTTTTTTGGAGCCTTCAGGATGGTGTGGTCTATCTTAGACGCCTTTTTCCTTGTCCCCATTCCAGTTTGCCACCATCGAGACCATAGTGACCTCCATCTCAGACGAGTTCCCCAAGTACCTGCGTACCCACAAGCCGGTCTTCACTCTGGGCTGCTGCATTTGTTTCTTCATCATGGGCTTTCCAATGATCACTCAGGTAACTGGGGGTGGGGACTGTGTGGCTGTCTGTCCTTTCACCCTTAGCGCTCAGATCTCATAACAGTAGCCAAGTCACTGGCATTTCTGTGCATATGGCCCCAGGCTATTGGGGATTCTGACCACAGAGGGAAATATGTCACCTTGGCTACTCATGGCACTTCTTACATCTTCTTAATTGAGATGTAGCCTTCTTAAGCCAACGAGGCAGGTGTGTCCTACTTTAAGAAAATCCAAATTTACTGACCAGAGAAATGTCCAGTTGCTTACTCCTCATACACAGGTGTCTTCAGCCACTTGAGGTCATTCTAGCCTGAGGGTCTTGGTAAATGGAGTGTTAGCTCACTCGGTGCACTATTGCTTTTGCTCTCTGGGTGACCTCGAGCGAGTCACCACTTTGGGCCTTAGTTTCTTCATCTGTAAAATGATGGCTTGGAATGAGATGATCTTTCAGCCTCATCGATTGTAGAGAGATTTACAGAGTGAGATCAAGATGCAGGGGGATGCAGGAGAAATGCCCAAAGACGCCTCAGGGTTATATGAAGGTCAATCAAATGCAGATGTATGGGTAGAAATGTTCATCTATTGCTTAAAGCAAAAACAAAATGATCTGGCTGCTCTCACATGCACATCTTCAGATGCTGATCTTGGCCTTCTTAGAGTAAGATGTTAGGTCATTTTCTGTGCTTTTCTGTTGATGGGCTTCAAGTCTCTTTGGGGCGGCTTTGCCAACATGGGAAGGCCTCCAGCTTGCATGCTGGATCAGCTTTAGGGAAGGGAGATTCTTTGACTCCTGTTTGCACCTGACTCTCCTCTCCTGTTAGAAATGGGACAGAGCCTAGAGCCAGGCCCATTGATCTCAACTGTTTCTCTTCCCTGCTAGGGTGGGATTTACATGTTTCAGCTGGTGGACACATACGCTGCTTCCTATGCCCTTGTCATCATTGCCATTTTTGAGCTCGTGGGGATCTCCTACGTGTACGGTAAGGGAACAATCCTGCCTGCTGCTGTGGTAAAACTTAGTGTAGATAGGCAGGTTTCTATCCTATATAATGAAGAGGTAATATGCAAATTGACCATCACACCCTCGCACAAGATGGCCGCTCCCATGTGGTCACAAGATGGCCACCATAAGATGGCTGGCAGGGGAGGGCAGTTAGGGGCGACCAGACCAGCAGGGGAGGGCAGTTGGGGATGAATGGGCCAGCAGGGGAGCAGTTAGGCATTGATCAGGCTGGCAGGGAGTGGTTGGGGAGCTATCAGGCTGGCAGGCAGAAGTGGTTAGGGGCAAACAGGCAGGCAGGTGAGTGGTTGGGAGCCAGCGATCCGGGATTGTGAGAGGGATGTCTGACTGCTGGTTTAGGAGATGCCCTGAAGGGTCCCAGATTGGAAAGGGTGCAGGCTGGACTGAGGGACATTCCCCCCCACCCCCACCCCGTGCTCGAATTTTGTGCACCGGGCCTCTAGTATTTAATAAGACAGTGAAAGGGCTTACTTGCTGCTACCTAAGAGATGTAGGAAAGCAGCATCTTTATTCCAAGCTTGTCTCAGGACCTCTGTGAGGCAGGGTTAATAGAGAAACAGCTTTAACTTCTACTCCTTTGGTTCTCACCCCTCCCGTATGCCCAGAGGGTCTAGTGCAGTGGTTCCCAATCTTTTTTTGGTCACACCCCACTTAAGCATCTCTAAAATCCTGATGCTCCCCCACCGATGACATATAATTCTTATTTAAAAAGTGAACTCCTATTCATATGGAGAAAGCCTAAAAGGCTCCTACCTTGCTCTACACAAGCTTCCAAAGAACATGGTATCCATGAAAGAGAAACATAAAAGAACGAAAGGACAGTTGAAGTACTGAGGAAGAAATCACTAAGAAATTGTTAAAATAATAATAATATGAAATGATATGAAAAAATAGCAAATAAAGTTTCAAAACATAGAGAACTTAAATGCATAAATATATCACAATATATATTTATATACTGCATATGAGGCCCCTAAAACCATAAGAATGATAAGAAATTCAAAAATCCACTGTTAATAACTCATTCTCGAATTGCCCCCCTTAAAAAACAAATTGCCCCCCTGTGAGGCATGTGCCACATGTTGGGAACCACTGTTCTAGCATAAGGAGGCCATTCAATGAAGGTAATAATAGCATTAAAGGACATACACAACCTACCATCCACAGATGGGCAGGACCGCTGCTCAAAGCATACACTTCTTGCTTGTGGACACAAAGAAGAAACTTGGAACCTCTCCTCACCATGGACTGACCTCCCTAGAAGGGCCCTCAGAGTTTCTGGGGCCCAGTTCCCTCAGCAAAGCTCAGAAGGGGGAATGCTGTCCCTAAGGCCTCACAGGGAATTAGAGGCAGAACAGTGTTCAACTCTGGTCCCTAACTGCTGGTCAGGTGATTCCCTCTGCAGCATTATAGTTGACCTTGACGTAGAGCAGGCAGCTCACTGCAACCTGAGAACTGTTAGAGTGAGTTGGAAAGGCCTTCAGTGAGCCCCCACACTGTTCTCAGCACAGGCCATGGGCTTGGCAGCATTCTGGGTCTGAGCTTGGCATGGACCTAAGGGCCAGTACCAGTCTCAGGATCCATTATTTTGTCTGTGGTGGCTCCATTGGACTTTTTTGCCATAACATAATGAACTGTTCTGTTCCCTGAAGGAATACCACCTCTCTGCTTTCTACCCCAGCAAGAGGTTGTCTTCTCATATTGCATCATTCTCCCCTTGCTTGTAGCAGAGAGCAGGCACCGAGGACACAGGACCAGAAGGAGGAGTCTGGGCTGCGAGCGGAGGGGGTTGGGGGGTGGGGTTCTGGTCAGGAGGAGGCAGCTGGTGCAGGTGGTACACAGGGAGGTGGTAGCAAAGGGTGAGAGAATGTGAGTGAAGGCTGGAGAGGAGCCCCCAGACTCTAAATTCCCCATTCGTTAGGGATTAAGGACCCAGAAATTCAAGGGGGCTGAATGAGCTCGGAAGCAGAAGGAGCATGTGGTCGAGGTCTCGGGGAAGAAGCCTGCGCTTTGCAGGGGGGACGGCAGAGGTGCCACTTTCCACATAAATGACCCAGAGGATGAAGGACTGAGAAGAATGAAGCTGAGGCTGACAGTCCACTTGTTAGAACGGCCGACTGTAAGGGAGCTTCATAGTCATTCAGAACCCTTCAGCTCAGCGAGCCCACGGGTCTGAGAAACCTGTTTCTGATGAGCTCAGGAAACAATGCAAGAAATTGCTCGATTTGAAAACATTCTCGATGACTTTTTCTTTCAAGGAGTGGTGTAGAAGCCCTCCTAAACCAAGAGTGTGTGGGGATGGGGGTTATGTGTGGCCAGGAGACCAGTGTCTCCTCTGCATGTTGCTTCAGTTGATCAGTGATCAAGAAGCCACAGTCCCTTGCATTCCAGCAACATTTGTCTGATAGTTTCCTACATAATAGGGGTCATGTTGACACCAGGCTGGGGCTGTCCCTGGCCAAGGGCACCCAAGGGAGGGGCTCTAGTGCTGCCCCTCCCCCTTACTGCCACCACACCTCATGCTCGGCCTCCACCTGTCTGTTCGCAGGCTTGCAGAGATTCTGCGAAGACATAGAGATGATGATCGGATTTCAGCCAAACATTTTCTGGAAAGTCTGCTGGGCATTTGTGACTCCCACCATTTTAACTGTAAGGACCGCATGCTGTATTGTGCAGATGGGACCTTGTATGTGGTGCTTTGTGCGTAAACAAGGACTAGGCCTACTTAAGAGCCTGGGAAGCTGGTAGGATGGGTATTAATTGTCTTGCCTTTCAGATGTGGAAAAGCGGTGAAGCAACTTGCTTAAAGGTGCTTAGCCAGTTGGGTGCAGAGCTGGACTCATGCACAGTTTGGGGCATCCTTATGGAGTGTTTCCCACGCTGGCAGTCTGCCTCGTGCACTAACAGTCACAGTCCCCACTGCTAACTACGGCCCAGGCTCTGTTCAAGGGGCTTTGTGTGTTTCACCTCAGCTCTCCCAGAGCAGCTCTGTGGGGTTGGCATTAAATCCCCTCCATTTTACAGGTGAGGAAACCGACGCCCAGAGGTGTTGTGACTTGCCTAGCATTGCACACCAACGATCAGCAACAGCCTGGGTTCGAATCCAGGCAGTCTGGCTGCAAAACGCTTATTCCTGACCAGACACTCAATTGTTCCTTTTTATTGCTCTGAGAACTATTTTTTCTTCCTCAAGTGTGGTGATGACATTTTGAGATCATCTGATATTCATCTGAAAGATCAGAGCTCTTCATGTATCAGTAAATCTGCATTGGGACTTACGTGCATGTCCCGTCACCTCTTTTACTGTGCCATAGGCTGCAGGCACATTTACACGGAGACCTTGCATTTCCCCCTTCTCCTCCCTGGCCTAAGGCAGGTGGGTGTCTACTCAGCAAGGCGGCAGGAAGCCAGATGTAGTTCCGCCTGTACCCAGCAGGTGGCAGTAGAAACCAGATTAAGACCCTTCTTTTACTCCACAGTACCAACCTCTCTCAAGGAAAACAAGCCAGGATGGAAGTAAAATTGTAAAGAAAATATGCTTTCCCTTTTTAAAAATAATGTCACCGAGTTTTAATCAAAACACCTCAACTTCCTTTTAAAAAGACAGATGCTTATGCAGAAAAACTATTCAGTATTTATCTCCCTCTGCATGGACGGACACAGGTAGCATTCTGGGGCCCCATCTGCACTCACATTTTAGAGGCTATTATCTGCCTGAAAAGTCCCAGTAGACTTGGGGCATGAGAATTGAAAAGCAGTAAGATAGAATTTCCAGTCTCTTGAATTCAGGACCGAAGTGTGTGTGAAGAACTCGGACTTACCTAATTGGTGGGAGGAAGAGCAACACTCTCCTGCCTCTGGCATTTTCCTCTCTGTTGCGCTTTTCTCCCTCGCCCCCCGCTCTGCCCCAGTAACTGCTGTACATGACTTATTCTTGGGAGAAATCAAGTTAGAATCTGCTCTAGATTCTCCTTACCTCTCTCTCCAGTCCCAGAAGCGATTAAGTGTCAAAGAATTTGATTATATTCTGCAGAAATACCACCTCATAACAGTTAGCATGCTATTTGTGGAGGTCAATGAGAGGCAGGCACTGCACGAACACCATCTCTGAAGCTCCTGCCCACCCCGCTTGGGGTGATTCTTTCCCTTGTTGCACCTGTGTGCACTGAGGCATGGGGAGGCGAAGGTGCTTGTCCAGGGCCCCAGTGCTTGCAGGGGCAGAGCTAAGCATTGAATTCAGGGCTTCTAGGCCACACTGATACATTCTAAACGCCCAGTGCTTTTCACACTTTTAATCCCAGTGTGGGATTTTAGAAGTCTTTTTTTGTGTGAGCAGAATGTTAGGGAACAGGAATTCTAGGAACTTGCTGTGTTTTTTGAGGAAGTCCCTCAACTATGCTGTGCTTTACTTGATTTCCATTATAAAACTCCTGTCAGAGACCTGTGGAGAGGTCCCAGAAAATACCCTGAACCAGAGTCCCCTTCTGGGGAAGCGACAGACAAACAGAAGTGGTCAATGCCATCATCACCAACCACAAGCCCTCTGCTGGCCGTCTCGGACTGATATCAGCAAAGCTCAGGGCAGGCCTGACTCTGTGGCTACATTACCATCTCTGAGGGCCAGCCTCACTCGAGGGCAGCATTTTATCAAAGCTGACTTGGCCCAGGGGAGTTTATTGCAAATAACTTTGATATGATATTTGTCCAACTGGAAATGGGTGTCGAAGGACCAAGCCTAACACTTCTTATATTTTGCCCTTCTATAAAATGGATATTTGTGGTGTGCTGAGACGAGCTAAGATTATGGGTTTAAATTACTTCAAAACTCCTGAAATAAAATGGATCATTTTTATATGCGCCTTCCTGGATTTATAGGGCTATATAAATACTTTCCATGCAATCATTGTATACATAGTCAGATCACGTCACTGAATTATGTGCACACATAAGCGGATGTATTGCTGTTTATATAGTAAATGAAATGGAGCAACTTACCATAAATACATTAGGCCGCACTTCCGATAGACGGGTTAATAAAGCTTATGACTCTAGGGGCGAATGTTTAAAAGGGGGCCTAGAGTAAAGCATCTCTTTCCATAAGAGCAGTTTCTTTCAACAGTTGTCTTCAGGCTCATGTTGCTTCAAATAGAAATATTGAATTATTATTGCATTGAAATACTCACATGCCCTAGCAGCCTGGGCTTTGCAGCAATCATATAGATGCCTCACATTTGTACAGTGTTTCACGATTTCCCCAAAACACTTCCATATGTTTTCTTTCCTGACATAATTCACTCCAATCATTTTGGGGCAGTTATTTTACTGCTTAAGATAGAAGAAGAAAGGTGGGGAGGAAGGGAGAACTTAGTCATTATCATCATGTACGTGACTCCAGGCTGATGCAGGACGAATCCAGGGAATAACACGCGTTTCTCAGGGCAGTGTCCCCAAAGGCTTGGCCAGAGCAGCTGGGGCCCCTGTTCTGTCTTCTTGGTGCTTTTTTTTCTCAGCACACATCTCCCCTCGTTCCTTTTCAGCGGCACTAACCAGTCTTCAGAGGGTTCTCCCTGCCATTGCCAGCGGAAGCGTGCAGGATAGGAGATAGTGGGCAGAAAATAAATCTTGACCGCTCTTAAAATAAGGGGGAACTCTAGAGTAAATACCAGACTATCATCCCCAGAAAACTCCCGTGTTGCATAGGGTGTGAAATATATCCGTTTTATAGCAGGTCCCTCAGTTAATTAGTGGGAAAGCTGAGATTAGCCTCTTGGTCTCCTGGCTCTCAGCCCACCATTCAGTGACGAGGCCCTTCACCTTGAGTCAGTTGAAAGGGAGGCTGTGCATCCATTCTCTGTCCCACAGCTCATTATCGGACCAGGCTTCTGACTCAGGCACTGCGTGGGGACCACTCAGGGTTTCAGCCAGCTTTATAGCCAGCTCCTGGATGCAGGCATTCCCCGTTCAATAAGAAGAAGTAGTGATTCAATTCATGTTTTAAAAATTAAAATACAGCCCTGCCAGTGTGGCTCAGTTGGTTGGGGCATCGTTCCGTACACCAAAGGGTGGCAGGTTCAATTCCCGGTCAGGACACATACCCAGGTTGCAGGTTTAATTTGATCCCTGCTCGGGGCACCTGTGGAGGCAACCAATCAACGTTTCTCTATCACATTGATGTTTCTCTCTCTCTCTCTCTCTCTCTCTCTCTCTCTCTCTCTCTCTCTCTCTCTCTCATATATATATGTGTAAAATTATTAAAAAACAAAATACATAAACTTAACAGGTTTATTTCTTGTAACAAAAGCTGATGACCCATTATAGAAAGTACAGACAACACTTTAAAAACACCCCCAGCCACCTCCACCCACCAGTCGCCTTGCTGTATGCCCTCTGAACTTGTCTTCTCAGCCTGTCTGTGCCCACACCTGCAGGTGCGATGCTCCGTTCCTCCGTTACTATGGGAGAGGCCAAACCCAGGGTCAGCAGCTAGGCGAGTTCTCCTCACCTCTTTGAGATTCAGTTTCTTCATTTGGAAAATGGATTACTGACACTTCCCTTTCAGGGTTGTTATGGGTATAAAGTGACATCATAGATATGTAAGCATCCAGCTCAGAGAAGGGGTTCAACATGTATCTGTGGGATGAACGGATACCTCACCACCCTGATGCCTGTGTTTCTCTTTTCCTCCTAGTTTATCCTCTGCTTCAGCTTTTACCAGTGGGAGCCCATGACCTATGGCTCTTATCGCTACCCTAACTGGTCCATGGTGCTCGGATGGCTAATGCTAGCCTGTTCCGTTATATGGATCCCAATTATGTTTGTGATAAAAATGCATCTGGCTCCTGGCCGATTTATTGAGGTGAGTGTGCCCGCTACTCTCTCCTGGCATCCCCTCTCAAGGGAGAAGCCCCGAGAGCCCTGTGCGTTAGAAACAAGAGATTCGGCAAACTGATTCTAGAGGGAGACTTGATGATTAAGTGATTACAGTTGCCAGCGTTTCTATTAAAGCCATTTTTATTATGTATTATTCCCCTAATGGAGGCGCTGAGCCAATCTGCAGGCTGAGCTGTTATTATGCTATCGCCCAGCGTGTTGACAGCTCTGGGGAATGAGTGATAGAAGTGCCTCCTCCCCTCTCACCCATGGTTTAAAGCCCAGTGCTTGGCTTTTAACCACACATCAGATTCCCTCTTCCCAATGTTCCCCTCTGTTTAAGGCTCTTCCTTCCAAGCATCTATTACCATTAAATTAAAAATCACTGCCCTTCCATTGTGCCTGGGTTAGGGATGGCCGGGGTCTAGGCTGGTTAAAATGTCACTATCCCATAGAATGTAACAAGAGGTCCAGAGCATGGCTGGTAGAGATGAGATAAATTTCTTAATTACAATGCAAAACAAAAATAAAATACAGAGTGGATGGGAAGGGGGCTGACTGCCACTTGTTGGGCCACCAGATAAGTGTGGCCAGGCTGCTGTTCTTTATGACAAGTCACTTGCTCAGACATGCTGGGAATAGGGCAGCTCGGACTCCGTCTTGGAGAGCCAGAGGCCTGGCATTTTGGACCAGACCCGTGCTCCTCAGGGTTTGGCCCAGGGACCAGCTCGTTGGAGATGCAGATGATGAGACTCCAGCGTGGCTCCACTGAACCAGAGTCTTGGGGAAGTGAGACCCTGGAGCAGGGGTCCTCAAACTTTTTAAACAGGGGGCCAGTTCACTGTCCCTCACACCGTTGGAGGGCCAGACTATAGTTTAAAAGAAAACTATGAACAAATTCCTATGCACGCAGCGGCGGCAAAAACACCCGGCGGGCCGGATAAATGTTTTCCGCGGCCGCATGTGGCCCGTGGGCCGTAGTTTGAGGACCCCTGCCCTGGAGTCTACAAGTTAACAAGCTCCCCAGGTGACTCTAATGTGCACTCACGTGTGAGGGGCATTGGATTAGAGCAGTGGTTCTCAACCTTGGCTGCACATTAGAATCACCTGGGAATCTTTTTAAAATCTTGATTTCTGGGCCTCATCCTCCAGAAATTCTGTTTCTTTGTTACTAATGTTGTGGCCCCACCCCATAACAAAGAAACAGAATATCCAGAGG
Organism: Myotis myotis; assembly: GCF_014108235.1. NCBI lineage: Eukaryota > Metazoa > Chordata > Mammalia > Chiroptera > Vespertilionidae > Myotis > Myotis myotis. Next base: position 55,531,647 of record NW_023416314.1, read on the forward strand.
ATGAGGCTCAGAAATCAGGATTTTAAAAAGATTCCCAGGCGATTCTAATGTGCAGCCAAGGTTGAGAACCAATGGATTAGAGCAAGGGGCAGAAACACCTGCAGACAGAGCGCAGTGCTGAGCAGCTGTCGGGGCTTTGCTCTGGGTCAGCCAGGCTGAGAAGAGAAGGAGAGAGGTCTCTGGGATGTCCATGGAGGCCCCGGAGGGGAGAAGCGAGAAGGGAATAGAGCCTGTGAGTAAATGTGTAGCCAGATGTCCACGTGCTGTGAGGTAGCCTTGGTTTTCGCTGGACTAAAGGAGGAGGTAGAGTGGGCGGAGGGAGAGGTCGGAGTCTGCTTACTCAGGCAGATCTCCAGTTTTTGTCCTCAGGAAATACTATTCGTTGTCCCCTGGAGGTTAGTACCGAGGCCTCCTTGACCCCCCAGGAAGCTTGCTGGTGACCTGATGAACTTCTCCACCAGCTGACCCAGAAATCTCTTCCCCCCTGAACAAAAGATGGCTTAGCACTACTATTTTTGTGTCAGACTGAAATTCTCTAAACTGATGAGTTGGCTATATAAATTTATTATGGTTGATTTGGGACACAGAGGTTGCAAACGGATAATTAAGGAGAGATTAAACTAACAGCTATAAGAGGCAGCTTCACTTTAATAGTTAATAAACATATAATTGTTCCCTCTTATGTAGTGAGAAATATGTTTTCTTTCCTCCCTCTTTCTAAAATATGTTTCAGTGAGATTATGTTTTGGGTGAGAAGTTCAGTTGAAGGACTAGAGACACCCTATTATTTGCAGCTTGACTGCAAGAGCCCAACCCTGCTGAACCAAGTCAGAAGCATATATTTTTGTCAACAGATAATTAAAATCTTTGCTCACTCTTGGCAATGTCTCTTTGGGGCTGGGATAGTTTTTTTCTGGCCATTTATATACTTTGGGGAAATATGCTCAACAAAATCCAATTATTTTGATGTAGCAACCCACTGTTGGAACTAAAGAGCAAAAGTAATAGAGCACACATGTCCCTTGCAAATTGCGTTTGGCTGTGTCGAGAGAGGTATGCGGGTTCTGTTCATTTGGAGGGAAAAATGTGTAATTAAAATCTGGGTCCTTTTTCCTCTATTAATCTTGCACAAGGCAAATCCTAAGCAATTGTAATATTGCTTTCAGGGTGATGTAAATAATTTCAAGTGAACCAAACTAAGTCTCCTCTTTAATGAGACCGTGGCTTGGTTAAATAATGGCTTTTCTGTCCACCTGCTTCTCCTGGTAGGGGACCTCTTGGCTCAAGAGGGGACCTGGAAAATGTGATTGCACACAGTTTGGGGGTGTGGGGTGGTACCTTGGGGAAGTTGGTGCAGTACTTCTGTGACCCTGTGTGTCTTTGGCTTCTTTGCAGAGGCTAAAGTTGGTGTGTTCGCCGCAGCCGGACTGGGGCCCATTCTTAGCTAAGCACCGTGGGGAGCGTTACAAGAACATGATCGACCCCTTGGGAACCTCCTCCCTGGGACTCAAAATGCCAGTGAAGGATTTGGAACTGGGCACCCAGTGCTAGTCTGATGGCATGAGATGACCCAGACTTGATCCTGCTTTCCCTCTCTGCCTCCCCCTACTGGTTTCCCCAGCTTTCTTCCCATTTTGCTGCTGCTTTCTCCCCACTTCTCAGTTCGTATCTGTGCATGAGAGTGGTTCCTTAGGACCTAGTGTCGCATGCTGTAGTGAAGAGCTAGACGGACCTCCTCAAGCGCTGTTCGTCTGTCTCCGTGGTGTCCGTTGGCAGTAGGGTTGGTCTGCTAGCACCCACTTTACCCCACAGGAGCGGATCAGCTAGGTGAGCACTTTCTGGTGATGGCACAAGGAGGAATGTGTCATTTGGCCAATGGAAAAATATATGCTGTGTGTTACCCGTGGTGCCCATAAAGCATCTACCGAATGGCAGAATCACAGGACCATTAACTCGGACTCATGGGTGTCATAGGGATGAGCTGAGCAGTACAGAGCTTTCATTCAGACACAGAAAGACCAGGGCACGGTACACTTTGAGGATCAGCGGTGGTCAGGACATTCATTAGAGCAAGACAAGGCCAGCGGGTTTGGGCACCATCAAGGTGGTTAAGTTTCTATTTTGATTCACAATTGGGGATGTTTCCTTCATGTGGAACAACTGTCTCAAGTGTGCGGGGACACAGATACTTCACTCTGCACATGGACCTCAACGAAGAGTCAGCTCCCTTCCTACTGCTGTCTTTTAAAAAATAACCCAATTTGTGAGTTCTTTGGTCATTTCCTCCACCCCTCCACAAGAAGCCATCCTATAAGTTGTGCCTAATTTTGTATGTTCATAGTAGAGCTCCATTCTAGTTTCTACATGACATTTAGCACCATGGTTCAATGTCATGGTCCAGTGTTTGTTCTTTTCTACATGTCCTTCTATAAGCGGCAGATACTTGCCTCTCAGCCTTTGGGACAATGAGACTTACCCTGGTCCGTCTATAAATTCTATATATAAGAAACAAACTCTTAAAAGACAGATAATTTCTCAATTTTTACTCTCAACTTTTTCATTCACAGTCAATTCCAAATGTAGTTACAGAGAAACCAAGGAGATGAAGAGTTTAATAGAAAACAACCATGATATTCACTGTGCTTTTAGGTCACAGTATTTACAGAAATTCCTGATAAATACAGTTTAGGTAAGTAGTGAGTGAGCCAATTAAGTATAGCCTTTAAGACTACATTTAGCTAATTCAATTTTAAGAGTTCCCAATTCACAGTACTCATAACCACACTCTAATGAGAGTGAATCACGTGACTGTAGAGGTTGGTGAAGCTGTAACTTCATTAAATTCTTGTATCCTGAATGTGTGTAGATGAAACTTTTCAAATGTGATATGTGGTCACATAGAGTGTGTACCACTAGTGATGTTTTCTGTCCTTAAAAATATCTTGGAAATCATTGTAGAGAAAGTGGGTTTAGAATAGTGTAGCCTGGGTTTCTGTTTTCTGATGGTGAGAATTTCAAAACCTCAAATTGTTCCCTTTCGGGGAGATCATTTCAATCATTTTCTTATTTGTCTTCATGTTACAGGGTCTCAGGCAAAGTTCAAATCTTGTATATTGATGTGACATTTTTATCCTTTCAACAGCAATGGGACCCAACACCAGACCTTAATGTAACATTGGTTAAAAAAGGACTTCATTTGTTAAAAAGTCTCAAGACATTTTACTGAGCTGTCCCCTTTACTAGGGCAAATATCATTGCCATGTGCCAAACACAGATGCAAACTTCCAGTTTTCAAGAGCACCCCGAGGAAAGGTTTAGAAAAGGAAACAAAGATGGGTTTTGAACTGGAGGTTTCCATCTCTTTGGTCTGCAATGCATGTTTGTTCTCCCTGGTCCCTGGTCTCTCTTTCTGTCTAGCTCCCAAAGCTAGAACTTACTAGACTCTCTCACAGAGACTAAACACTGAGCTCCCCCTGGACTTAGTGTTAGGAAGCTGAGCTGGGCCTCACCTGCCCCAGTGTTTCCCGTAGTGGCCTGTCTGCCATGAACACTACTTTCCACAGAAAGCCATACTGACGAGCGGCCCCATTACGGGAGTAGGTCTTGCTGAGTGGTATCCAGCATCCGCCTCTGCCATTGACACCTGGTGGAACAGGAGAGGGAGGAATAACTTAGGCTTGGAAATTATCTGCAGCCTTTCCAACTTGGAGGTTGAAGAAAAGAGCTGAAATAAGTTGGCATTCTCTCGTGAGATCTGTATGTTTGCGTCAGGATGAACGGTGTTTGGATTTTCTCTCTCGCTTCTTGGCTAAAGCTTGAGTCTTGTGTTGGGTCCCATTTCAGCTAATTATTGATGTTGTGATGAAAAGAATCTGGATGCTGCCATATCTGCTTTGTGCAAACTGGAGGTGAGCATCTGGTGAGAGTGGGCCCTCCTCCCCAGGCAGGGTGTTCTGCAGCTCGGAGCAGCCCATTGGTGTTAATGACCATTTGTCCGGTTAGGACCCAGTAGCTGGTCCCTGAGCAGCTGGATTTGTTTTCCTTTCCTCTCCAACTTCCAAGTTGTACATACACTTTCCTTAAAGGCGAAGGTTCTGAAATTAGCTGGAAACGGTTACCTTGGAGAGGTGGTTTTGCCCATTTCTGTAGTTACATTCCACTTTGAGGCTCTCTTTGCCAGATGTGTCCAGTGTCTGAGCTACCCCAGTCATGGCGCACCTACCCTCCCGCAGACTTGGCTGGAACGCTGAGGGCTGGGAGATGCATGTGACCAGAGGGGTGTTTCCATGCTGTGTTAAAATGCAGTCAATTGGAAGAAAAAAATATTGAATGAATAAAGAGAAAATGAACAGTGTTGTAAACTGCCACTCAAGAGTTTCCCTGAAAACCGAGGAGAAAGCCAAGTTGCCGAGAAAAGACTTTATTGGTTCGCTGTGCAGAATGTGGGGTATTTTCCACCAGTGAGATTATTTCCTAACACCAACAAATGCCAGAAGTCCATTCTGAGTTAAAAAAAAAAAAAGCCATATGTTAAAAACAGTAACCCTGTAATATCCTTAAAGGAGAAAAACATGTATATGTCTTAACTATTGGTGTTGTGGCTACTTCTGCAAATACTTGTCTAGCATATTAGTAACTTAGTCTTTAGGGCTATGTGTTTGTCGTGTATCAATGTGTCCAAGCTGGTCTTTGTTCCTTTTTCCTTTCTATTTATTTATTGCATGAAATCTGTGGTCAATGCAAATCAATGACCTCAATGTCTTTGAAATTTCCCATGTGTTTTTAATATGTAAGAAGTATAATCAACGTGTATTCCAGTGAGCAGCACTTTAAAAAGACATTTGACACAGTGAGCGTTAAATAGATACCAGAGTTGGGTTGTCTCTCTGCTGTTTAGAGTTGAGTTTTCCTCTAAGATCTGTTCTGTTATCTACATGTGCCTCAGTGCTTCCTGACAACCTCCACCCGTCAGCATGGTTGTCCCATGCCTGAAGTTGAGAACTTTCTTTCCTGTTTGTCCCATTGGCCATCGGCCATTGTCCTCTTCCCAGAGGCTTGGGCACTAACTATTGCTTAACATTTGTGTGATGGCAAGATCATACCACTGCTGTCACACCCATGTTTGGGCTTGGGACACACTTCTTCACGGCAGATGACTTGCATGAGGGCATGCTGTGCGGCAGGTTGTCTTACAAGGAAACAAGTTCAGGGTCAATGAATGAGCAAAACTTCCAGGCTGGGAGCAAAGCTTTGGGTGATTTAATCCTGGTACTAATTTCTCCCCAAAGTGGCCCTAGGATTAGTGAAGGTGAAGCTTCCTAGCTTTCCCAGATTTTGCTTCAGTTGCACAGGAAGACCGAGTAGTTTTGAACTGTGGTCTCTGCTCGGTCATTTCTGAGCAACCTGCAGCCAAAGAGAAAGTGTGTTCAGATGGACTGAAAAGCAAGCAGTGGTCTGATTTACCTGCCGGCTTAAATACATCTTCAGGTAACCATTTGCCTTATAGGTGTATTTTATTGTTAGGATGATACTTACTAATTGATAGGAACCGTTTTGTCTCTCATTTTTGGGGTCTTTTTTTGCACTTTATTATGGACCTATCATGGAGTAGGTTTATTCTTAAATTGCATACTTGGCTAATGTCCTAAATGTAGTACTGTTGCCTATAAATAAAGATATGTTCGCTAATCAGGTCCTATTTTTTCATTAACTGTACATGAAGAAAATATATTATGTTACAAATGATGCACCATATATATATATCTTGTAGAGTACATGTTAGATACTGTGTACTATTCATTTAAGAAGTCATTATTCTTGAGGCCCTACCTCAAAGTTTGTATTTATGTACACAAATGCAATTTATTGTATTCTATATTTGCTTATTATATACTGATATAAATTAGAATTTATCCTAATAATGTATGAGTTCACAAAACCCTAAATAAATGTCCGTGTTTAAAACATGATGATCACAGTATTGTGTCTATTACAAACCCACATCCTTTCTTAATCAATGGCCTTCAGGTAACTGCAGGATTGATCTCTTTTATTGGGAGAAACCTGGAACAGAAATGGAAAACTGCTCTCCTGGGTAAATGAGATTGGCACTATTGAAGAAACACATATTAATTAAATTGTCATATTCGTAACCACCAGAATACGCTATTGTTTGCTGAATTATTCATTACCCCTTCTAGGGAAGGTCAATGAGGTAGGGAGAGTCAGAGTGAACCTGAGCAGAGGGACTGGGCAGTGTGTTAATAGGTGTGTGTTAATGATCATACTGTCCATCTTCAATTCCACTTCAGCAAGCATGTGCACAGTTCCCGCACTGAGATAGACCCTAGGCAAAACTGAATAAAAAACAAAACAGCCCTAGATCTCAAGGGACTCAGAGACTAGTAATAAGACCACTCATATACGTTTTTTTGTTGTTGTTGTTAATCCTCGCCTGAGGATATTTTTTCCACTGATTTTTAGAGACAGTGGAAGAGAGAAAGGGAGGAGGAAGAGAGAGAGAAACATCAACGTGAGAGAGAGACATTGATTTGTTGCCTCCCGCAAGTGCCCCGACCTGGGCCGGGGATTGAACCCGAAACCCTCCGGTACATGAGCCGATGCTCTAAGCACTTAGAAACACGGCCAGGGCAAGGCTAAGCATTTTAAACAAACATACAAATCAGTCAATGCCATCTCTCCTCTTTTAAGTGGGTGGAGACCCTGGTTTCCTGCCCAGAGATGAGCCCCGAACCCCAGTGTCTTGTGTAGAGACTGGTTGCTGGGCATTCCTATTTCATTCTGTCAACCATGAAGCTTGTCTCTGCTGTTCTTGAATGAACATGGCACACTCCCCGCCCTCCCCTCCAACCCCCCATCTTCTGCTTCCCAGATGGCAGGGTGAGCTGGGCTGCCTTTAGTGGGAAAAGAAATGCCCTCCCCTCTGATGTTGTAAACCATGCACCAAGAGCCCCCGTGTCCATTCCGTGGAAATGGGACTTGCACACATGCCAAGGCTTGTCCATACACCGCCCTTCAACAGGCAGACTGAGCAGCAAATACCAAACAGCGCAACCTTACGCTGAAAGAGGCAGAAGTTCGCCCTGTGGGCCCAGAGTTCAGAGCCGGCTCATCATCCTCAATTTCCGCCCTGAGGTCCCTTTGCTCAGTTGTATTTTCTTTTAATGTTTTATTTGGAAAACTCAAGCATCCACACAAGCGGAGAGAGAGTAATAAACTCCCACGCTCATATTACTCAGTTTCAACCATGATCAACTTTTGTCCAAGTTTATTTCATGTGCCCTCTCCCCATGCTGAACTGAGACTTCGTTTCTTTGGAGTGTATGCCAGTAGATCCCAGATATCACAGAATTTCACTTAAAAATGCTCTGTTATGTGTGTGTTTCTCTTCATATCTCTTACCTGTTGATTTTTAAAATTATTTTTAAAATTTTTTCAATTACAGTTGACATTCAATGTTATATTAGTTTCAGGTGAATAGCAAAATGGTTAGACATCTGTATACACACAAAGTGATCCCCTGATAAGTCTAGTACCCATGTGACACCACACATAGTGATCACAATATTACTGTCTTCCCTGTGCTGTACTTCACATCACACATGTATTTTTTATACCCCTTTTGGATAGTCCCTCCCTAAGTGAGGACATTGACAAAATGTGGGAAGTTTTGAGCTCACATATCACTAGCAGGACCAACCTACTCTGGGCAGGTAAAGAGGGGTTCGGGGCCTGTCATGTGGTGTTTGCTCTGGTAACTCCCTGGCTTCTGCTGTCCAATCTTTCATCTGGTTTTCATTTGGGCAATGATTTTCTTACTGAGTTACTCTTGCTGCCTTTGATTCTTCTCTGCTTTTGTTTATGCTTCCTTCCTCCTTCTTCCCAGATGTCCCTCCTGGAACCAGAGATTCAGAACCTCACAGTTGCACAGAAGTCCAACGTCTTTCATTCCAGCATGTCTGATATGCAAACTCTTCTATAACAGCTTGTTTGTGGGAGCGGGATTTACAAAGAGGTGCATGTGAGATGAGTAATAACTGTCTAAAAGCGGCACCCTGGGGGATCTTGACAACAGAGAACCCCTCTTGTGCCTTTAAAGTAGCTCAGCTTTACAAAAATTGGGTCTACGCCTCTGGTTTTCACATTCTTCTCTGCAAAACAGAGCTGGTTCGTGGCTTGGGCCACTCCTTTCTTGCCTTTTGGTGCAATCTGTAATTTTATGAGCATTTTGATACTGCAAGTCATTTGACCCGCCGCTATTCCACTTCCCAGGAAACTTCTTCAGATACGTGTAGGATGAAAAGAAAACAATGACTAGAATATAGTGTAGATCCACATTTTCACCATTCATTGATCCATTCACTCATTTATTTATTCTTATGCTCTACTCAGTGTCTTACTTATTTATATGTTTCTATTACCTAACAGTTTGTGACACATAGTAGATACTCAATAAATGCACTTTTAAATTGAATGAGCAAATATTGAGTATCAGCTCTGTACAGCGAGCAGAGCTGAATGTTATAATGTGCAAGAAAAACATGGGTAAGACCAGGTCTCTCCCTCCAGGTTCTCAGAGTGAGGGGGATTTTCAGACAGAGGTACACATGGTGGAAAGTACCGAGGGCCACAGGGAGGACTTAGGACAGGAACATATAAAGGGGGTGCAGAGGGAGAAGGTCTTCTGCGGAGGATTAGGCAGGACATTGTGACATAGTGACACAGAGGACTTTGACTATGAGGTGAGCTTTACAGGTGAATGAGAGCAAGTAAGTGTTGGCATGGGGGTGAGACAGGCCAATTCAAGAAAGAGGGATGGACAGAATTAGAGGGTAGAGTATATGCTTGTGGGAGTGAGAACGAAGGCTGAAAATGTAGTTTAGAACCTGATGGTCAAAGACCTTCAGTGCCAACAGGAAGAGTTCAGACGCTGCCTGACAGACCACAGGGAACCAAGTGGAGAAGGTTTCCTGGTGGAGGCAGCGAGGGTGTCAGACACAAGGCGCTAGGTTCGTGTTCCAGCTTTGTTCTCGGTTTTCTCCTTTATAGAGCTGGACTATGATGCCCATCTCACACAGCTGCCAGGAGGATTGCACAGAAATTAGTATGCAGACAAATGTTGGGTATTTTCCATTAGAGCCAGACCTGCCCATTTGGAATACTGACCAGGTCGCAGTGCCAAGGACGAATCATAGTGGGGAGACGCTTGAAGTAAGAACGCTGGTTTGATTGTGCAAGAAACCAGCCTTTTTAAAAGCTTAGATGTGCCCAGCCAGTGTGGCTCAGTGACCTATGAACTAGGAGGTCACAGTTCAATTCCAGATTAGGGCATACGCCTGGGTTATGAGCTCGATCTTCAATAGGGGATGTGCAGGAGACAGCTGATCAATGATTCTCTCTCGTCATTTATGTTTCTAGCTCCCTCTCCTTTCCTCTCTGAAATAAATAAAAATATATATTTAAAAGTTAAGCAGTATGTATGGAAGTGGCACCAGCTAATAGGAAAGGACACGCAGTGAGGTTGGAGCACTCATTGGAGACCCTTGTCCCGCAGGGGCTGCCATGTTTGTGGATCTTTGTGAAGTCTCAGAGTTCAGAGGATGTGCTGGGGGCAGGTGTGGCTCAGGGGGCTCAGCTTCGGTATTTGTATCCCATTACTTGGTTCCTCTGCCTTGTCCTTTCAGAAAGCAGAGGCTGAGGGGTTCTGTGGTTATTTCTGAGGGATACTCAATTTGCATATTTTGCCTTCCGACTGCCTGCCATCTGCACCCCATGCTGGTATTGGGGAGACACACACAGGGAGAGTTTTGGGCCCTACCTTTAAGGTTGCATGAATTTGCTTTTTCTTGGCTGAGGGCTTTGAGATAGACCATATTAAAAAAAAATCACTCTGTCCCCCTGCTCAGAAGTGGAGGGCCCACGCATTCTCAATGCACATTCTCTCTCCTTTCTTGCCTTCTTGGGAGTACTTCATAAATCTACACAGCCGGTGTCTTGAGGTGAGGGGAAGAATTACGATGGACTTGCACTGGCCAGTACTGACATTTTGCAGAGAGGGAGAGTTGTAGAGACTGGATTTCTCCTTCTCGGGAACACCTCTGACTGTAGCGAGGCTTGGCACCTAGTCACAATGAGATATTTCCCAGTTCCCTTGCCACCAGGCATGGTCGGTGAACTGCACGTCTTCAAACACTCCCCTCCCCCTCCCCCTCAGCCCCCCCCCCCCCCCCCCGAGTCCCAGCCAGGCTTTGTGCTCACTGTGGGTGATTGCACGTCTTGCCCCTGGACCTTCACAGCCTGCGAGAAGAGTGTCCATGTGCCAGTTTTGAGTCTAGATCGTAGGAGACCTGGCCTATTTTCACTTGCTTAGTTGTGCCTCTTTGTGCCATGAGAAGGACTTGTCCTCGCTGGGCCCCTGTTCCAAGGAAGAGGAAAGACAAGTCAGAGAGAGTCGATCAACTGACACACAGGCCAGCTGTGAGAAGTGGCATCGGCTCAGCCACACTGGCCTGAAGCACAAATGCCCCGCTGAGGACAGCCTGGCTGAGCTGAGTCCGGTTTGAGGGTCTACAGCAATGGACAACATGTGCGCACATAACACTTAACAAAACCTGGCACGTGCACACCTTGGTTCTTGTCATCAGAAACTGGAAACGCATCTTAGATTATAGATGCTAGGGGTTAAGAAAGTTTCATCCAAAGAATTATGAGATGCCTTTATCTATATGTTTGCAGATTTTTCTATTTGCCTTCCTACATATTTATACCTAGCTTTGTTCTAAAAAGTGTTTGAAGCTGCAAGAGAGAAGGACAGTCGTTAACTTAGCAAAAGTATGAACCCCTCTGATTTGGATGCCATTGAAGTTGATTAGAGTTGAGAATCCATTTTCCCCGTAGAGTTCACCCATCCATTCATATGAAAACAGAGGTACACACACGGATATACTCATTCACCCCTCCTTGTGATTGATTGCACGCAGATTCCAGGAGATGAACCCCCGCCCCCAGGTCAGGCGTGCACAGTTCCAAGACCATTGGGGCTGCTCTGCCAGTAAATTTGCTCTTTTATTAGTTTCCTAGAGCTGCCATAACAAAGCACTACAAACCAGAGGTTTAAAACAGGAATTGAGTCTCTCACAGATCTGGAGATTAGAAGTCTGAGATGAAGGTGCTGGCAGGGCCCAGGCCTTCCTTGGCCTGCCACTGTAGCACTTCACGTCCGCCCTGGGTGTCACAGGTGTTCCCCCTGCAGGTCTCTGTCCTCATATGGCATTTTACTCTTCTCATAAGGACACCAGTCCTGCTGAAATTAGGGCCCACTAATGACCCCATCTTAGTCTGCCTACATCTGTAAACACCCAATTTCCAAGTTAAGTCAGGACTGGGAGTGAAAACTTCAACATATATTTTTTTGGGGACACAATCTGATCTATAATAGCACTCACTGTCCTCTCATTCCCCCCCCCCCCCCCCCCCCCCCCCCCCCGTTCTACAAGGAAAGTAGTTGTGTGCCCACAGTGTGAAGGCAGTTGAGAAGTTGCGTGGACGAAAGGGAGTGGCTTAGGAAAGGGGACTGGATTCACTGAGTGAGATGGGGAGATTCTCAGCCTTGGAACAGCCTCTCGCTTATGAAGTTGGTTTGGGTCCAAAAAAGGAGGCTTTTCTTTTTTTATTTGCTTTTCCTCTGTGGAATTTGCTGCCTCACATAGAGTCAGCAATGCAACAGCTGGAGGCCAGTGGGACAAGACAGACTGCTTGTTGGTGAAGGCCGACAAGAAGATCTCCAAGATGCCTCCTGGGAGAGCATGGCATGCATCGATTCATTCCCCAAACATCAGTGAGCGCCTACAATGTGCCAGCTCCTGTTCTAGGTGGAGAGAAGCAGTGGTGAGCGAGAAGGACAAAAATCCTCTCTTGTGGGGCTTACCTTATATCGGGAGAGATGGGATAAGTGTCAATGAGTAAATCAGTATTTCTGATACTCGTGAGCTCTATACGAACTAAAGCAGGGGAAGCGGGCAGAGTGACAGGGTGCAGTGAGAGGCTTCTTTAGGCAGGGCCTCCTAGAGGCGCTGACACTTTAGCAGAGATCTGAGTCATGTCAGAAGGGAACCACACAAAGATTATGGAAAGAATGTTCCAGGGCGGGGAGACAGTGAGTGTAAAGACAGTGAGGATGGTATGAACTTGCAATGTTTGAGGACAAGGGAGAAATCTGATCTAGGGTGAGCAGGGGGTGGGGGCGGGGAGCGAAAGGTAGGCAGGTGGGCAAAGGCCTTGTTTGATGTTTGGATTTTTTAAAAAATATGATGGAAAAGTGCAGAAGGAATTTTGAGCAAGGGAATGTGGTCTGATAGATGTTTTAAAATGGAGACTATGGCTCCTGGTGTGTGTGTGTGTGTGTGTGTGTGTGTGTGTGTGTGTGTCTGTCTACATTGTCAAGGGCAAGAGTAGAGGCAGAGAGAACAATGGGAATCTAGGGCAGTAGCCCAGGAAGAGACACTGATGGAGTGGAGGAAGGCAGGAGTAGTGAGGGCTGGTGAGAAGTGGTTGATTTGGGATTTTTCTTGAAGGTTTTCTGAAGGGCTTGATGGCTCAGACATGGGGTATCAGCAAAGCAAGTCTAGGATGGCCCTAGGGCTAGGCCCTAGGTTATTTGGTTAGAGCACCTGCTGAAGCCTGGCACCCTTAGGAGAGAGTTTGGGAGGAGGGAAAAATCAAGAGTCCTTATTTAGTCATATCAGATATTTTTTCATGATCATTGAGGAAGTTTTTGAGAGAGTTTTATTGAGATACAATTCACATATCATACAGTTCACCTATTTAAAGTGTAGGAGTCAATGGCTTTTAGTATGTTGTGATTATCCATGAGTTTTGCATCCATTGCCATAATCAATTTTAGCACATTTTCATTACCCCCAAAATAAACCCTGCACTCGTTAGCCCTCACCTGCTAATCCTTCATCCCCCAGCCCCAGGCAAGCACGTTGTGTCTTGGTAGATATGCCTATTCTGGACATTTCATGTAAATGGAATAATATGGTACTATGTGGTCCTTTGTGACCGGCTTCGGCCATTTAACATAATGTTTTCAAGGTTCCTCTATGTTGTAGCATGTATCAGAACTTCATTTTTCTTTATTGCTGAAAAATATTCTATTGTATAATATACCACATTTTATTTATGCATTCATCAGTTGATGGATATTTGGGCTGTTTTTCCTTTTTGGCTATTATGAACGATGCTGCTGTGAACATTTATGTACAACTTAGTGTACAGATATATGTTTTCATTTCTCTCATATATGTACCCAGGAGTAGAATTGCTAGATTACATGGTAACTTTGTCTGAAGAGCCATTTCACATTCTCACCAGCAGTATATGAGGGTTCTAAATTCTCCACTTCCTTCTCAATGTTTATTATGTCTTTTTTATTTTAGCCACCCATAGTAGGTGGAAGTGATTTGTCATTATGGTTTTTTAAAAAATATATATTTTTATTGATTTCAGAGAGGAAGGGAGAGGGGGAGATAGAACCATCAATGATGAAAGAGAATCATTGATTGGCTGCCTCCTGCATGCCCCCCACTAGGGATTGAGCCTGCAACCTGGGCATGTGCCCTGACTGAGAATCGAACTGTGACCTCCTGGATCATAGATCAATGTTCAACCACTGAGCCATGCCAGGCTCACTATGGTTTTGATCTGCATTTCCCAGGTGGCTAATGAAGTTGAACATCTTTTCGTATATTGGCTGCTTGTATATTTTTCTTTGGAGACAAGTCTACTCAGAGACTTTACCCATTTTATAATTAGACAAATTATATTTGTGTTTTATTATTAAGTTATAATTGTTTTTATAACTTACATGTTATATAAGTACAAGTTTTATAAGTACAAGTTTCAATTAGTTATATGACTTGCACATTTTTTTTTTTTTTTGGTTCTGTGTGTTGTCTTTTCACTTCCTGTGGTGTCTTTTGAAGTGCAGATGTCTTTAATTTTGATGATGTGGCCATATTACACTTAAGATGGCCCCCCCCCCCCCAAAAAAAAAGTTGGGTATGTAAGCCTGGGCTTCAAATGAGAGGCTGGGCTGCAGACACACAGTTGAGAATCATCCATACAGACAGTAGCTGAAACCATTAGGCTGGCTGAGAACACCTAGGAGTGAGTATGGCTGGGAGACAGGGGGGGCTGAGCCCCAAGGCTCTCCAACATTTAGCGGAGAGGGCACAGAGACAAAGGGATGATCAAAGGAGCTCCAGGCTCCCCTGTGGAGGGAGGCCATTCAGAAGGGCAGGGCAGACATGGGATAAGGCATTGGGTAAACCAAGTCTCATTGCTGCTTCCACCGAGTACAGGTCCCATTACAACATCCCAACAATGACCACAGTCATGTAGTCCCTTCGTTGCTGGGCCAACTCTATGAAGGTGACCTTAGCCTAACAGGTTGACACATTCAAAGTCCCCACTCAAGAAATGCACTTAGAGGAGGAAGATTGAAGTGCTCAGTTATCTGGGAAGATTTACGACCTTGCTGAGGTTAGCCCTTGTTACTGCTAATGGGTGCGATGAAGCAAAGCTTTGACGGGACATATGTCTTGCTTTATTTTTTTTTTAACGGAACATGCTAAAAGCCCCATCCCACAAGACCAACTAATTATACAGAGACTTTAAGATAGAGCTCTAAGGGTCTTACCCAGACCACTTTTTCCTGTTGTGGGGTCACTGGGATGTCTAGGGATCCTTGGATGTCTGAGATCAATAAACTGTTCAAAGCGACTAAAGGCTGCTCCTGCTGAGGTTTATTTAAAAAACTGCGGAGGAGCCAGCCATGTGTGGCTCAGTGGTTGAGCGTCATCCCATGAACCAGGAGGTTCGATTCCAATCAGGGCACATGCCAGGGTTGCGGGCTCCATCCCCACGAGGGGGCGTGCAGGAGGTAGCTGATCGATGTACTCTCTCATCATTTCTATCTCTCGCTCCCTCTCCCTTCCTCGCTGAAATCAATAAAAATATATTTTAAAAAAACTGCAGAGGGAGGGGCATGCCCGTTTCCCTCAAGATGCGTGATGTTACTGTTAGCTGTAAATGTAATAGGCTCCAGGAAAGTGCCTGGGAAAAAGTGCCCACGCTGTGGTGAAAACACAGAATCAAGGCAGACAGATCCTCCTGGGCTTGAGTTGAATCCCAGGAGACGTGGAGAATCCTTTCAGGCAGACAACAGTTTATCTCTTACTCTCTCAGCTCAGCTTCTGGAGTGGGCAGCCCGCTTCTTGGTCGGTTTCCTTCCTTCGACCTCGGCTGCCTGAGCTGGAATTGACCTGCTTGTTCTCGTTCTCTCTCATCGTCCCCAGGGCCACACTGGAAAGGGCCAAGTGGGACAGTGGCCTGCACACAGAAATATCCAGAAAAATAGGGCAGAGACCAGAACACGCAGGTAAAGCGCTCTCTCCTAATAAGCAGCGCTAGCCCGGTGATGGCTTCCAGTGGGGACTCCTGGGGTTAGGACTATGGGAGGTGAGAGGGGATGCACGAGGTGACAAGGGCAGACGATCCTTATCAGGGAAGTGGGTTCTGGAACTTTGGCTCCCAGGACCTGAGCGAGGGCTGTTCCAGGAAGTTCCCCTCTTCTCCTTTGGGACCCCTGTTGAGTGTATGGAAGGGGCGCTGTGGGCTCTCAGAGAGAGTGTGGGCACACTGGGGGGCGTCACAGCCTGCGGGGCTCCTTTGCTATAAACCAGAGGTTCCGTCATCTGATTTCATGGCTTTGCATCTAGTTATAAATAGCATTCCTGGATGGAAGTGAGACAACCCGGAGATCTGTGCTGAGAAGGCCGGGGTCTGGAGGGGGGTCACAGAGAGGGAGGGGGACTTCTCTCCCTGCAAGCGCGCGTAGAACACAATGCCCAGCTTTTCTCTTAAGAGAATGGGGTTGGGATGGGGTGGGTGGGGAAGGGTCCTGGAGAAACCGTGGGAAAGGCCCGAAATGGGACTATGAACGCAGAAGAGAGCTTTTGACAAAACCACCCAGAAAGGCATCCAAGGGAAATAAAATGATTAGGAATTTCCCCTATGTGGCAGCATTTGCCCTGCAGAACCGGAAGGCTTGCAGAGAGGTTCCCCAGACCCCATCCGCAGCTCGCTCTGGCTTCGGAACCTGTTTTCTACACCCGCTGCCACAGCGCCCTCCCCCCCCGCCCCCCTCCCCCCTTCCCCCTCCCCCCCTCCCCCTGCCTCCCTCACGTGCGCCGGGTCTGAAGGCCCCGGGAGAGAACAGACAGGGAGGTGCACGTGGGGAGCCAAGACTCAGCCATCCTCCCCCGCAGGTCCCGACGCGCCCCTCCCCACCCAGTTGCCGGAGCGAATCCCGACTAATTGTTTCCCGGGAGGCGCTGGGCGCGCTCCGTGGCACCTGCTCCGTCAGGGTTCTGCCCGGAGAAAAGCCCACGCGTGAGGGCTCCGCGGTTCTTCTCGGCCGGGATGATCTGTGGCAACTTCGGGAGCCCCCACCGCAGCGCCGAGACGGAGGCGGCGACGGCGGCGAGGCCAGCTCGCCTGGGCTGGAGCCTGTGAAACCGAGGGCGCCAGGCGCCTCCCGCCTCCCCTTGGGCCGCAGGTCCTGGGACTCCGGCGCCCGGGCTCCCGGGAGCAGCGGCGGCTGCGCCTGCAGCTTAGCGGGCGCAGGAGGACAGCCCGATCCCCGCGCGGAGGGCAACCTGCCGGAGTGGCCGAGCCGGCTCCGAGGCGGGCGCAGCCGCAGCGGGGGCTGTCGGAGCCCCGCACCGTCGCCGCCCGCCGTGGGGGGGCGGTCTGGGGGCGGGGCGGGGCGGCCGGGGCCGCCTTCCTGGGCGCGATCCCCGAGCGCAGCACCCGGCGCAGCCGAGCCACCTCCCCCGCCGCCCGCTAGCAAGTTTGGCCGCTCCGAGTCCTGCGCGCCTCGGGATGCAGGCGCTTTTCTCCTGCCTTCCGCACGCCCCGTGTCGGGGACCCTCGGGAGCGATGCCGATGGATGTGATCTTAGTTGTGTGGTTCTGTGTGTGCACCGCCAGGACAGGTAAGAACGGCTGGGCGCTCGCAAGAATACAGGCAAAGGGGGGGAGCCCCTCCGCTGTGCCCCGCGCCCACACGAGCGCCGGGAGACCTGGAGCCGACCCCCGCGCTTCTCCGGGTCAGGGCGGTGCAGCGTGGACAGGTCCCTCAGACCTCGCTGTCCTGCGCCAGGTGGAGGGGCGGGAAGTGGGACCCCCAGGTTGGAAGATGCCCCTGAGGAGCGCCCCTTTCCAGGGGGACGCAGCCTCGCGGACGCCGGAGCGAGGGGCGCGGCCGCGGGAGCGCACCCTTCTGCTGCTGGGAACCGGCTTCCGGGTGGAAACCCACCGCAGGGCCGGCCCGCGAGCCCGCACCCCAGAACTTGGAAGGTGCGCTGGAAACCGCTGTATCTGCGCCCGCCGGCCGAGAAGGGGCAGCCCCGGGAGTCGCACCCGCAGAGGGAGCGCTTCCGGCCGGCGGGCGCTGCGGGGGCCCCGGAGGGCGCGGCCCGGGCTGCGGGCTGCGTGTGAACCCGCGTTTCCGCGCTCTCCTCTGGCCCACTCCTGGCTCTCCCCCGGGGAACTCCAGGAGCCTTTACCCCGCCCTCCCCATGCCCCTGCGCCCAAGTGCTGGACGTATGATTCTTGGGGATTTGGAGCGGCGGGGACAATCGGGGCGATGTTCTCAGGCTCCACACCAGCTTTCCCTTCGCCGTAATTGCGGTTGGAGGTTGTGGAGGGCTGGGGTGGGGGCTAGGCTAATTGGCCTAATTTTCTGAAGTCCTTACTTCGTTCTGCCTCCAGACACGTAGTTGAGGACTCTAAGGGCACCTCCATCCTTCAGCTTCCACTCGCCCCCCCTGGGCTTTGGAGACCGGCTGTCAGCCGCCTTCTCCCAGAGGCTAGTAGGTGTGGAAAGATGGGGATGGGGTAGGATGGAGTAGGAAATTGGCTAAATTAAGGCTCTCGGGTGTGTGTGTGTGTGTGTGTGTGTGTGGCGAGTGTTTATTCCTAACCCAGCCGACCTGGGTACGCGCTGCCGATTTTGCGCCCCAGAACTGGTGGGGAGCCATTCCCTGTCCGTTTATCTGTTCCTCTTGTACCGCTCTTCGTTCCCTCCCCTGGAGGCATGGCCTGCTTCCCAGGCTAGACCGCAAGTTTATCCGGAAGGGCTGGGAGAGGGGCCTGGTCTTGGTTGGCTCAAAAGTTCCCTCCTCCTGCCCCCCGGCGCCCCCCTCTGGCAGTCAGCTCGCCCGCCCGGGGAGACTGGAGTTGGGCGTCTAGATTCCCGCCGGCTCTTCTTGCCAGGACGGACCCGGGCAGCAGGTTCCCTTTTGCTTAACCGAAGAGTCGTGTGTGGACTTATTCGCGGACAGACAGTTTCCATCCCTTTCCTGTCTGCATCCGCGGGCCCCGGGCTTCGGAGGCGCCACGGCTCGATCTCGCCCAGAACAGCTGCTTGTTGAGTTCAGGCCCCATCAGGCTGCGTTCGTTTAAAAAAAATCCGCAACAAACTGGGAGAAACGCGCCCCCGAAAGATCCGGACGGCAGAGGCTAGTGCGGAGTGTGGGCTCCCCGCCCTGTGCGCAGAGAACCTGGTGCTGCCGGGCATCTTACAGAGGAGCCCGTGGGAGGAACCAGGCGGGGGCGGGCACCCACCGCTCATTTCACATCCACAGGTGCACATCCCCGCCGAACATGCCTAACTCCTTTGTTCTCATTACTCCTTCGAAAAGTCTGCAAAAAGTGCCTCCTTTGGGAGCTGGACTGTGCCTCCAGGTTAGATCTTATTTTAAAAAAATATATTTTATTGATTTTAGAGAGGACGGGAGAGGGAGAGATAGAAACATCAATGATGAGAGAGATTCATTGATTGGCTGCCTCCTGCACGCCCCCTACTGGGGGTCGAGCCCACAACCCAGGCATGTGCCCTTGGCGGAATCAAACCTGGGACCCTTCAGTCCGCAGGCTGACACTCTATCCATTGAGACAAACCAGCTAGGGCAGGGGTTAGATCTTTCAGAACAGGTCTTCCCCCCTTCCTCACACCAACTCCTTCACATCTTGTAAACATTCTGTTGTAGGGAAGATTACTCATTCCCGAAACAGTTGAGTGTCTTGCTGGCCGCCAGGATTGCTTCGGTGGTTCTCAACCTGTGGGTCGCCACCCCTTTGGTGGTCGAACGACCCTTTCACAGGGGTCGCCTAAGACCATCCTGCATATCAGATATTTACATTACGATTCATAACAGTAGCAACATGACAGTTATGAAGTAGCAACGAAAATAATTTTATGGTTGGGTCACAACATGAGGAGCTATATTTAAAGGGCCAGAAGGTTGAGAACCACTGGAAGAGGAAACAACTTGGTCCTTGACTTTCAGGAACTTACAATTTAGCTGAGAATCCAAATAGAAACTGGAAAGCTTTAAAAAAATAAATTTATTGGGGTAACATTGGTTAACATCATATAGGTGTCAATTCTACAATACATGATCTGTATGTTGCATTGTCTGTATATTGCACCACCCAAAGTCTAGCCTTCTTCCATCACTACATGTTTGACTCCCTTTATCCTCTCATCCCCCCAAAGTATTTTACTCTTATTCTACAGTTTGATGGAGGAGGCTAGGAAGGTGGTGGGAGTATAAGTTTGTCTTGAGGAAATACAGAAGAGGGAGCGTAGGAATGGATTCTGGGGAGGGGTGGTTGGTGGTCAGGGAAGGCTGTAATCAGGAGGTGACAATTGAGAGTGGTCTTGAAGGCTCTGTAGGGGCAGGTGGACAAAGTGGGAAAAGCATTCCAGGCAGAGGGCACAGCTGTGCAGAGGCAGGGGAGCATGGCAGGGTCTGCCCCTGTGGTCGTGGCAGTTGCTGAGGGAGCCTGGCTTCCAGTGGCACTTGGCACCACTCCAACACCAGAGGCCACGTCTTCTGCAAAAATCATCCGAAGAATCAGAAAAGCGGGCGGGGAGGGGGCGGGAAGGGAATTAGATCTCAATTCTTTCACTAGAACTTATTGTCGCTTGAGGGGGTTTGCTTAGCAGCTTTCTGGGGGCAGCCTCTTTGATTTTGCCCTGACCATCAATTCTGCTTCACACATCCATCCTCCGAGGTAGCAGAGGCTGGCCTGTGATTACTTTATCAGGATCCAAACAGGCGCCTGGGAAGTTTATTTGTCAAGTGGGACAATTGTTGTCTGGGCTGTTAACAGTCCAAGATGAAATAAACATGTGGGCCATTTAGGGAGCTGCTCAGATGTCCCTGCCTTTTAATGGAAATGAGTAGATGATATCAAGCACATTTTAATTAAAAGCAGCGCTGCAGTGCAGTCGCAGTTACACAGGAGAAAATGTAATGATAGGTGTCCCCGGAAGCTGCTGGAACTGCCCATTGTTCAGAGAACTTGTTTTACAGAGTAAAGTGGAGTCAAGGTAGGAGGTGCTGTTCTCCAGTCTTTTGCGGGTGAAAGCGAATTTTGGGACTTCCAGATACATTATTAATAATGAAGAACTCAAGGGCTAAAATCATAGCAGTAATACCACATCATGTCCACGAGTTTTCTCCAATGGCTTGCAAGTGTGAATGACATCAACTCAGTGGTTGCTCCCCCTTGGCTTTCCAGCGTGTTTTAGTGGCCAGACAGGGGGCGGAGGTGGACCAGGGGCTGCCGGCTGGAAAGGAGAGATTCCTTCCTGAAACACCTATGTTGCTGATGAACTATGAGCTGAATGGAGCTGTGGACAGAGCCCTCAGCCTCCAGTGAGCATGTGAAATATTGTCTGAATGGAACCGGCCTAGAGCATATTCTACAAGGATATTGCCTTTGGGGGTATTAACGACTTCTGTAGGAGTCCAGGGACCCACATTCTATCAGGTGGTTGTGAAATCCTGCTCTAAAGGGAGGTCTTGGAGCGTCTCTGCAGCATCATATCCCTCCGCGTGGACCAGGGGAGAACAGCTGCCATCATGGACAATGAGCCAGATTAGATTTGAAGTGAGCCAGGCCCAGGAGGATTTGCTTGGGAGCTTAGGCCTGTTACCCTGGAAGTGGACTGAGTAGGTTTTGGCCCTGAGTACTCCTCGGGCAGGGCTGGGGCTGGGCCAATAGCAGCAGCAGGTGTCCTGGGAGATTAGGGAGGTTAGGGTGAACGTCCTGAATCCCAGAGCCAGGCCCCAAGTGCCTCTGAGACATTGACACTCTGCCTTCCAGCTTTTAAAACGTGTTTCTCCCACAGAAGGTTTTTTTTTATCCTGCTTAATGCCAATTCTTAGCTTCAGCCATTTGTAGAGCACTTACAGCCAAAGTGGAAAACTTTAATAGAGTTTCCTTGGAAAAGGGCAGCAGCTCCATGCTCGGACAAGAAGCAGAAACATTAAAGTAGAATTATTTTTCATGGGACCCACACTCAGACTACGCAAGGTCCAGGAGAGGCCGTGCAAATGCTATCTCATTAATGCATTTTCTGATTCCTCAGGCAGTGTGCAAAGGGCTGCCTTTTACACATGCTGCTGTCGGCACGAGGCATTTCCATCCTGAGGGGGACCAATTAAAGGAAGAGAAGAGAACCGTATCTGGAAGCTTTACTGATTTCTCTTGTTCTGTTTTTGTGGGGTGTTTTCATGACAAGAGCAATGGAATTATCTTAAGCCAGGGAAGCTCCTTCACTTAAAGGCTGTAGGGGGAGGAGTGAATATAGGTTTGATGTATAGATTTTACAAAGTGAAGCCAGAGCGAGAGCCTTTCCAGGTCGCTAGGCAAGTGGAGGGGTTGGGAGAAAGGGGGCCACCTGCACCTTTTGGACGTGTCCATGGAGTGTGGGACCAGGGAGCTGGAAAGGCCTGGAGAGCTGGGCTTATGAAAGACACATGCAGCACGTGCCAGATGTGCTGGGGTGTTCACGTAGTTATCACGGCAACCTCACGAGGCTGGGAGGCAGGTGTGATCATCCCATTTTCTGGAGGAGGGAACTGAGGCTCTGAGAGGTGAAGGGATTTTTTCCAAGGGCACAGAGTTAGTAGGGGGATGAGATAGGGTTGACACTGCTCTTCGTTTAGTGTTGTCTCCACAACACTTTCTGGGCTGAGGGCGCTGTGTTCTCATTTGGGGACAGGGATCCACGGGCACCCACTGGGGTCTTCTGTCAGTTTCACAGAATTGGTTTGGGTGCCTCTTGGGCTTGTCCAGCTGCAGGGCTCCTAGTCTCAGAGATTTGGGCATCGTAAGGATGACCATCATGGTAGGTCGTTAGTCCCTGCATGCCGTCTGTCACCACAATAATGTGCATAACAAGCTACCAAAGACCCAGTGGCCTACAACATTTAATTTGGTTCACGTGTCTGTAGGTTGGTTTGCTGTTGGCTGATCTAGGCCAGCTTTGGCTGGGCGTGGTTTCAGACTCAGGAAGGGTATCTGCTCCTCCTGCCTCGGTCTCTCTGGACCAGGGGACCAGCAGGGCCATGTGTTCTCATCTTTGTGCAGAGGTACAAGAGAACATTCACGCCTCCGCTTGTGTGACATCGCTAGCTTCCCAGTGACCCCAGCAAGTCACATGGCCAGGCTCAAAGTCTAAGAGTGGGGACTTCACTCCCACCCTAGTGGAGGGAACTGCAAAGCCACACAGCTAAGGCTGTGAATAGGGGAGGGGTAGAGATTTGAAGCCAATAATTTAGTCAACCACGGCCCTTTTAGAAAGTTTCCTTGGCCTGAATGCCATCCCGTCCTCTTGTGGTTTCCCCAGATATGCATATTTCTCTGAGGTCATTGCACCCAGAGCGGTGATCATGCATCAGCTTATCAGTTAATTAATTGGGTCCTAAATTCAGGGCCTGCCATGCCAGGCCCTGGGCAAGGCGCTAGGGCTACAGGGATGCGTCCTTCTTCTCATGTCCTGCTAAGGATCCATTCCAAACTCCTGTCCAGAGGAAGACCAGCATGGAGGTCCGCTGAGATCACTCTTGATTTAATTGCTGCCATATAGGTGTGGAACACGATAGGTCAAACTGAAATATTAGCTCCTTTCCGGCCTTTTCAAGGCGCTTACAGAACTGTTGCTAACAGCTCACTTGGAGAAAAGCATCACCACTCTCAACAGGAGGCCATGCTGCTCTCAGTTTAGTGTTGTCTCCACAACCCTTTCTGGGTGGAGGGTAGACACCCATTTCGCTCAGTGCTTCTTTGCACACAGTAGGTACTCAGTCAGTCTTTGGGAATTGAGTCTGGTGAGGGATGAGCAGGTTCAGGCAGGCAGGATGGACACTTAATGAGACCATACTGTAAATCAGCATATCCCACTCCTCTGCCCCTTAAACACACCCCTTAAAGCCCTCCAATGACACCCCATTGCAGGGCTCACAAGGCAGGTCCTATTTTTGGCCTCATTTTCTACCACTGTTCCCTCCACCATCCCACTCCGCTCCAGCCACACGAGGCTTTTCTCTGGTCCTTGAACATGCCGGCTTTGTTCCGTTTGCACTTGCTGTTCTCTCAACCTGGAGAGCTTGCCCCCCAGGTTTCCCATCACCGGTTCCTTCTCATCATTCAGTTTCAGCTCAGAAGAGCCTTCCCTGACCATCCTTTCTGAAGCCCCATGCAAATTGCTTTCTCTTTCATTACTCTGTTTTGCTTTCTGCTAGCATTTACTGCTATCTCAGACTATCTTCTTTCTTCCTTGCCCGCTCCTCACCCCCTGCCCCAGGAATGCACGCTCAGTGCGGGCATCGCCAGGGCCTAGCAATGTGCGTGTTAACAGTAAGCCCCAGTAACACCTGTTGAAAAAGTATTGAATGAACGAATGAATGTGGAATGAATGAATGGATGGAAGAGGGGTCTCTGGGTAGACCAGTCTTATATCTGCTGCATTGCCAAGGGGAAACCTTTAATCTTCAGGGCAGAGGGCAAGGGGAAGCCTGACACAAGCTGAGCAGGCAGTTTTATGCACTCTGCCTTTAACTTAACCCTTGGTCTGCTTTGGCCGTGACAGGCTTTAGCTCCAGAGGCCCTTCGCTGACCCACCTTCTGTTGACAGAAGCCCTGATTGCTGCTCATGGGAAGAGCGAAGAGGGTAGATTTCCTCCCCAGATCTGTGGGGCACGGGCTGAGGGAGGGAGGACAGACGAGGCTGTAATGGCTCATGCTGTCCCCAGGAACATCCACTGAGGCTCTCTGGGACACATGGGGCTCAGGCTCTCCAAATCTTGCCTCAGCGACTGCATTACCATTAAGACAAAAGTTGACAGCTGCTGCTGATTAAAACATTCCCAACTGTGGAAGCAGAATCGCACTATTGAGATGCTAAGCGTAGATAGACACAGCCTTTATGAATGCCTTAAACACAGTCCCTTCGAGTGACTTTATTAATGTATTAATGTGGCCTTATTCATGTATATAATTGGGAGTCACTTGGCAGCCATGTGTGTATCATTCTGCAGAACTGCCCTCCCCCGGGGGAGGGGGGTGATGGCAGGGGTGGCTCTGAGAAAGCCTTAGAGATTTGCCATTTCTTAGCTGGGGCAATAGGGGACTCAGGGCCATGTTTCTGTGCATTGAAGTTCTCCAACAGTAGTCAGTGTCTAACCTGCCAGTCAGGAGTCCCCTGGATGGAGTTGTACAGTGGGGCCTTGACTTACGAGTGTCCCGACTAACGAGTTTTTTGAGATACCAGCTGTCTCTCCACCGATTTTTTGCATTGAGTTGATAGAGTAATTTGAGTTAATGAGCTCCTTAACGAGCTCGTAAACTCGTAAGTCAAGGCCCCACAGTATGTTTGTTGTCCCAGGGATCCTCTTTTTTGGCCAGTCCCTCTGCCCCGCTTCTCCACCTGGGACAGGATCTCTCTCCATTGCCCTCTTTACACAGGTGGTTGAGCCGGATGAATAGGGCTCGCTCTGCTGAGGCCTTCACTGGTGACAGGGCGTCAGATTTCGCTGCTGTATCTGTCTCTGATGCCACGATTCTTAGGGCTGCAATTCTGTATCCACAGACCCTAGATCTAAAAAAGCTCAGAAACCCAAAGTTTCACACTAGCTGGTTTGCTCAGTGGATAGAGCATTGACCTGTGGACTGAAGGGTCCTGGGTTCTAATCAGTCAAGGGCACATGCCCGGGTTACGGGCTCGATCCCCAGTGTGGGGGCGTGCAGGAGGCAGCCGATCAATGATTCTCTTTCATCATTGATGTTTCTATCTATCTCTCCCCCTCTCCCTTCCTCTCTGAAATCGATAAAAATATATTAAAAACAAAAGAAACCCACTGTTTCTCCATAACTCACCTGACAGCAAAACCTACCCTGAGCTGTGCTCATTTGGTGGTGAAACTTGACCTCAATGGATACGAGGCTATTTATAGTCTTTATTTAGCCAATTAGAGGAAAATGTCACACTTTTTGCTCCAGAAATACTGTTTTTGATTATGGGGTACTGATTCAGGTTTTGCTGAAGATGTTACATAACATGTAGCATTATATTACCTTTCTAATGAATGATACATTGTGAATCTGAACTATATTAGGCCCTTAGGTTTTAGGAGAAGGGATTATCAGTCTTTAACAAATGGGGGTTTGGGTTGGAAAAGGGACCAAGAAACTATAATGTCAGGGGGATAATGGAGCAGAGGTGCCTTCTTTTCCGCCCAGCAAGAGCACCCCAAGCACCATCACTGGCTTCCTCGTATTCCCGGCCACTCCTGGCTTCTCTGATTTCTGTTCCACGTTTCTGCCAGCCGTCTGCATTTCAAGTCAAGACAGCTCTTTGTTTCTTTTTCAGTGCTGGGCTCTGGGATGGATCCCGACCTTCAGATGGATATTATCACTGAACTTGACCTCGTGAACACTACCCTGGGCGTCACGCAGGTGTCTGGACTGCACAATGCCAGCAAAGCATTTTTATTTCAAGGTAAAGGCGCTTCTTCCTTGTCACAGGGCAGAGTGTGGGGAAGAGGGCCGCCTAGGGGGTGCTCACCTGGCGTGTATTTGTTGGAAGATCATCTCTGTGTCTCTTGTGTTATTGTCATAAGGAATGCTCAGAAATGCTGAGGGTGTTCAGATATCCCAGGGGTGTTCTGATGGTGTGAGGGGGCACTACAGGACATGGTGGTGAAATAGTTGGTTTGCAGTGAAAAATTTCTCTGGGGATTTAAAAAAATGTTTTTATTGATTTCAGAGAGAGGAAGGGAGAAGAAGAGAGAGATAGAAACATCAATGATGAGAGAGGATCATTGATCAGTTGCCTCTTGCATGCCCCTCACTGGGGATCGAGCCCGCAACCCAGGCATGTGCCCTTGACCTGGTTCATGGGGTGACGCTTAACCACTGAGCTACAGTAGCTGGGCTCTCTGGGGAGTTTGGTGGGGATGTAAAGTGGAATGAATCTGCAAAGTCCTTGAAAGCCATTGCCAGCCATATTTTTCTTTATTATCTGCATATTTACCTACAACTACACCTATTCCCGCATCTCCCATCCAATGGACAGATCATGAGCACAGAGGGTGTTTCATGGCTCCGTTCTCTTGGGGGTGCTGTGTAGTTGGTTATGCCCACTACATCTGACTGCAGTTCACTAAATCATCCCACAAGCATTCAAAGGCAGTATCATGCGCTTCTTAAATGCATGGTCTCCAGAGCTTGACTGCCCGGGATCAGATTCCTAGCCTTCCACTTACAGGCTTGGAGATTTTGGGCAATTACTTACCCTGACTCTGCTTGTGTCCTCATCTGAAAGAATCGTGAGGCTGTTGCAAGAAGCGAATCAAGCGAAGTGGTTAAAAGAGTGCTGGCTCGTAGGAACCCCTCAGGAAGTACTCACTATTATTACAGGACTCCTACTGCGAACCAGGCAATATGCTAATAGGGTTAC
The DNA here is from genome assembly GCF_014108235.1 of Myotis myotis. Lineage (NCBI taxonomy): Eukaryota > Metazoa > Chordata > Mammalia > Chiroptera > Vespertilionidae > Myotis > Myotis myotis. The sequence continues at coordinate 55,558,551 of NW_023416314.1, forward strand.
CAGCAAGAGTCATAAGCGAGGTACAGCCCCTGCTCTAAACAGAGTGAGGAAAACAGTCATTACACAGGAATTCTTTAATTCCAGTGGTTTATACTTAACAATGAAGGGACGTAGAGACTGTCAAGTAAGAGTGGCAGTCAGACTTGGTTTAACTGGCGTGGGGAGAGGGTAGTGGTCAGGGAAGGGTATCCTCAAAAAGTGCTATGTCCCTTGAAAAATGAATAGAAAACCTGGTGTAGGAAGGGGTGGGGCTCAGAGCACTGTGGGAGAGGAACTAGTATGTGTGAAGGTCTCAAGGCAGAAAGCCGAGTAGCAGGGCTGAGGGTGGTGAGTGGCTGGAGAGGTAGGCAGGGGCTGGGGTCGCACTGGGCCCTGTGGGCAGAACTGGTATTTAGCTGATAGCCATGGGTGTGGGGGACTGATGATTGATAGGCGCAGTGTCATTCTGATAGGCGGGTGGGGATGTTTTTGTTATCGACTGTTGTAAATATTACTCCAGCCTGGAAGCCAGGTTAGTGGTTTTGTACTTTACTCTCAGAGCCGGGGGTGGTGGGGTGGTGGTGGTGGGGCGGGGCTTTGTGGAGGCTGGAGCAGGGAGTGACCCGATCGGGCAGCCTGGATATTCCTCTGTGAAAATGCCTGCCAGGGTGTTTTTATGTTTTCTGAGCCTTTTGTGAAGATAACAAAAGGATTGTTTTAGAGCGACTGAACTGGCATGATGGGGTGAGATTTACATATTTACTGTGCAGATAGCTTAAGCATTCGGTTATTACGTGATGACACATAAGAAGATGACAGGTGCATATATCCTTTCTGATTGGTGTTTCTAGTTTCTTGGGATATATTCCTAGAAAGATCTGGAAACAGTCTAAGTGCCCATCAGCAGATGAGTGGAATAAAAAACTGTGGTACATCTACACAATGGAATATTATGCTGAGGTAAAAAAAAAAAAAAGGAATTCTTACCATTTGCAACAGCATGGATGGAACTGGAGAGCATTGTGCTAAGTGAAATAAGCCAGTCAGAGAAAGATAAATATCGCATGATCTCACTCATTTATGGCATATAATGAACAACATAAACTGATGAACAAAACAGATCCAGAGACAGAGAAGCATCGATCAGACCATCAAACCTCAGAGGGAAGGTAGGGGAGGGTGGGGGTAAGGGGAAGAGATCAACCAAAGGACTTGTATGCATGCATATAAGCCTAACCAATGGACACAGACACGGGTGTGTGTGTGTGTGTGTGTGTGTGTGTGGTGAGGGCATGAGTGGGAGGTGGGGCTGCAATTGGGTGATAAGGACACATATGTAATACCTTAATCAATAAAGAAAAAAATTAAAAAAAGAGAAGATGACAGGTATATTCATTTCCACTTAGTCTTACTGAGGAATTGAAGGAGGTACGCTGGGTGTGGTGAAGAGAATACAGACGAGTCCTTTCCTCTTCGCTGTGGATCTGCGCAGGTGTTGTTTCGTGACCTTGACATTCTTCGCCAGGGCAGTTGCTGACACTCGGTCCACAGGGTTTCTGTGGGAGCCGGGCCTGTCTGTGAGCTTCCTGAGGGCAGAGGTCGTGCCTCTCCAGTTCCCCCTTCATCTCCAGGGCCTGTATTCGGCGTGGCACATAGACATTTGGAGTTGAATTAAAACTTCTTATCATAATGCAGTTAACTACGAAATGAAGAAGAAATGTCTTCTGTCCAGTGAGCACTATAAGAGGATATTTGCCTGCTTTCCTCACTATTCACTCATTTATTTATCCCACAAGTGTGGGCGTTGTGGGCTAGAACTCTGCTCTCTAATTGCTGTGTTCTCCACTTTGGAAACTGCCTCTGGGATACCTACCAGGCTCCAGCCACAGGGATGGGATCTTGGCTGCTTTGGTGGGAAGAGTAACTTCCTTATGAGAATTTGACTGAGGTCCTCGTAAGGACCGTTGTGATTACATTGTGCCTACCTGGTTTCGGTAAACCAGGATAATCTCTCCAGCTCAGGGTAATTTAATCACATAGGCCGAAGTCCCTTTTGGCCATGTAAGGAAACTGCCGGGGTTCATGTCCCAGCATCAAGAAGGGTTCAGCAATCTGGAAAAGGGGCTGCGCGTAGATGACATAGGAATCCAGAGACTAATATAGAGTCCGGAGATGAGATAATAATTTTGAAAGGCATTGGGGGTCAGAGGACCTTCAGCTAAAGGAACTGATGACTCCCTCCTTGTCTAGGACCCTTGCTTTTATTACCACAATTTGTCCTAAGGCAAGGTGGAGATAATACACTTCAAAGGGTAAGGTTTCAAAGGGTACAGAAGCATTGTCAGTTTGGGGAATAGCCTATGGCTGTTCAGCTGTTTAGCCAGTAGGAGGCAATAACATGAAGATTAAGATGCCTTTTAGCTGTCTGGCAGCCACAATCAGTTTCCTATTCAGGTTTGGGGAAATGCCTTTAGCCATTCCCAACAAATGATTACATGTGTGACTCAACCCTGTTGAGTCCCCAAGTTTCATCAACCTTTTGATGAAACTCTTGAAATTTTGGCATGCTGGAATTGGTCCACGCAGGAAACACAGTGTGAGGATATGGACGTCTTTGGGGCATCATTATTTTGCTTATCACAAAGTCTGCCCTCTGGTCCCCCTAAATTCATGTCTGGTGCCTCCTAATGTCTCCAAAAGTCTCAACTCATTATAACAGCCAGATGAACCCACGCGGCACCTTCAGCACTTTGCTGGGAAGTCCCTCTGGCGAATGTCCAAATTCATCTTCTGTAACTTTTGCTTCCCTTATAAAAACAGGACACAATTTGGCTAAGTTTTTTGCCACTATGTAACCAGGATCCTGTGTCTTCCAGTTTCCAATCCCAGTAATATGTTCCTCATTTCCTTTTTAGCCCTCACAGGCAGTGTTATTTTTATAAGCATTATGTTTAATGTTCATATTTCTAATAGCCTGTGGACAATGACTTAGATGTTCTCTAAGAAAATAGGGGGGTTCTTTTTTAGGCCACGCTCTGTACTTCATTCCGAGTCCTCACTGATCACCGAGATTTCTACTAACAGTATGTTCAAGGCCGTCAGGCTTTTCTACTGTGGTCTTCAAAAATGTCTCAGTCTCGTATTACTCCACAGAGCCACTTCCAGATACCAAAATCTGTATTAGTTTCCTACTGTTGCTATAACAAATGACCACGAATTAGTGGCTTAAAACAAAACATACTTATTATCTTACAGTTCTGGGCGTCAGAAGTCTAAAATGGGCTGTAGGGGGTAAAATCGAGGTGTTGGCCGAGCTGTGACCCTTCTGGAGCCTCCGCAGGATAATCAGTTGATTGCCTTTTCCAGCATCCTGAGGCTGCCACACTCCTTGGCTCCTGCCTACGGCTGTCTGACCTCTGCTTCTGTAGTCAGATTGTCGTCTCTGGAACTGACTCTTCGGCCCCCTTTTTTTTTTCCTTCTAAGGACACTTCAATTATACTGGGCCCACACAGATAATTCAGGGTAATCTCATCTCAAGATCTACAGCTTAATTACATTACAAAGTCTCTCCCCCCGCCCCCACCCTGGTTCCCAAGTAAGGTTAAACATTTATAGCTCCTTGGGATTAAGATGTGGACATTTTTTTTATTGGGGTGCATAAGTGTGTTTACCATAGGATGGTTACCCACTATTGGGCAGAAATATGAACACTATAATGTTTCCAGGGTATTCCAAATAAGTTCTACGTTGCAGCACAGCACAGTCCAATAGAAATATAATGTGACCTGTACCTGTATTTTTAATTTTTCTAGTAACTATGTTAAATAAGTAAAAATAAACAGGTGAAATTAAATTAAATTAAATTATCTGGGTGGGCCTATATAATTAATTTTATTTAACCCAGTATATAAAACATATTATCATGTCCAAGTATGGCCACAAAAGTTATTAATATATATTTTACAATTTTTTACAGTCTTTAACATCTAGTTTATATATTATATTTACAATGTATGTTAATTTGGAAGCAAAATTTTCACCTGAAATAATTGCACTATATTAGATTTAATAAAATTTAAACTTGAAAAGTTTATTTGCCACGTTATTGCATACATACTTAATTATCAGATTTTAAAGATTAAGTAGCTTTATTGAGGTATAATTGATTTATAATATATTGTTCATATTTGAAGTATACAAATTAATAATTTTTAAAATATGTATCTTTTTTTTCCCTCTTAATTTCAGAGAGGAAGGGAGAGGGAGAGAGAGAAAGAAACATCAGTGATGAGAGAGACTCATCATTGATTGGCTGCCTCCTGCATGTGCCCTACTGGGGATCGAGCCCGCAACCCAGGCATGTACCTGACTGGGAATCCAACTGTGAACTCCTGATTCATAGGTCAATGCTGAACCACTGAGCCACATCGGGTGGGCTATGTATAACTTTCTGTTTCATTATTTTAGTAGTTGCTTTAGAGCTTATAGTTTATATCTTTAAATTAACAATGTCTACCTTAAAGTGATAGTATACAACTTTATCTATATTATAAGAACATTTTAATAGTTTACTTCTCTCTTCCTGACCATCGTTCTATCATTGGCATACACTTTATTTTTACTTATGTTACAAACCCCGGACTACATACATTGTTGTTATTTTTATGTAATAACTCAATCATCATTTGAACAGCTATAGCTAATAACAAATCAGTCACATAATTGCTCATATAGTTATCATTTTCTGTGTTCTTTAGTCCATTATGTTAATTCACATTTTCATCTGGTATCATTTTCATTCAGCCTGAAGGACTTCCTTTAACATTTACTAGAGTGCAAGTCTACTGGTGACAAATTCTTTCAGATTTTGTATGTCTAACAAAGTCTATTTTGTTTTCATTTTTGAAATATATTTGTGCTGGGTATAGAATACTGGGTTGTCAGTTTCCTCCCCAATTCTTTGAAGAGGTTGATCCAGTGTCTTCTCACTTGTGTTGTTTCTGAAGAGAAATTCGTTGTCATCCTATCTTTGTTCCTCTGTAGGTAATGAAACTTTTCCCTCTGCTTTTAAGACTTTCTCTTTTTCACTGACTTAAACAATTTGATTATAATGTATTTTGGTGTGGGTTTTCATCATATTCCTTGTGTGTGTGATCTATTGAGCCTCATCAAATTTAGAAAACAAATTGGCCATTATATCTTCAAATTTTTTGCCCCCCCTTCTTCTTTAGGAACTCCAGTTACATATATCTTAGGCTGCTTGAAGTTGTTCCACAGCTCAATGATACTTAGTTCATTTAAAACATTCTCCTTCTTTCTCTCTGTGTATTGGTGCTGGATATTTTTGTATTCTTATAGATATTATTGGCTTTTGCTCTAGGACACAGTTAAGTTACTGGAAAACAATTTTATCTTTTTGGATCATACTTTCAATATTTCTTAGATGACCAAGGGCAATGCTATGCCAATAGCTAGAATAGAGCCAATTATTTTCCATCCTTCTATACGCTACCCAACCCCTCAAAATCATGAGATTTCAAGTTTAACTGGTGGGAATAGGTACTGTTCTCAGTCCTGAATATATACTGGGCACTGTTACCTTTTAATGGTGATTCTTTGTTCTTGAGACATTTTCTCACACGCATGCACTTATCAGAACTCCTCTGAATACTGATTGTCGGAAGATCCATATTTTTCTTCTCTGTGCTGGGGTCTCCTCTTATGAATCCTGTCCTGTGAAATCTTGGTGCCTTGGTCTCCCCAGATTCTCAGCTTCCTCACTTCAATTCAGGGAGATTACTGGGCTCTACCTCATTTCCTTCTCCCCATTCCACAGTCTGGGAACTCTATCAGAGCAGTAAGCTTGGGTAATTGTAAGGCTCATCTCTTTTGTTTTCCATCTCTTAGAGATCATTGCCCTTCATTGACTCATATCCAGTGTCTTGAAAACTACTGTCTCATTGAATATGCATTTTACATTTAAATTCAAATTAATTCAAATTCAAATTTATTTCCTCAGCCACACGAGTCATATTTCAAGTGCTCAATTGACATATGTGGCTAGGGGTTACCATATTGGACAGCACAGGTCCAGAGAAGCTCACAGATTGTATTGTTTTACCACTACTCAGTTAATATGGGCAGGCTACACAATCCTGTCTTTCAATGTTAATATGTCATAACAACTAGCAAGCTACCTAAGCTCTTTACCGCCATTAACTCATTGATAATGGGGTAGTAATAGTACCTACTGTATATGGCTATAGTGAGGGTGAAATAAATTAATACATATGAAGTGTTACAACAGTACTAATCCCAACCCTAACTCATTGAATGTGAGTCCATACATTTTTAAGTTATAGGGTATAACTTTGGCCTACTTCTCTTAGGGGTATCAACTGTCTAGTGCAGTGATGGCGAACCTATGACACACGTGTCAGAGGTGACACGCGAACTCATTTTTTTGGTTGATTTTTCTTTGTTAAATGGCATTTAAATATATAAAATAAATATCAAAAATATGTCTTTGTTTTACTATGGTTGCAAATATCAAAAAATTTCTATATGTGACACGGCACCAGAGTTAAGTTAGGGTTTTTCAAAATGCTGACACGCCGAGCTCAAAAGGTTCGCCATCACTGGTCTAGTGTGTTAGTAATGCCAGATTTTAACCTGCAGAGATAGATTGAAATAGTGGGGAATGCAGAGGTTTGGAGAGTGGGCAGAAGATTGGGGCTCAGTCCTTTATATGTATTATTTTATTTCATCCTCATTACAGCCATATAAGATAAGTACTATTACTGCTGCCTTTTATCAATGGGTAAATGAAAATACTTTGAGGGAGTACTTAGGGTTGCCAGTGGACATGTCTCTTTAATGTCTTCAAGCATCAGTTTTCTCATCCGGAAATGGGAAGAATATGCTGACTGATTGCAATAAGTAAATGACAGTGAATGAGAAAGCACTTTGAAAAGTATAAAGTGTAACAAACAAATTTATTATTCTTTCCTTCATTAATTTTTATTTCTTCTCATATATCATTATCTAAGTCCAGCTCAGAGCTGACATATATTGAGAGTGTAACCCTTTGTTTCAATAGTAGCCTATTAATAATATTGATAAATTTAAGTAGAAAGCTCACTTAACTGGAAACACTCCTCTAACCCAAAATCCAAAGTTTGATAGGATTTACTTTGGGGTAGCCAGCATTTTAAGGTGTCTTTGTTATTGCTGTCCTTGTATAGTGCACAAAATTAAATAAGATTTTTATTTTTTTCTTGCCTGAAACAAATTATGTTGTATTAGGGATTGGGGGCAGGGGTAGGAAGAATGAATGGCTGTGTTTAAGACTGGTATCCATCTTCTGTAAGCTAGAAAACATCCTAAATACCAGCATTAGAGTTTTTTAAATCATATGTAACTGTACTGTTTAACACTCCAAGTCAAATCTCCATCCATCACCATTTATCCTCACAATACCCTCCTCCCCTCTCCTCCTCCCTCACAATCACCATATTGTTGTTCATCTCCATGAGATTTTTTTCTCCATTCCTCCCCCAACCCAGCATTAGAGTTTTAAAAATCATTTTGGAATACTTCTGCTTTGCCTTGACTGGGACCCAGAAGATCTGAGGGTTTGGAGCAGTACTTCTTGACTAACAGCGCCTTACTGTCACGCAGTTGGGAGGATGTGTCTGTCTATTGGTGTTTCATTTCTAAAAGCGAATTAGGATATGCATGCGTGCAAATTCTTTGTGTTGATTATTTCCCTCCACCTTTCAAGAGTTCTATTTTAGGATTTTCTAAAGAGAAAAAACTTAGATAGTATCTTTCAAGTAACTTGTTTTATGTGACAAGATAGAACAAAGGCTAATGTGGGATACTTCCAGGAGAATATTGAGATTTTTAGCCCCTGTTGGCATGCTAGGCTTTTAAGCTAGATATTGTGTAAGACACAGGTGAATAAGGTGAAGATCTTGACCTCAGTGAGGTTCGGGTCTAGAAGGGTAGACACTGCATGCCCTCAGACACTCTAATGCGGAGGAGAACAGAATTGGCTTGCAGTGGGGTATGGGTAAAGTCCCGAGTATGTAATTTCTTCTCTCTGGATAACCCAGGGAAGGCTCCTTGAGGGAGGAGGCACCTGAACGAGACCTTGAAAGATGAATGGGAATTAAATATGTGGCTTCTGTTGCACAGGAGCACTGCCCATGTGTAATCATTTTCACAAAGCGATGTTTGAAGCTTGAGCTATCGCTCTTGATGCTTGGAAATTTGAGTAAGATGGAGCTACCCAAAGGGTTCCTTTAATGCTGATCTTCCAGATTTCCTGCCACCCACCGTTGCTCAAGTCTGAATTGTTTTTCCTGTTGATTGGATGCGCTTCGTTGCTAATTACCTCTGGGAGCATTTATGAGTCAACCTCACTTTGAGTGGAGTGATTTAGTGCAACTTTGCATTTAATCAATTAGTGGGGTGATTCAATTCACATACCAGCATCTCCCAAATATAGGTATTTTTGCTCTTGCCAAAATAAAACTCGAGCAGGCTGCCGGAGTGAAGTGGGCTTTCAAGTCCCTCTCTCGGGCAAATTAACACCTGCGCTGGCATGTTTTGGAAAATCATTAAGTGGTTATGTGACTAAGTGTATATCATAGAGCAAAGAAACTCTGTATTTATTTCCCAAATCTGAGCACTTCTAACATCTGCACTGAGTCTATTTTCTCAGTCATTCTCCTTCTCCATCAAATAGCGCAGTAAAGAAAGCAGAGATGGAGAGAGACAGCAGAGAATATAAAAAAATAAGCATTCTTTTAGAAACTGTTAGGTATATGAGCCAATTTCATACTAACAAATTGATCACTGGCAAATCACTTTACTTCTTAGACTTTGTTTCCTCTTCAAACATTATTACCCCTTATATTGGGTAATAATGTAATATCTGTGACACAAGACATTTTTAAGGATTAATTTTGAAAATATAAATTTACTAGCAGCCTGGTGAACGGATTAGTGCACCAGTGGGGTCCCTCAGCCTGGCCTGTGCCGTCTCACAATTCAAGACCCCTCGGGGGATATTGGAGGCCCACTGCACAGATTCAGCCTGAACCCTACAGGTCAGGGCCTCTAGTATGCATATAAGATCTTTGGTTAATCTCTTCCCTTCCTCCTTCCTCCCCACTTCCCTCTGAGATTCATCAGTCTGTTCCATGTTTCCATTCCTGTGCATTGAGCGTCTGCCCCCTGGTTTGTCAGTGCGCATCATAGCTACCGGTCAAATGGTTGAAGAGTTGAACGGTCACTTAGGCATATATATATATATTAGACTAGAGGCCAGGTGCACAGATTTGTGCACTGGTGGGGTCACTCGGCCTGGCCTATGCCCTCTCACAACCTGGGACTCCTCGGGGGATGTTGGATAGTCACTTTTGGCCCGATACCCACAGGCCCAATCAAGACAGGGGGGAGACCGATCCCTGCAGGCCCAATCCAGACAGGGGGAAGCCCAGTTCTGTGCATTGAGCTTCTGTCCCATGGTGGTCAATGTGTATCATAGCAACTGGTTGACTGGTCATTTGGTTGTTTGGTCATTCAGTTGCTTAGGCTTTTATATATATACTAGAGGCCCGGTGCACTCAGTTGCTTAGGCTTTTATATATATATACTAGAGGCCCGGTGCACAAAAATTTGTGCACTCGGGGGGAGGAGGTGTCCCTCAGCCCAGCCTGTGCCCTCTCGCAGTCTGGGACCCCTCGGGAGATAACGACCTGCTGGCTTAGGCCTGCTCCCGGGTGGCAAAGGGCAGGCCCAATCCCTAGGTGCAGCCCCTGGTCGGGCTCAGAGCAGGGCCGACTGGGGAGTTGGGGTGCCACCCGCTGTCATGCACAGAGCAGGGCGGATTGGGAGGTTGCGATGCCACCCTCAGTCACGCTCAGGGTAGGGCCGATTGGGGGGTTGGGGCACTGTCCCCTGTCATACTCAAGGCAGGGTCAATGGGGAGGTTGTGGCGCCACCCCCTGTCACGCACAGAGCAGGGCCAATCAGGGGGTTGGGGTGCCGCCACTGTCACACTCAGGGCAAGGCCAATGGGGAGGTTATGGCTCTACCCCATCACACACAGAGCAGGGCCCGTGGGGTGGGGGTTGGGGTGCCGCCCTCTATCACCCACAGAGCAGGGCCAATCAGGGGGTTGGGGCGCTGCCACTCTCACGCTCAGGGCAGGGCCGATGGGGAGGTTATGGCTCTACCCCGTCACACACAGAGCAGGGCCGATCAGGGGGTTGGGGCACTGCCCCCTGTTACACACAGAGCAGGGCCGATCAGGGGGTTGGGGCGCTGCACCCGGTCACACACAGAGCCTCAGGGCGATCAGGGGGTTGGGAAGCTCCCCCTATCAGGCACAGAGCAGGGCTGATCAGGGGGTTGGGGCGCCTTCCCCTGTCACGAACAGAGCAGGGCGGATAGGGAGGTTGTGGCCCCGCCCCCTGTCACACACAGAGCCGCAGGGCGATCAGGGGGTTTGGGCGCTGTCCCCTATCACGCTGATCCCGGTGCCGGGAGGCCTCGCGGCTCCGCTGATCCCGGTGCTGGGAGGCATATTACCCTTTTACTATATAGGATAGAGGCCTGGTGCATGGGTGGGGACAGCTGGTTTGCCCTGAAGGGTGTCCTGGATCAGGGTGGGGGTCCCCACTGGGGTGCCTGGCCAGCCTGGGTGAGGGGATGATGGCTGTTTGCAGCTGGTCACACACCCTTCATGGTGGGGGTCCCCACTGGGGTGCCTGGCCAGTCTGGGTGAGGGGCTGAGGGCTGTTTTCAGGCTGGTGGGTGACTGAAGCTCCCAACCGCTCCTTTTTTTCTTTTTTTTTTTTATTCTGGGCCAGCTTTAGCTTTGAGCCTTGGCTCCAGCTCTTAGGCCTCCGCTGCTGAAAGCAGGTTTCTGGCCTTTGTTTACCTTCTGTATTTGAAACAATGTTGTGATCCTTCTGGCTGAAGCCCGGCGGACTAAAGCAGGTTTCTGGGGGTGTTGTTTAGCTTCTATATTTGTGACATAGTTGCTTAGAGTTGCAGCTCAGAGGCTGGCAGCGGCAGGCAGGGAACGTTGGAGTCCTCCGTCATTGAAGCAAGCAAGCCTCATGTTTGCTTTAAGCTGCCTGGCTGCCAGCTGCCATCTTGGCTGGCAGTTAATTTGCATATTGCCCTGATTAGTCAATGGGAAGGGTAGCGGTCATATGCTAATTACCATGTTTCTCTTTTATTAGATAGGACTAGAGGGCCCGGTCCCTCAGCCCCACTTGTGCCCTCTCGCAGTCTGGGACCCTTCAGAAGATAACGACCTTCTGGCTTAGGCCTGCTCCTGGGCGGCAGAGGGCAGGCCCAATCCCTAGGTGCAGCCCCTGGTCGGGCTCAGAGCAGGGCCGATTGGGGAGTTGGGTTACCGCCCCCTGTCACACTCAAGGCAGGGAGCTCACCCCTGTCACACACAGAGTAGGGCTGATCAGGGGGTTGGGGCACTGCCCCCTGTCACATACAGAGCAGGGCCCATCAGGGGGGTTGGGGCTCTGTACCCTGTCACACACAGAGCAGGGCCGATCAGGGGGTTGGGGAGCTCCCCCCGTCACGCACAGAGCAGGGTCAATCAAGGGGTTTGGGAGCTCCCCGCTGTCACACACAGAGTAGGGCCGATAGGGGAGTTGGGGCACCGTCCCCTGTCACCCACAGAGCAGGGCGGATAAGGGGATTAGGGCGCTGCCCCCTGTCACCCACAGAGCAGGGCCGATTAGGGAGTTGGGGCACTCCCCCCGTCACACTCAAGGCAGGGCTGATGGGGAGGTTGTGGCTCCACCCCGTCACACACAGAGCAGGGCCCATGGGGGGGTTGGGGGTCTGCACCCTGTCACACACAGAGCAGGGCCGATCAGGGAGTTGGGGCGCCTTCCCCTGTCACGAACGGAGCAGGGCGGATAGGGAGGTTGTGTCCCCGTCCCCTGTCACACACAGAGCCACAGGGCGATCAGGGGTTTGGGTGCTGCCCCTGTCACGCTGCTCCAGGGGCCAGGAGGTCTCGCGGCTCTGCTGATCCTGGGTTCGGGAGGCCTCGCGCCTCTGCTGATTCCAGTGCTGGGAGGCATATTACCCTTCTACTATATAGGATAGAGGCCTGGTGCACGGGTTGGGGCCGGCTGGTTTGCCCTGAAGGGTGTCCTGGATCAGGGTAGGGGTCCCGCTTGGGTGCCTGGCCAGCCTGGATGAGGGGATGATGGCTGTTTGCAGCTGGTCACACCCCCTTCAGGGTGGGGGTCCCCACTGGGGTGCCTGGCCAGTCTGGGTGAGGGGCTTAGGGCCGTTTTCAGGCTGGCGGGTGACTGAAGCTCCCAACCTCTCCTTTTCTTCTTCTTTTTTTTTTTCTGGAATTTATTAGCCTTCTATGGCTGTCACTGGAACTGAGAGCCAGCTTTAGCCCTGAGGCTCGGCTCCAGCTCTGAGACCTCGGCTGCTGAAAGCAGGTATCTGGGTTTGTTTGGGTTCTATAATTGAAACACTGTTGCAACTCCAGCTCAGCCGGCTGGCTGAAATCATGGGGTTTGTTTAGCTTCTATAATTGCAACATTGTTTCTTAGAGTGCAAGCTCAGAGCCCAGCAGCGGCAGGCGGGGAACCTTGGCTTCCTCCTTCACTGGAGCAAGCAAGCCTCCTGTTCGCTTCAGCTTCCTGGCTGCCAGCCGCCATCTTGGTTGGCAGTTAATTTGCATATCGCCCTGATTAGCCAATGGGAAGCATGTCGGAGGTACGGTTAATTACCATGTTTGTCTGTTATTAGATAGGATACAGTAGGTCCTTGGGTTATGTCGGAGATCCATTCCTACAGCGCCATGTAACGTGATTTTTGCCATAAGTTTGAACCCACCTACATACGCACCCATGTCATTCACATGGAGCACATACACAGCAGTAATGAAGTGAAACAGTAAAACAATTTTAAAGAAAGATAACAATTCCTGACCGTTACTTGTGGTAAATAAATAATAAAAAACATAAAGCACATATGTACATACATCAAAATGACGGAACTTTTTTTTTATAAATAAATGGGAGATGGTGATGTAACCATGAAACCACATACGTCGAGTCTGACATAACCCCAGGACTGTCTGTAGATTGTAAGTGATAAAAATGAAATTTAAATGCTAATCATTATTATTAAGAGTATTATTCAGAAAGCATACAGTTTTTCCCATTAAATAAATATTTAGTGGGCACCTACAGTATGCTAGGCACTCTTTCAAGCACAAGGAATATAAGCAATGAGCAAATCAGGCAAAGTCTGGTTCTTAAGGTGGAAACAGACAATAAGCAAATAAATAAGTGTAAAGTTAGTTTAGATAACTCAAAAAAACTTATGTATATAAGTTAAGGAAACTGTCTGTTTTAGTTTTTCTAAAGGAGTATATATACACTTGCAATTACCGCTATACTTAATTCCTAATGAGAATGGATAACTTGTCTAAACTGGATTTTTTTAAAAGGAGGATTATCTCAACTTTTCAAATTTACTTGCCTTTTAATTCTTCCACTAACATGCCTGTATATGCACTAGTTTCCTATCCATTGTACCGATGAGGAAATTGGAGACCCAGGGAGTTTCACTCACACTGTCAGTGGAAGCAAACTTCGGGTTTGAACTCAGGAGCTTATACCTGCAGAGCCTGCCTTTGCCCCACGCCACCTCCCAGTTGTTTTCCTAACTCAGGAGAGTGGGAATGAATAAATACGGGCAATGTGATAGAGATGTAGCTTCTCTGAGAGTAACCGACGGACAGCTGGCCAAATATCTCTTGGCAGGTATTTTAAATCAACCAGGACAGATGGCGTCTTGTCAGCTGGTGAATTCCGTTTAATAGAATTTTATGATTCTTTCCCCTGGAGGGGCCTGCTGAATACCTGTGGATGAATACCTGGTAATCTGTTTGGCTGCCTAGAGGGAGCGTGCCAGGAAATCAGAATTAATACATAGGGCTACACTTTAATATGTACCCATTGGCGACGTAGTCTCTGTGGCCAGCTGACCGCGGTTTTCTTGAGAGAGCATTGTGGGAGAGTTGGATCGGCCTCGACTGTGATGCTCTTTGATGAATGCTGTGATTCTTAATTGGGATTTATTTTAACACATTGGGAATAAATTCTTTTCTGTGGGGACACATCTCTAAAATTATAATGCAAATAAGTGGAATAATATGATTTGATATGCAAATGTTTTATTTAAATACAACTTTTCATGAATGCAGCCAATGCATGAAGTGGAGCCAAGATGTCCTGATAAGCTAGGCTGGCTCAGTTCTCATGCCTACAGTTTGTTAACAAGTAAGGCAGCACAGGGCTACAGAGCTGGCTTGGGGCCGTGGGCCTGGGGACCCAGGTTCTATCTCCGTCTTCACGGTTGACTTTGGGGTATATTACCTAACTTCTCTGGGCCTCAGGTCTTTAAAGTCAGAATTTTTTAGCTTGACAAGGAATTACTTTGCAAAGCAAAAGGCAAATACAGACAAGCACAGAGGATTACAGAAGGAACAATGCTGTGGCTGTTCCTGAGAATCGACAAATGTTAACATTTCATCCTATCTGCTTAGAACCTTAAAAAAAAGTACAGAATAAGTTGAAATCCCTATTTTCCCCTCCCAGATCCTTTCCTCTCCCAACCTTCGTAAAGGCCATCACTAACATAGTTGAATATTCAGTTCATGTGAATGTGTGTGTGTGTGCACTTATACATTACCACATGTAAATGTTTATATGTGTGCATATAGAAGAGGTAGAAGAGAAAGGGCATAGGAATAGTGACTGACTGGGCAGCCTTTGGGGCCAGACTGCCTAGATTCAAATCCCAGCTCAGAGTCTTACTGGCTGTGTAACCTTGGGCAATTTCTTTAACCGCTCCTTTTTCCCATGTGTGATATAAACATTATAAATCATCTGTTTTATAGGATTGTTCTCTGGATTAAGAGAGTTGATTCATATATAATGTATTTCCAGTGTATTATTGGAAATACGGTGAACATTCAGTGCATATTAGCTATTGCTTTGCATGGCTTAAAAAATATATAAATAGCATCATACAGTATGGATCTTTGTGAAACTTAGCATTTCACTCACCATTATTCCTCTGAGGACATATACATCTAGTTTATTAGTTTGAACTGCTGCATAACAGTTCAAACATAACTCTCTATTCATCCATTTGCCTATTGATGGAAACCTGGCTTGGTTCAGATTTCTGACATTATTTTCTCTGTTCAAATGCCTGGCCATTTGTCCAGCCCCATCACATACTTAATTCTTATTAAACTTATGTGGACCACGATCCCACAGAGGTTTGTTTGTATGTCGTTTTTACGTGTTACTGCTAAGCTCTGACTTCTCCCCTTTTTAAAATCTTATGCAATTGTTGTTTTTGTACCCACATTTATGTCCTTATGTTCATTACCATTAAACTTCATTACTATCTATAAAGGGAGAGGGTTGGCTTACATCACCAAGGCCACTTGCAGCTCTTAAAAATGATGTTGGCCGTAACCGGTTTGGCTCAGTGAATAGAGCGTCGGCCTGTGGACTCAAGGGTCCCAGGTTCGATTCCAGTCAAGGGCATGTACCTTGGTTGCGGGCACATCCCCAATAGGGAGTGTGCAGGAGGCAGCTGATCGATGTTTCTCTTTCATTGATGTTTCTAACTTTCTATCCCTCTCCCTTCCTCTTTGTAAAAAATCAATAAAATATATTTAAATAAATGATTTTGGTTATTTCAGAATAGCACTGTCCAGTAGAACTTCTGTGATTATGGGGATGTTCTATAGCAGTGATGGAGAACCTATGACACGCGTGTCAGAGGTGACACGCGAACTCATTTTTTTGGTTGATTTTTCTTTGTTAAATGGCATTTAAATATATAAAATAAATATCAAAAATATAAGTCTTTGTTTTACTATGGTTGCAAATATCAAAAAATTTTTATATGTGACACGGCACCAGAGTTAAATTAGGGTTTTTCAAAATGCTGACACATCAAGCTCAAAAGGTTCGCCATCACTGTTCTATAGCAACCCTGCAGCACTGTAGCCACCGGCCACAGGTGACTTGAGCACCTGAATTATGGCTTGTGTAATGGAGATACTGAATTTTAAATTTTATTTAATTTCATGTATTTTAAATTTAAGTAGCTACATGTACCTAATGGACACTCTATTGGAAGTGCAGTTCTAGAGAAAACATATCATAGTTTTAAAAGATGAAGTTGTATGTATAGGATATAGGAGGAGGCAAACAAGGGGTTAGAATGGCCTGTTCAGGGCCAGGATTCATGTACTCAGTGCTTTTCATTTATTTAATTTTTTCTTTTCCTTATTTAATAGATTTTTTCTTTTACATTTTTTTCTCGTGGAGAATCAGCTATGTTCTAGGCACGGTACTAGGTGCTAGAGATACAGCTGTGAAGAAGGCAGTCATGGTCCTGCTCTCAAGGGATTTCCTACCTGGGGACGTGGTCCCAGCCCTGCTCTCATATTAGAATCACTTAGGAAAGTTTAAAAATTCTGATGCTGAGGACCAACCTTTAAGAGATTAGGAGTCCTTGCATCTAATGTGGGGCCCACATTGGACTTCGATAGTCATGTAAGAACTCCACTGGTGACTCTAATTGGCAGTCAGGCTTAAGAATCTGGTCCAGGGGAGAGTAAGTGCCCTTCCTGAGAAGGAGGTGGGGAGAAGCCTGGTTAAAGTTCCACTTTGGTGGGGAGGTTTCCTGCCTCTTCTAAAGGCCTCCACTTCCTGTGATGTAACCCAATCCTCCCTCCCCAAGTAGGAACGACTGCCTGAAGCATGGTGGTCCAGGAAATCAGTTACATAGTCTTATTTGTTGTGTAATAGTGTCAAACCTGCATGCGTTTCAAGATAAGCCATGAACTTTATTTCCTGGCAAAATGTATTATGAGTCTTCAAATTGGATTTCTCTGCCTGGCCCCCTCTTTTTTTTTTTTTTTTAAATTGAGTTTAGAGAGGGAGGGAGGAAGGGAAGAGAGAGAGGGATACATCGATCAGTTGTCTCCTGTATGCACTCCAACTGTGGATTGAACTTGCAACCTAGGTATGTGCCCTGACCAGAAATCGAACCCAAACTTGTGACCTTCCGGTTCATGGAACAACGCTCAAACCAACCCAGCCACACTGGCCAGGGCTGCTCAGTCCTTTGTTCATCTGTAGTCTTGGTCAGTTATCCAGAGTTTAGAACTTGAGACTCTGGAACTCAGCCCCAGTGGGAGGAGAAGAATGAGGTGCCAAATGTTTCTGAGGTTGAGGGAATATTGGCTTGGACCCTTCCAGGCAGAGGAAATTTATGGCTGTGTCACTCAGTGTGGCTGAATTTCACTGTGACTAATAACAGCAAGAGCTGGTGTCTCTCTATCAGTGGTTCTCAACCTTCCTAATGCCACGACCCCTTTAATACAGTTCCTCATGTTGTGGTGACCCCCAACCATAAAATTATTTTCGTTGCTACTTCATAACTGTAATTTTGCTACTGTTATGAATCGTAATGTAAATATCTGATATGCTATATGTGTTTTCCGATGGTCGTGACCCACAGATTGAGAACCACTCAAGGGATGTCTGGGGCCTGTGAACAGGCTGACGAGCATCCTTGTGCAGGACACGGCCGGGTATGACAGAGGGAAGGAGAGCACGCAAAGCCCACGCTGGCCTCAAAAGCTTCTGCATGTCACTTTTCAAAGCAACCTCCATGACCAAGCAAGGAAGTGGCCTTCCCCAGGGAACAGCAGCAAATATTTGTGAATGTTAATACAGTTTATTATCATCTTCCCTTCTCATCACAAATATTTGGTTCAGTCCCTTTCAGCTTACAAAACACACTCACACCCCTGCCTCTGTCTCGGGAGACCATATAAAAATCCGATCCGGTCACTGCTGTGGACTGAATGGCCAAGGATTGTGGGCTGGGTCTTTACATCTGAATGCTCCTTTGTCCCCTCTTGTTTCAGGTGCCCATGAACTAAAAAGGCAAGTGATCTGCTTCTCATTTACCCAATATACAATGTTATAACAGGGCTAGAATAACTTAAATCTTTTTAGAAAGGGGAAGAATGGAAGATACACAATCACAACGCTTTGGCGATTTAATGAGAGAGCTGTTACAAGAGCCCTTAGGGAGTGGGCATGTTCTTTTGCTCCCTGGATATAGATTTCCAGTCTGTTGTTTCCCATGGCTCTTGGTTTCACCTTCTCTCCCATGATCCTCTTTGGTGGCTGAAAAGCCTTGTCAATCAACTTCTTCCCCATAGAAGGTGGGGGGCCCTGGTGTTGTTTTGTTTCCAGAAAAGTCATAGTCTCTTTTATCTAAGACTAGAGGCCTGGTGCACAAAACTCATGCACTTGGGGGAGTGGGGCGTGTTTCCTCAGTCTGACCTGTGCCAGGAGCCCTTGGGGGATGACTGACTGATGGCTTTGGTCCACTCCCCACAGTCGGATATCCTTAGGCCCGCTTCCGGCAGTTGGACATCCTCAGCACTGTTACGGAGATGGGAGAGGCTTCCGCCACTGCCTCTACGCTCACTAGCTGTGAGCCTGGCTTCTGGCTGAGTGGCATGCCCCCTGTGGGAGTGCACTGACCACCATGGGGCAGCTCCTGCATTGAGCGTTCCCCCATTCGGTCAATTTGCATATTAGTTTTTTATTATATAGGAAGGATAGTATGGCTCCTTGCCTATAAAGCAAGGATAATACTGAGTCATTTTCTCATTGATTTAATTCTGGTCAGTGTAATGTACCAAGAGCCACCCTCACAATTAATTTTGATCACCTGGAACCTATCAGCTTCTCATGGATGAGCCAGAGCCTGAGCCATTTTTTTTTTTCCAGCTGAGAGGATGCACTGGCATGACCTTAATTTGTGCAGATGTTTTAACAAGGGGTAGAGCATCCGAACCCTTGATTTGATCCTTGCCTCAGGCTGAGTTTTGATTGGCCTGCTGAAAGTATGCCTCAGTTTTATCTTTTTTATTGTTTGGAGATAGAAAAACGTATCTCTTTCAACTCTACAAGTCCTAGAATTTCTGTACTCTGTTCCCTTTTATTTTAAGCTACAAGATGGCCAATCCCCCCCCCCCCCCCAACCCTTGTATTAGTTTGCTAGAGTAGCTATCACAAAGTAACACAGACTGAACAGAAATGTATTGTCTCACAGTTCTGGAGGCTAGAAGTGTAAAATCAAGGTGATGGCAGAGTTATTTTTTTTCCTGAGGTCTGCAAAAGAAGGACCTGTTCCATGCCCCTTGCCTTGACTTGTAGATGGCTGTTTAATCTCCGTCTTCTTACATTATTTTCTCTCTATGTGCATTTCTATGTCTATTTCCCCCTTTTTACAAGGGCAACAATTGTATTGGATTAAGGCTCACCCTAAAGACCTCATATTAACTTGTTGGCTTTGTAATGATCTTTAACTTCAAATATGTCCACTTTAACATGTGAATTTTGGGGGAATGTAATTCATTGCAGAACACAAGAAGACACATATAATCTGTTGTTTTTCAAGCTTACTGAACTAGGCATATTTTTCTCTTCTAGTTTATTTAAGATGACAGCTTTGCCAACTATTCCAGTGAATATACATCTTCCCAGCATCTAATAACAGTTTCCTTTTGTCCCCTGCCATAAGCTGATGCCAAATATTTTTAGTTTATCATTGTATTATTATGGTAGCATCCCAATTCTTGTAGCAACTTATGTATTGACAAGAAGGCTGAGTGTTGTGGCAATAAACAACCATCAATCCTAATGATTTACAGCATCAAGAGTTTATTTCTTGCTCATGCCACTTGTCCATCAGAGACTAGCTACCTCACTCATTCACATTTTTCTCTCTTTAGAGTCAGTGCCAAGAATATCATTGGGCTGACCAGTGCTGTGACAAAGGGCAAAAGTAAGGGGGAACAGCCACTAGCTCTTTAAGATACAGGTGAGAAGTGAGATGTGTCACTTCTGCTCAAGTTTACTTGGCCAAAGCAAGTCATATAGCCAAGTTTCAAGTCAAAGGAGATGGAGAGTACAATTCTCCATTAGCTGATGGGTGGGGAGGGGCAGGAAAAATTTGTGAGTAAGATTACAGCTAGCACAGTAGACTGAGTATTTCTAGAAAAGTTCAGAGAGTTGGTATACAGAAGTTGACCCCTTGGGACTAGGCAGGTGGGAAGACTAGACAGGGGTGAAGAGAAGGACTTTGGCCTTGGTACTGAGATTTAACTGGAGTTAGCGCCAGAATCTCTTTTATCAGAGATTTAACAGGTTAACGTGTAAGAATCCTTGGCGGGGGCATATTAAGCTTTGTATTCCAGAACTTCAGGTTGCAGCTCTCCCACTTAGTAGCTGTGTGACTTTTGTTCAGTTACTTGACCTCTCTCAGTCTGTTTCTCATCTGTCAAAGGGGATAGCAGTATCACCCACCTAAGAGGAATGTTTTGGGTATTTCATCTCCCCACGTGGTAACTGTGCAACCTTGGACAAGGCACTTAACTTATACATGCCCCAGTTTCCTCATCTGTGAAATAGAGATACTAGTGTGTTTTTTGTAAGATTGTCAAAAAGGATGTAATGATGTAAAACACTTAATACCATTGCCTGGCTCGTAGAAAATGCTCAATAAATGAGAATTGTTTTAATTGTAGTTGCAGTTAGCCTAGGTGATACACAGTCTCAGACATACAGTGAGCGTGCAATAAATACAAGATAATCACTTTCTGCACTAATTATTTACTGGAGATACAAGTCTAAGAAGCCAGAGTCAGGAAAATGGGGGCTGAAGCAGATAAAGAGGAAGAAAAAATATGAGAGGGAGGTCATTGCTAATCGGGGCACACCTTTCCTGACAAGGGCTGTCCAGTCTCTCAGGATGTGTTCCTGGAGGTCATCTATAGTCACTGCATCTCCGAACAGTCCATACAGTCAGAGCAGGAGAGAAGAATGTATCTGTGGACTCCCAATGGCTCTGGGTCCAGATTCCCTTCGTGAAGCATGTGTTCCCAGACTTCTGCGTTGCCCGGACGGATGCCACATGAGTCCTGTGACAGCTCCTGTCTCAGGGGCATCAGGGAGGCCCCAGAACAGGAGATGATGGCGTGGCGTGAAAGGAGGCAAGGAACTCTTGGAGTGTCCATGTGAGCAACAAGAGTAACGGAGCAGCCTGCAAGGCAGACTGTGAGTCTGCAGTGGTTGGTGGTAGCTGCTGCCGCCGGCTGCATTGCCATGGGGATAGTGCAAGTGGCCCCCGAGGGCCCTCCCTGGCCTGAAATCCAAAGTGTGTGCATCTGGTGTGTCTTATAAACATAATCACCCTTTTAGTCTTATTTTCTCCATTAAGGGTAAGGAAACTGATGCCCAGTGGGAAAAACGATTTATTTAGTTGCAGAATGGAAACTAGAATCCATGTCTTCTGAAGCATCCTTAGTTCTGAGGTGTCTTGATATGAACTGATCTCCAGTTCAGTTTCAGCTCATTTTCATCAATCCACCACACACACATCATCATCATCATCATCATCATCATCATCATCATCATCATCTCTGTGCTTGCCATTTACTGAAGGCTTCCCTTATATCTGGTGCTGTGCTGTGCTGTGCTGGGCACCTCTCACAGGAGAATGGGGCACTGGGAGAGAGGAACTGTGAGTTGCCTTTTCTCCTGACTTTATGCTTCGTCTGCTGTGGAGGTTGGGAAGGCAAACTGTCTGTGGAAATGAGCCGACGGGGAGGAAATTGGATGCACACGGGACCTGTGATAGCTGGAAGGACTGAGGTTGTCCAGGTCAAGGGAAGAGGAAGGCGCTGTTCCATCTCTGGCTTGAGCTGCAGTGTACTGGCAGCAGCTCTGAAATGTAGGGAGAAAAGGGATTTCCAAGGAGGACCCCTGGCTTCTCTGAATCCCATGGGACCTTAGACGTGGTCTCCTCATGGAACCAAACCATCCAAGGACCTGGTGGCTCAGAAACTGGAAGACACTGTGCAGGAACTGAATTACAGGCAGGTCCATGTTACACCTCCTATCTTCTAGCAGGTGACAGTGTAGTTGGAAGATAAGCATACATGTAAAAGATTATTAATAATATTATCTCGTGAGTAGTAATAGCTAACTATCATCGTGCTTGGCTAGGAGGGACCTGTTGTACCTCCACGATCTCAACTTGGAGTTCATGGGTGAGCTTTGTTGACTCTGTGGACCGCCTGAAATTCATGCAAATCATATGCATTTCTCTGGCGAAAGGGTCTATTGATCGATTATATTCTCAAAAATATACGCAGTCCCTCACACACTTAATCACTCTACTTACTGCATTTCATCCTCACAGCAGCCATAGTTCTCAGATTAGAAAACTAAGACCCAGAGACGTTACGTGGCAGAATCCGTATTTGAACCCAGACCTCTTTGACCATAAACCAAATGCGTGGCCCACTTTGCCATGGTGTGTTCCCACAGCATTGGGAAGGGGAAACCGAGGCAAGCAGTGGCGGGCGCATTCCCCCAGCTCTGATTTGTGTCCAGCAGTGCTGTGTGGAAGCTGCTTGGAACAGGAAGTCAGTGCTGCAGGGCGAAGCCTGAGCCGTGGGCTCCTCGGCCTGGAGAGCAGCCGTCTGAGGGTGGCCTGCCTGTGGGTCCCTGAATGTGCGTGATGAGGGTGACGGTAGGCTGGTGTCCCTGTGTCCACAGAGACAAGAGCCCGTGCGTGGCTGCGTGAGGAGTGCGGTGCACACCTAAGGAGGACCTTCCTGCGTTCAGAGTCGGGAACTGAACAGGAGGTGTTAAATCTCCTGAGCAGTCAGAGTGGGATCTGCTGTGAGTGGTTTTGTCTGAAATCAGGGGAAGGACACAGAGACCTTACAACACTTCCTTTGGTCACAGTTTTTTCTCTGTGGTTCTAAACACATGAAAGTCTCCTGATGTCCGAAGGCCAGTCAGTGGTGAGTTCATTGGCGTGTCCAGGCCTGGGTTGTCTGGTGTCCTCAGCTGCAGGCCCAGCAGGGGCACTCGACACCCACGCCACTTAGCTTTGCTGTTCCCCGAGGCAGTCTGCACCTCCACGGGAGCACCTGGGGCTCAGATGCTCTGTGAGTCCTTTCCCACTGTGATGAGCTGCCAGGCTTGCACGGCTCACAGCCCCTGGGGCGATGAGCTGCTGAGATTCTGTTGTGCAGATTGAACCACATGGGGACATCATTCGATTGGGTTTACTGGGCTGTTGGTTGAAGCTGAATGAAAGAGGAGGAGAGAGCTGGAGCCCCTGGAACCGGTGGCCAGAGTAAGCTTCAAATTCTGGAGAGAGGCAGTTAGATGAGGCTAGAAGGAGGAGGATTGCAATAATATCTGATAATGCTCAAAAGACTATGACTTATGACTGTGAACAAATTCTTTAACTTCTTTGTTAAAAAAATCTCAATTTTCCCAGCAGTAAAACAGGGAGGCACTAGTATCCAATTCATAGGACTGTTGTAAAGATTAAGAAATAGAAGTCCTATGGAGAGATTAGTGAGTGATTGGCATGTAAGGTTCAATAAGTGTCAATCATGACTAACATTGTTATTAATATTATTTCCATGTATTGCTTTGAAACAGTCCATGATAAATAGTCCAAGTGTAAAAATTCAAAGTGGAAAAAAATCAAGTATGTACTGAAGCTACTGTTATCTAGGCAGCACGCAATGCTCTGAATTGGAACCATCAGGAATTATAGTTTATATTCATATGTGAATTTGTTCAAAGTTGATCTTCCATGCTAGGTATAAGCTCCATAAAATTTAGGTTCTTTGTGGTGTTCAACCACTATATCCTAGCAATTGGGACAGTATTTGTTAAATAAATGAAGTAATGAAAAGCACTCAGTTGAGTAGCATATAGAGAGGTATTTATACAAAGTATATGCAGTGTGAGAAAAGATAATATAGAGGATTGTAAGGATCGCAAATATTTCTGCTGGGGGTTGGAGGTGTGTGTGTGTGTGCACATGACATGCATGTATGAATGCATGTGTGTATGTTTCTGGGAAAGCATCCCAGAAGAGGATGCTCTGAGCCTGGGTGGGTGCGGGTCTTTCATCAGGTTGAGAAGCAGGCAGGAGACATTCTGTGTTGAGCGCTGGTGCCTAGGAGTGCTCAGTGCCCACAGACAGAGTGAATGAAAGGGAAAGGCTCTGAGCTGCTGTCAGGGCGCTGGGTTTGCCGGCCTGCGGAGAGCAGGTGATGGGCAATCACTGCTGGTTTAAGCAGCAGCGCTTGAGCTTAGTAGACACAGGCTCTGGGAGAGAATAGAATGAGCTGCTGTGGAATCAAAATTGGGGTAACTGCTGCTTGGATTCTTCTAAGAAAATTTGCTGTTTCCAAAGAGGCAGTTCCTCCTCCCCTAACCCCTGCCCTGTTTTTCTCCAGTAAAATTGAATAAGAGCCTGGGCTCTGGCCTTGGACCTGGATTCCAGTCGCAGCATGGCTGTGACCAACTTCATGACCCTGGGCCATGTCCCACTTGTTTCTTGGGGTATTATGAATTGCCAGTGAGGTAACGTCTGGGGGAGAACTTTGTAAACTAGTAGGAGCGGTGGAGATGTGAGGGATGGGCTTATATATTTATCTCTCGGAGGTGGCACTGCACCTGGTCTTTAACCCCAGGAAGCGGAGCCAGACTTCGCTTCAATTAATGAATCTCTTGAAAGTGTGGTTTTTTCTTGAAGCAGCAACTCATTCAGGTGTCAGAACTGGGGCCAGAAGTTCAAGAAGGCCTCCTTTATCACCTTAGAGCTGGGCTGCTCAATACAGTAGCCATAAGCCACTGCAGGTATTTAAATTTAAATTAATGAAAATTAAATAAAATGAAAACTTCAGCTTCTCAGCTGCAGTAGCCACATCTCAAGTGCTCAGTAGTCACGCTGTGTTGGCTATTGTATTGGACGGCACAGCAGTCATTGTAGAGAGCGCTGTGGGGGGCGCTGCCTGGGAAGGAGCAGGGAGGGAGGCCGCTGGTTGCAGAGAACGCTGAGAGGATGCCTGTGGCTTGGCGGAGTCCAGGGCTTGCTGACACAGCCCAGGAAGGCCTGCAGGGGAGAGAGCCCTTGGGTGAGAGTGGACTCATGCGTCATCCATGCCATCCTGACCCCCAGGCTGTCTTTGGGGATGGGCGGGACACACACCATGTTGTGCGGTTGTTTCTTGGGAGCCAAATGCTCACCAGAAATGAATGCTTCTCTTGGCCTCCTGCTGTGCTGTGTGTACAGCTCTTTAACTTCCCTGCAGGCAATAACCAGCCACTTGTCTGGCTGTATTTGCATTTTCTATTGAGGTGTAGAGGCTGGGAGCTGCCGCATGGTAAAAGCCCCTTTCCATTTCTGTCATCCCCCTGCCAGTGCCTCCTCAGAAACCTTGGAAAGTGAAAATGACAGGGGCCCCTCACCCAGCTGATGTGCGGTGGGATCTGGATGGGATTCAGCTGGGTAACTGCCAGTCACGCTAATGGACCTCTCCCTCCAACTCCCTCCACCCAGCCATTCCCTGGGCACAGAGAGAAAAAGTGACTTCCCCTCACTGTCTGCTTGATAGACCATGAGGGACGGAATGAGAAAGGAAGTTGTGGAAAGCCCAGAAAACTCAAGCGGCCTAGGTTGGACTCCCCCAGAGCTAGACAACAGGACAAACAAACAGCAGCTCTGAGGCACTCCACCCTGAAGCACCAGCCTTAATCTAGGAGGCAGATTGAGAGAGAGAGAGAGAGAGAGAGAGAGAGAGAAAGTTCATTCACTCAGGGAATATTCATTGAGCAGTTCCCCTTCACCACGCTGGTGGCAGGCAGTCGCAGCCAGTCGCCCTGGTCCGCTTGGCATCTCTTTTGCTGCAAGGGAAGAGCCGACACTTCCTGAGTCCTAACTGCACATCAGACACTGTCCCGGCCCACTCCGACCCATAGCCACCCCATGAGATGCATACTGGTATTACTAACCCCACTGTTCAGAAGTTACGTCACTTGTCCAAGGTCACTCACATGGACATGGTGGAGATGGTCCTGGCAGCCCGGCTTCCCAGTCCACACTGTCCACTTCACCCTGAGCTTTGCTGCCACTCTGCAGCCTGGGAGTGCCAATGCTCTATCTACTGAGCCAAACCGGCCAGGGCCACCTCTGGGTTCTTGATCAGCTCACCTATGATCTCGCAGACAATTATGCTTTGATTTTATTGGGGCTGTTAGCAATCTCACAGGATCTTTGGGCAAGATGTTTAAATGTGAGCTGTTAATATATGGGTGCGGTTATAGCTGGCTGAATAAACATATCCTGAAAGTGTCGATTCATGAATTGATGTTGACCAGAAAGGTGCTGACCCAGCGCCATGCTGTCTGATTTTGTACCCAGTCCTTCCTGGGCTGGCACTGTTCAGCAGACAATACTTTAAGTCTATGGCTCCTGGAATTTTGGTTTTCATAATCTGGCAAATTTGCAGAAAAAAAAATAGGATCTGGTACAGGATCTTCAACTTTTATTTTTGGCAAGTGTAAAGATGTGAATATAATAACTACCATCTATTCATGTCACCAATATTTTACTAAGATATTTTCATATCAAAAAAGGAGGAAGGACATATCTCATGGGGAACAGCCCTTCCCAAGAAAGAATAATAGACTGCCTTAAACTGACATTAAAAGAAAATAATGTAATAGATGTAACCCCAAAAATTGCAACATGAAAGTTTAATTTTCAAAATGACAATGCATGTAATTTCTGCAGTTTTCTCTATAGATTTGTCATTTTGTAGATTTATATTTGACAGTAAATCATAGCATAGAGGTTTAATGTCAGCCTTAGGCTTGATTGGTTTTTTAGACATTGTGGAAAGTTCGGATTCACAGAGCCCTGCTGAAAAACATAGAAGAAAAATACTCTTTTTTTGTTGTTGTTAATCCTC
The DNA here is from genome assembly GCF_014108235.1 of Myotis myotis. Classification (NCBI taxonomy): domain Eukaryota; kingdom Metazoa; phylum Chordata; class Mammalia; order Chiroptera; family Vespertilionidae; genus Myotis; species Myotis myotis. The sequence goes on from NW_023416314.1 coordinate 55,585,517, forward strand.
ACCTGAGGATATTTTCTCATTGATTTTTAGAGAGAGTGGAAGAGACAGAGAAACACAGAGAGAAATATCAATGTGAGAGAAACACATCGATTGGTTGCCACCTGCATGAGCCCCGACCAGGTCCTGGGCCGGGGAGGAGCCTGCAACCAAGGTCCATGCCCTTGACCATAATTGAACCCAGAACCCTTTGGTCTTCAGTCTGACACTCTATCCACTGGGCCAAACCGGCTAGGGCAAGAACAATACTCTTAATGCTATTTCACTGGATTAAAATATTTCACAGTATACAGGCTGGGAAGCAAATCCCCCATGCCTAAGACGCATACACGCGTATCTGGCCTGACACACGCAGACATTCTGCCTTCTTTTCCTCAGGGTGCAGGGAATAATCTGTGGTGTCTGGTGCTGAGGTGTACAGGAAGGATTCTGACAGATGAAGGAGGGATGTTTTGCCTGTGGAGGGATGCTCTCACCTAGGGGGCTGCTCCCACCTGGGGTGCCCAGGCAAGGCCCTGATCGCCTTGAGTGAGGGAGGCAGGAAAGGAGCTGAGAGGGATGAGAGGGAAAAACCCAAACCCTCCTTCTCCCACTCCCAGCCATTCCAGATCCTGTTTGAAGTCCCCTATTTAGGAACTGCTGGTGGAGAAACAGCTCCTTCCCTGGGTCCTCAGTGTCTCCATGGGCTGGAAGCAGGAACTGGCATTTCACAGGGATTAATAGAAGGTTCTTCCCCGTGGTTCGGAGCTCAGCTCCACAAGAACAAGCCCATGATGAGGGCAGTCCATGTGGTAAAGGCTGGGACTTTTAATGGACTTGAGTTCGGACTGAGCATGAAGAACCTCTGCCATTAGTCTCAGGCCACCTTAATAGAAATGTAATGTCCAGATCATGTGCTAGAACAGGGTCATTTTGCATGGATAATATTTTTTTTGGGGTGCGGGCTTCTTGTGTTTTGTGTATTAGCAGCATCCCTCGCCTAAACCCACCTGTTGCCAGTAGCACCCTCTAGGACAAAACAAAAAAGATCTCCAGACATTGCGCAATATTCCCAGGGGAGGGGGCAAAATGCCCTTAGTTAAGAGCCACTATTCTGCATATGCCACGTGGGGAGCTGTGTTCGGTTCTGGGCTCTCCATTGTGTGAGGGACAGTCACACACTGGGTTACCACGTCTGGAGGAGTGGGATGAACCACGGGGAGGTGTACAGCAGCCTTGTCATTAGAACATTGGAGAATATTTAGACTGGAGTGTTTAGATGGGAAGAGAAGGACTGGGTGATGGTGTATGTTGGAGAAGGACAGCCCAGCTCTAAATCCTTCCCTCCTCTCTTCTTTTTCTTCCTCCAATATTTATTTTTCTTTGTAGCTCTTCCCTATCATTCCCCCCCGTTTCCTTTTCTCTGGCTTCATTTACCTTTCCATCAACTTTATATAACTACTAGAGGCCCGATGCATGAAATTCGTGCAAGAGTAGGCCTTCCTCCCCCCGCCCTCCCCCCACCCCGGCTGCCGGCACCGGCTTCCCCCTGGCATCCAGGACCCGGGCTTCCCTCATAGCCCCAGCTTTGTCTAGAAGGTTGTCCAGTCTAATTAGTATATTATGCTTTTATTATTATAGATTTTTATTGTGATGAAATATATATAACAAAACTTGCCATTCTCACCATTTTAAGTGTATAATTTGGCAGCACTGGTGCAACCTCCACTGTTGCTGTTCCAAAAATTTTCATCACTCCAGACAGCATCCACTGAGTTTTATCCTTCTACCCCATCACTGGGCACAGAGCCTTGCTGTAGTCCCTGACCTTGGGTGAATCCCACCCCCCATGCTCAGCAGGGATGGTGAGACTTGGCTGCTGACTTTGGATTCCTATTAGCAGGTCTCAGCTGGGCTCTGTTTCCTCTCAGTTCATGTATATCCTAAATGCCTTCACACCCTAAATGCCTTCATATTCCCAGCAGGTGTTCCAAACCATTCCAGTGCTCTTATTTGGACCCACTCCATTATCCCCCTGTTATACTATGTATAATCTTGTCTTTGTATCACTACAAATTGAGTTTACCTAATATGAATTTATTAAGCTCTTTCCCCTCCAGAATTTCACCCTATCACTATCACTTCTCCTTTAGTCTTTGTCTTGGAGGGTCATGTTTTTTGTTGTTGTTGTTTTATTTCTAAAGCTCATTGTCCCACCTGAGACTATGGTCATGTCTCTTGCCTCCAGCACCTGGTGTGGGAGCCGTGCCCTCACTTTCTTGACATTTTGGTAAGCTCCTTCTGCATCTTCTTAACAGGCTGTGTTGGTTTGGGCTGCCATAACAAGAACCACAGCTTACACAACAAACATTTATTTCTCACCACCATTCTGAAGGCAGGGAAGTCCAAGATCAGGGTGCCACCACGGTCAGGTTCTGTGCTTGATGGGCCACAGAGATGCTAGTGGATAGGTATCCAGCAGGTGCCCTCAACGGTTGGTTGAAGACAGAGCTGCCCCCATGCTGTGGCCGGGGACCCAGCCCCTTGCAGGAGCAGAGTGCTTCTACATTTTAGTAGGAGGACAACTGTTATTCCAATTACTTCACACTTTGCCCCATGGCCCCTAGTTATCCTTGCTTCACCCAGAATCCACAAAATCTCTCAAGAAAATACTCCATCTCCTGTGTAATCTTATCCCTTGAGACATAGAAGCTCAAACCCTGCCCAAGGGCCTGTGGAGGAGGGAGCAGACATCAGCAGACATCTCCATCTTCAGGCTGCTGTCCCAATAACAACAAAAACCCTTCCGTTTTCCTTTCCAGTTGCCAAACAGAAGTCCCAGACATATATAGTGTGGGGTGGGGATAGGGACTTGCTTTTACCTGTGGGGTCTGTGCCTCTGCTCAGCCGACCACCAGGCTCTCTTACACCAACAAGAGAGGAGGTGTAATACTCCTCTCTGTTGAGAAATGTCAACATTTTCTGTACCATCCATTAAAAGGAAAGGTTTAGGCTGGAGTGCATGTAGCCTAATGTTCTCAAGTGCGTGTGACCCATCCTTTTGGTTCACTTGATTAGTGCGACGGGTTTAATTCTCTGCTGCTCAGGTGGGTCTAGGGTGCCACCGATCAGCCAGTTCAGAGTTGTGGCTGGAGAGCCCCAGAAACATTTGGGTGCACACTGCTGCTGGCACAAATGCGGATCAGTCTTATGTCCCAGGCTAGGAGTGCCCAGACTTTATCTGGGGAAAAGTGGATCTGAAGTGTGTTGTGCTGTCTCTGCCCTCAAAGGTCTGGGTGGGAGGAGGCAAGAGGAGCGTGGAAGGGAATGCCCAGTTAATGGAGGAGAGAGGGGGTGACCCATTTAGGCTCAGAGTGACTGAAGTCTGCTCCCAGATCTACCAGGCAAGACCCTGAGAGGTCCCCATTGAGATCCTTTGACTTAAAGGCAATTATTTCTCAGGATTTCAAGCACTGTTGATAGTGGTAGACATGCGCCTGAATTGGGGATATTTTCATCCTCCTTCTTTGTTTGTTTTTACACTAAATCCAAAGTTTGGTGTCTAACCCCACTCAACAGTGTGTGTTAAAGATTTAAATTCCAGCTGCCAAATTCCCTGCTTCATTTGGCCTCCGACATATCAGGTCTGAAGGGCGGAAGGAAGGCTCAGCTCAGCCCCTTCAAACGAGCAGCTCTTCAGAGTGCCAAACGCTGCTATGGTGTATTGTCCTGTGGGGATAAAAATTAGCTATTTTTCATCAGTGTTCAAGCTGCTGCCTTATTTATCGGCCAAAGATTCAGACTCAGCTTATTGTTGTAACTGCAAACATGTCTGGCTTCCGAGTGTGAGTGTGGGGCGTGGAGTGGTAATGGAGGAAGAATTGTATTTTTCCTCTGCACCTAACCACCTATGGATTGCCTGATGTCATGACGTGTCAGTCGTTGGTGAGATGTAGTTTAATGCAACATGAAATTAGATAAAACGATATGACCAAATTGACCCCGTCAGAACCTACAGCCTCAATCTAGTAGTCACCTGGGCTTCAGATTGGTTCTAGTTGCTAGAAGAGGGTCACAGTTCAACTCTCCCTGGTACCTTGGAGTATCTGGGTGAAGTTAAAAAACAACCCAGACTTGTAATTTCCCAAAATAGTTATCACTGTGCATCTGCACAGCGAACACAAGAAATCAACATATGCGTAAGCGTCTGCATTCTGATTTTCTTGCTGGTAGCAGGGCTCATTTTCTTGAGGAGCGCCAGAAATGTTTCATTGTCTCAGCTTAATCATCGATTGATCCGTCAGGCTCCTCGGACAAACCCACAACTTGGATGTTTGGCAAATAGCTCATCCAGGTCGAAATCTCAGTCCTCTGAGTTCTAGGCAAGCGATGGCTTTAAGATGTCTTTTTGCTTTTAAATATTTTGAAACCAATATATTGGGGGTGGGGGGCAAGGAGGGAGAAATCCTATTTGGAAGGAAACTTGGAGAGCCAGCTGCATGTGTGATAGAACAAGTTGCTTATAGATTTGTTTTAAAAAATGAAACCTTGAAACTTGAGGACTGAGGTCTCTGGGGCCACGTGATAAATGGGGATAGTTTTGCGGAGCCACACATTCCTTCCCTCTCTTTTCACATTTATTTCTTCGTGAGGTAGGCCAGAGTCTGAACTTTGAAGGGGCCCGGCAGCCTTTGCTGGGGAGAGGAAACTTCTCGAAAGAGCACCTTGTGAGCGCTTTAAATATCTGCCAGGCGGGTGCAGTCATGGGAGTGATTTTTTAAGATGTCAGGTTACATACTTTATGCACTAGTTTGTGGTTCTGATTGTGCCTGAGTCAATTGTTTGATGTGTGGTTTCAAGCTAGTTGCATCGTGAGCAGAGTGCTCTTTGGTTGTTTTGATTTGTTCCCTAATTGTTTAGAAATGTCCTCGTTAAAAGATAAAGTAAACACGGTTTCAGGTGTTAAGCCGAAGGCAGGAATGGAGGTTGGGAGGGGGACAGGAAAGATGGGAAAACCCATGTGGTCCTTTGAGATCAAAGCCTATCCCAGAAACAAAGGCTGTCAGAATACAAAAGCTCTTTGTACACCAAGCACGTCTCTGGTTACGGATGAACCCTCTCCAATAGCTGCTATCAAATTTGTCATATTTTATTCATGAGTTGTGGTGTGCCCGGGTGAAATAAGAAAAGCAAAGCTCCAAATCATCGTCATGGCATAAGAAAAGATAAAATAGTTATTATTGTGACATTTTTGAAGAATTCTTAAGTCTCTATAATAATTTCTTTGAAAAAGTTGCCGGGAATGACTGGGTGTGTGGCGTGTATTTATGCTGGTTGGGGCTCCCAGGCTCAGTTCCACGCAGACCCACACCGACAGACTCTGCATATGGTGAATACGAGCATAATTAAGGAGAGGCCCCAGCAGTAGTTACATAGAAATAGAAACGCTGACAGGCATCTTGGCATCTATCATGTTCACATTTTTACTATGTGGTTGATCAAAAGAGTGCATTCTCCTGTTTTTATCCTTTTTTATGAGATGTGGGGTCTGGATTGGTGTGGAGAGGTTGGGGGGAATGCTGGCAGAAAAAGACCACTTAAAAGTATGCCTATGCCCTGTCGATGTGGGACAGCAGCAAAGAGTTTAGGAAAGAAGCTGTGGGTTCACATCATGAATTTGAAAAGTAAGCTGAAGCACTTAAAAAAAAAAGATACATCAACCTCACTGAACAACACAACCAAAAGACCAACTGTTGTTCTCTGGGCTTCCTCTGCTGACACAGGGCTAGACTGTTCCTCATGGATTAACTAATTTATCCTGAGACACTTATCAATCCACGGCTTCTTATGCTCATGGCCAACCCTCTCTACTCCAAATTACTTATGGTTTTAGTGTAAGATATTTATTCACTCAGGACTTACTTTCATGACACTGGATTCTACCCATCCGTGGACACTGCTGGATTCTGAGCTACTTGAGAAAGCTGGTGAGAGAAAGCCTTCCCCCTGTAGTCTCTGCATGTGCCCCGTTCTCATGATGGAGGAAAGTGACAGGGACAGACCTTTTCAAAGCTGCTCATTGGTTGATGGCATGTATTTGTCATGTAGATTCTGTGATACGGACATCTACTTTATCTTTGTTGCTATTGAATGGAGGAGAAAGTGAGTTTCAGAGGGATTACAGGACCTGTGGCTCAGATAATTAGTGTCAGGACCGATGGTAGAGGCCAGATCTTCTGACCCCAAATTCCACATCGACACAGGGCAATGTTACCCAAACTTTTTCAGAGCATGCCACACACACACACACACACACACACACACACACACACACACCACACACACGGCTATATGTATATGTTATACTGGGGGAAAAGGGGGCTATTTTTGCCAAAAGTGCTCTGGCTGGTCACTCGAAAGGTTGACGGGATCCAAACCTCAGACCTACTATTACCAGGGCCCAGCAGCAGCTTCTAAGTGCCTGGGTGAACCAGGAAGGAGCTGGGAGGGCAGGGAATAGAGGAGTGTGTGTGTGGGGGGCCTGCGTATAGAAGGTGTGTGGTATTAGCACAAGCTAGAGATGTGCTGGGGAGCAGCCACAATCCAGATGCAGAGAGGGTCAGCCCGGTAACAACTGAGCAGTGTGCACTAGCAGGAGAATGCCAGCACTTGGTGGTGTCATGCGTTGCGCCCATCTCCTCAATGCCAGTGTTCACTGCATACTGCCTGTGGGAATGCGGACTCTGTGTTGCCAGGTGTTCAAATTTTTTCCTGGACAGAATGTGAAATCTCCCAACTTTTATACTGTATTCCATTGACTCCAAGGTACACACACCTATTCATGTTTTCATAATTATGTAATAAACTAGTGTCCCAGTGCACAGATTTGTGTACATTGAAAGGAAATTAATTAGAAGAAAGATTTTAATATTGCTATTTGCATCTTGCTAATGAAAAGAAAATAGGATTCTATCGAGTCTCCCATCTACCTACTCCAGGACTTCTGTGAGGATCAAATGAGATGAGGCATGGGAAAATGCTTCACAAACATTTGGTTAAACTGTAAAATGTTTGCATCTGGCTATAAAGCAAATTGGGTTCCTGGGCTGAAGAAACTCCAAGGAGGCTAGTTGCTAGGGAGAAGAAGCCAGGTGTTGCTACGTGACGTCATTACCCAGCAGCCACAGCCACCATTTTGGGCTGGGCTGGGCTGGGCTGAGGGTCACATTTTGTGCCACGGGGTCTTGGCAACATTGGCTGTGATTTGGTGGGGTGTCACTCTAGGGTGGTAGCGGGGCCTGTGTCCCACTTGGGGAAAGCCAAGTGTTGGTTCCTCAGCGCCAGGGCCATGGTGCCATTTATTTTTAAATGGCCAGTGTGTGTCATGGCAGCTCCTGCTTTGAGTGTCTTCCCCCTGGTGGTCAGTGTGTATCATAGCTACCGGTTGGATGGACAGACACTTAGCCTTTTATATATGTAGATGGTCTTATAATCAATAGTGTCTCGAAGTTATAATTGATAGCTTTTGGTTTTCTTCCTTAGAGTGTGTAAAATATTGGTGTATCTTATTGTCCATGGTACCTTGGACCTGATGAACTTTGGTGTGTAGGTTGGGAGGGTGCACATAGCACTGGGGGCTAAACCAACGTGCTGATGCTGCACTTGGCCTGAGACTGGTCAGTTTGCCACTGCTGACCTGGAACCAGGACACCACGCAGGACCCAGTTCTCAGCTGTGGCTGCTTGTCATATCCTTTGGGATAAACAGAAGGCCTCCACCTGCCTCAACATGTATGAACCACAGGTTTCACTGGAAAGGAGACACACAGGGTGGTGGGTATTTGGCACAGCTTTCTGCAGCACTTGGCTTTTAGCTACCTAATTCATGCCTAAGCTGGCCATAGCATTCTTTTTGATACTTCATTTCAATAAGATCTCACCATAATAGAAGCCTGTCCAGCCCACTGGTGTGGAATGTGTGTGGGGACTCCTGCTTTGATTCTCTCTTATTAAAAACGTGTGACTTTGGAATCCCTTCTCTCTCAATCTTTGAGTGGCTGACTGGAGAAAAATCATTTCTTTTTTGGGGCCTTTATCTTGAAAGATGTTCTGAGAGCTCATTTACATATCGATCAATCAGCAAGCATTGCCTGAGAGTGTGCCCTGCTGCTGTGTGGCGGCCACTGTTGGGTCCTAATTGTACCAGAAGAATTTGACAGACATCCTCCTCTTGAGGGGCTCTTGGTCTAGGTGCAGGGAGGAGAGAACCAGCAATATATCTCATTCATTCATTCATTCATTCATTCATTCATTCAACAAAGATTTATTGTACAGCCATGTGACAGGCACTGTTTTGGGTCTTGGAGATGTAGCAGAGAAAAGGCAGTCTCTGTCTTCATGAACTCTGTGTTCTGGCAATCACAATAAACAAGTAGTTATATGAGACATAAATTAGTAGCTTTGGATAGCAATGTATACTATGATGGAAATAAAATAGCCATGCTATAGAGTGGAAGAAAGGAGAGGATTGACTTTAGGTAAGGTTATTGGGGAAGGCTTCCCCACAAGGTGATGTTGGAGCTTGTGCCTGAAGGAAGGAGTCAGCCATGCAAAGATTATATTATTAACAATCACTTACATTTTATTTACTTATTGATTTTTTAGAGAGAGATTTGTTGTTACACTTATTTATGCATTCAGTGGTTGAATCTTGTATGTGCCCTCACCGGGGTTTGAACCTTGGTGCAGTGGGATGATGCTCTAACCCAGTGGTTGGCAAACTGCAGCTTGAGAGCCACATGCGGCTCTTTGGCCCCTTGAGTGTGGCTCTTCCTAAGCCTTAGGAGTACCCTAATTAAGTTAATAACAGTGCACCTACCTATATAGTTTAAGTTTAAAAAATTTGGCTCTCAAAAGAAATTTCAATCATTGTACTGTTGATATTTGGCTCTGTTGACTAATGAGTTTGCCAACCACTGCTCTAACCAATTGAGCTACTGGACCAGGGCCATGCATTTTTAATGATGAACACTTTTCATGTACTGAGCACTGATTACGTTCTTTATATTCATTAACTCACTTAATCCTTATAGTAATCCCTACTAATCCTGCTTGGGAGATCGGTATTATGAGCCCCATTTTATAGAACGAGGTGCAGGGAGGTTAGATCACTTGGCCAAGGTTTTAGGTCCAGTAGGTGACAAAGCTAAGAGGTGAATCAGGCTGTTTTGTTCCAGAGTCCACATTCTTGGAATAACTGGTACAAAGACCCTTAGGATCAAAAAGTTTAAGGGGCTCAAGGATGGTCAGTGTGGGTGGAGGTACCCAAGGGGGCCAGAGAGCTCAGCCAGGGCCAGAGTCAAAGCTTGATCTTCATTTCAGCCCCAGCTTCCCTCCTGAGTCTAAGGGGTCTTTCAGGCCATGCTAAGGAGTTAGGGTTTTATTTAAATTGCATTATGCTGTGTGGTTGGTTGAATAATGATCACCTACCCTTAAAGACATACATGTCCGCCCTGCTGGGTAGCTCAGTTGGCTAGAGTGTCATCCTGATAGGCCAACATTGCGGGTCCCCCTCTAAGGGTACACACAAGAATCAACCAATGAATAGATAAATAAGTAGAGCAACTACTCTCTCTTTCTCTCTCTCTCGCTCTCTCTCTCTCTCTCTCTTTCTCTTTCTCTCCCTCTCCCCCTTCCTCTCTCTAAAATCAATAATAATAAAAAAAGATAACCATGTGCTAATCCCTAGAACTTGTGAATGTTACTTTACATCAGTGGTTCTCAACCTTCCTAATGCCATGACCCTTTAATACAGTTCCTCATGTTGTGGTGACCCCCAACCAGAAAATTATTTTCGTTGCTACTTCATAACTGTAATTGTTATGAATCGTAATGTAAATATCTGATATGCAGGATGTATTTTCACTGTTACAAATTGAACATAATTAAAGAATAGTAATTAATCACAAAAAACACTATGTAATTATATATGTGTTTTCTGATGGTCTTAGGCGACCCCTGTGAAAGGGTCGTTCGACCCCCAAAGGGGTCGAGACCCATAGGTTGAGCACCGCTGCTTTACATGCTAAAAGTGACTGTGGATGTAATTAAGTTAAGGATCTTCAGGTGGGGAGATGACGTGGATTATCCAGGTGGGCCCAATGTAATCGAAAGTGTCCTCATGAAATGAAAACAGAAAGGTCAGATAGAGAGGAGGTGAAAGCAGAGGGCGGTTGGTTATGAGATGTTGGCTGCTGACATTGAAGATGTAGGAAGGGATACAACCAAGGAAAGCTAGAAAAGGCAAGGAAATGACTCTCCTCTAGGACCTCCGGAGGGAGTGTGGCCCTCTGCAACCTTGGTTTTGGTCCAGTAAAACCCATTTTAGGCTTCTGACCTCCAGAACCTTAAGTTAATACATTTATGTATTGAGTCGTTTTAAGCCACTGAGTTTGCAGTAATTAGTTGTAGCAGCATCAGGAAATTAATACAGGCAGTTATTTGAGGGGTTAAAGTAAGGGATGAGGTGATTGATACATGACTTGATTTTGAAAAAGGTCTCCTTGATTCTCTGATTGATACGTACATGGGATGGACAGAGGATCTGAAAGCGGGGAGAAGAGGGAAGAGAAGAGAGGAGAGGAGGAAAGACACGAGTGGAAGCAAGTTGACATATGGTGTTTGCTGCAGTATTACAGTAGTCAAGAGGATTGAGGGTCAGGGTGGTGATGGAGGTGGCACTCAGGCTTGCTGATAAATGGAAGTGCTCAGAGGCACCCTGAGAATTAGGGAGCAGGCAGAGAAGGCATGAAGGAGGTTTAAGATGGTCCCAGAACTATGAGGAAAACCGGAAGAAAGTGCCAAAAAGACAGAGTGCTTCTAAAAGGAGAGAGAAGAACTCTCTTTGTGAGGTTGCCAGAGGTCCGTTAGGCTGAGGATAGAGAGTTGGCCACTGGACCTGGCACAATGCAGGCTGTAAGATGGTTCTACATGAGTGGTACTAAATACTTCCTGGGTGTCTCTCTCCAGACCAAGTCTGTCTCATTCACCACAGTACAGAGCCTGCCACAGAGAATGTGCTCTACAAATATGTTGGCATGGATGAATGACTGAATTTTGAAGTGGGGAGGGAAAACCAACCTTAGTTGGGGCTCCAGAAGCTTTGTAGAGTTAGAGGGGTTGGGTTGGGCCTTGAGAGACAGGTAGGGTTTGGATAGGCGCGGAGGAGGCGGCTAGAGCTTCAGGTGGGAGGAGTTGAGATGAGATTACATGCCCATTCAGAATACCAGGAGCTCCTCATCTGGGCCCAGCACTCAGCAAGCTCACCCTGGGGCCTGAGAGGGCTTTGCTGGAAAATGAACTAACAACCATTCTTAGAGGGGGTAGTTCAGGGAGCCCAAAAGAGTATCTGCTAGTTAAGTCAGATCATACCCACATAGACTCCCTGAGAACCTACCAGACACCCTTTGAGATGAATTATCATGAAGACACTGTTTGATACACTATTTAATTTACTGAACACTGACTCAGTGTTGTTACCCTAGTCTAGGGCCTAGGACATGCAAGAGCCAGGTTACTTGCAGGAATGATCAAAGACCAATTTCTCCCCAAATTGACATTTTTATTACTTTAAAAAAACTTCAGTAAATGGGGATTGTCATTTTTGCCATTGGTTGTAGATCTTGTTTGGGAGGGCTGTAGGGAGAAATTGGTGGAGAGGGAGCCAGTAGCCAGGAAGCCATTGGCAGTTGAGTTCAGGAGCAAGCAGCACTTCCAATGAGTCTTTTTAAGGGTGACATTAATGCTTAAGTTGATTGGAATAAAATCTCTAATGAAGAGGTCAGTTTTCCAGTCTGCAAGAAATCACACCCATAGCTCCCTCCCTTTCCGCTCAAAGCCCGGAGTCTCAGGTGTCCAGAGAGCTTTACTGCCCCTCCCCTGCTCAGGTTGAAAGGCCAGTAATTGCAGTTTCCCCAGCAGCTGAGAGCACAGACATCCTGCGACCAGCACAGATAGATAGATAGCTAGGGAGACCTCCCCGGCAGTGACTCTGGAACTAATTAGCTAACAAGGTGTGTAATTAGATCAATGCACGTGAGGTAAGAGCTGATGATGTGCTTTTTAGGACAGCGGATATAAAGGAGCTGCAAAGAAAGGGTTGCATTGAGGAGTTCCACATTATTAATCCTGTTGGAAATATTCGGAATACTAGCATTGATAGAGAAAAGAACCTCCTCCAGCAGCCGTGGCCAGCGTGGGTCCTAACCTGTGGTCAGTATCAGGCTGGGGATGGAGTGGTGGTGAGCAGTGACGGTACCTTGTTCACCACTTGGTTACTGCTGGTTTACCTGGGACTGAGGCTGCTTTGTGATGACTCTCTGTTGTGGAAAATATTTTCCCCCTTCCCATAGCATAGGGAGAGGTTCCCACATTACTTTCTTGGCATATATAGTGACCAGGCCTGCCCTAACCTAATAGGCCTTTTATTTCTGTAAGCATCCCCTCTAGCTGCCCTCTTGTCCTCCTTAAGCTCATTTGGAGAGAAAAGAATTGCCCATTTGAAGCGTGCCAAGCCCCCTCCTTCTCCCTGGGTGCAGAGCCCCCAAACCCTCAATGTAATCACAAGCATCTGCACCTCTGACCCCTGGGACCCCAATAAAGCAGATTTTACCTCCCACCCTGCCCTCATTCCCTACTTCTCATTCATTCCTTCACCTCTGTCTGAGATGTAATGCTGCCCTCTTGGTCCCCAAGTGCCAAATTTGTGCAGTTTCTAGGGTAAGATATCTCTGAGGCCACCAAAGTAGTTTCTCATCGAGGCTCAGACAGTTTGCTAATTAATATGATTTTGGTCACTGCAGCCTGTGTTGAAGTTGAACCAATTTCCCAGGGGCGGAAAGTCAGAGATGAATCCACTAAACCAACTAAATTACTTGCATGTGAGAGAGAAGACAATTTCATCAGGAGTATTTTCCTGTGGTTTGACACCTTAGCTTTGCAGGTTTCGGACTTTTAAGAGCATTTTTTTTCTACTCTGATGACAGGGGAGCCTGGATTCCTGATAGAAAAGTTATGTAATTAAGATGCCTTAAGTTAAACACACACTTAAGCTGTTTGCATGTCACCATGAGGGCTGCCAGCTCTGTTTTGAAGCTGGGAAAAGAAGTAGCCAGCACTGTTTCCCCAGAAGAGTCGCTTTCTACTTCTCCATCTTTGCCCATGAACCTGAGGAGCTTACCTTTGAAACGTTAGCTGTTCACCCCAGTAATTGTTCCATCCTCTAATTTAATGGAAACCTATTAAACTGAAACAATAATTAAAATGAGACATCATCTCTGTAGGAGGCTTACATATTAAAATTACTGTGCATTTCAATGTGAGCAGATTTTTATTCTTGAAACACAGCATTTGAAGCAACATGTGAAAATGATTTATAATGAATAATCATGAATTAGCTTGGCGGTTAACATGATACCCTATTGTTTACTATTGAATTTGAGTAGCTGGTGGCAGGGTCAAGGCCAATACCACATTTAAAATATCTCTTTCATGCCTGAGAATTAGGACTGTGCCCCAAAGGGAAGTAATTATAATTAGGTCAGCCCACCGCTCCGATTTTTAAAAAAAATATATATTTTATTGATTTTTTACAGAGAGGAAGGGAGAGGGATAGAGAATTAGAAACATCGATGAGAGAGAAACATCTATCAGGTGCCTCCTGCACACCCCCTACTGGGGATGTGCCTGCAAACCAAGGTACATGCCCTTGACCAGAATTGAACCTGGGACCCTTGAGTCCACAGGCCGATGCTCTATCCACTGAGCCAAACCAGTTAGGGCCCACTGCTCTGATTTTTAAGCAGGCTAGAGAACAAACTTTAACATATGGAAGAGTTTTGGGTCCTGGAGGCGGGGTGCCGCTGAGGTAGGGGAGACCTGGCTTTGGAGTGGAAATGGAGTGGACAAGCTGAAGGATTATTTCTCACTTGGGGATTAGAGAAGCCACGCAGAAATATATAAAAAAAAGCTGCAAAATTGGGGTCAGAAGCTCTGTCTCTGCTACTTATTGGAGGTGGGACCTTGGGCAAGTCACTCTTCTATAAGCCAGCAATTCCTTATCTTTCAAGTGAGGCTATCAGTGCCTATCCAATGGGCTTCTAAGAACATGAAATGCCGTCATGTGTGAGAACACATTGGCAAATGTTAAAGCTCACACTTTAGGGTGTCGGTTTCTGAGCCGCCTTTGCAAAGCTTCTTAGAAATATCCTAAAGCGAGGTTGAGGGAGGGGAGATACTTATTGAGCACAAGCTGTGTGTGCTAGTCATGGTCCAAATATGCTTTCATTCCTCCTTACTGAACCCTCCAGGATGGGCGGGTTTACTACTGTGTTACAGGTGAGGCAACTCATGCATGAAGGAAGGAAGCTGAGTTATCCAAGATCTCCCAGTTTCCCTGGGGGAGCTGGCGTTCAAACACTGGTTGAGCTGAGCTAGATGGATGGGGCTGAGAGACAGAGGTTCATCTACTCTCTTAGCATCTTTCAAATACACAGCACAGTACTGTTCACACTAGGCACCGTGTTATACATTACACCCCCATGACTTGGAAATTTGTACCATTTGTAATGCAGTCTTATTATGCAATCTTTTCACCAGTCTTTCCTTTTCTGTTCTCCTACCCTGTAATTCAGATAGAGCTGGCATCCCTGCTTTACCTCTCTCTGTATTCAGAGGCGTCCAGCTGGGATGGGGGTGGAGGGATGAGGGTTAGGGGGCGACTTGACCACTGGAATGTGGGGAGGCCGCCTAAAGAGGAGTGGTTACAGTTTGCTAATTTCTTAGTGATGGGAGAAGTGTGGCTTTTCCTAACTGGCATTTTAAATGTTTATGATCAGAGCTCAGCTGCCTCACCAGGCCTGCCTAATTAGTAAAATTATGGGGGTGCTGCAATCTCTTTTGATTGAATAACATAGTAATTACAAAATTGATTACTATCATGTGTCACAGGGTTCCTTAGGTTTAGTCCCTGATGGAGGAGTTGGGGACGCTCAGCTATCTTGTTTATTCCGTAGGCAGCTCATTACTTTAATGTACTTTTTGTCAACAAGTTGGGGTTATAGTTGAGTGTCCTTGGTAAACCTCTTTTGCTGTGTTGTGGTCCAGACTTTGGAGTCAAGCCATATTAATTATTAACGTAATAGACATCTAGTAAAGCTCTACCATGTGCCCGGCAGTGTGCAGTGTATGGGGTGGTACATACTGGGAAACCATTCCTGGTGGAATATCCAGTCTAGTGGGCATGGTAGCCATTAATAACATGATTACATGCATGAAACCTTGATGATGATGATGAAAATATAGTGAAACAATTCAGGGAACCCGAGCTGGCCTGGGGCAGTCAGAGAAAGCCCGAAGGAGGGACAATTAAGCTTGCACCCGAAGAAGAGGAAAGTAAGAGAGAGGTCACTGCAGATAGGAATGCACCAAGGTGGGGAGGAGCACGACCCTGGAAAGAAGGAAAAGGCTTGTGTGGCTGGAGATCGGGGTGCGAGGGGGTTGGGGAAGCAGAAAGAGAAGAGGATACAAAAGTAAGCAGGGCTGCCAGGTGAATGCCATGGAGTGTCATGCGAGAGTCGGTTTTATCTTCATTTGCTTACCTTGAGCCTGGATAAGCCATAAAACTTCTCTGCGCCTCAGTTTCTTCACCTGTAAAATGGGGAGATGTTGATATTTAGCTCACGGAAGAGTTATACAAATAGACTGTTCATAAATGTTTCCTGAGTGGATATAATGTGTCAGGTCCTGGGTACACGATGGTGACTTGTCCCTTTTCCACACCCTAGCACCGAGATCACACACGTGGGTGACTAGCAGATGTAGCACAGGGATGTGGTGTGTGGAACCATCCTGCCACATTGGGATCTCAGCACCATGGCTTCCTGGTCCAGTGTCTTTCAGAAAATTACTTCAGTTCTGTAAGCCTTAGTCTTTCTTGTCCATAAAACAGGAAGAGGAATAAAGTATTGTAAGGGAAATTATATGTGCAAAACAGTTAGTTTGCACTTGGCAGCATAATAAGCCATACACGTTGGCTGTTTATCATTCTGGCTTCTGGAGCTAATGGCGGTTTAATGGGATGCTATTGTGAACTTGTTAGTGGAGATAGAAATTCCTACCTGTTAAGTGGGAGTCTCCTGGCATCCCCACCAGTTTCTCATTGTGATTTCTGCTTCTTTGCAAGCGGCTTAGATCAATAACACCTGATGTTCTCGAAGAAAGGCTGCAGGACCTAACAGTGGGACACATGTCCCCTTCTCTCCTGAAAACAGGACTCGCCTGTGGATGCTTGGCAGGTTCTGAAGTGGCAAATTTCCTCTGTACTCAGAAATGAATAGCTAAAAACCATTTCAAATTAACAAGTGTTGCTTTACCTTTTGGGGCCAGTCTTCCCACCAGGTTACATGGGCCTCAGGCCAGGAGCCTGTGCCGTGTCCTATATCAGGATTCTGCCTTGGGTTGAGGTTCTCGGTGTAAACATGCTATAATCGCTAAGATGTTGCCTGGATTCCCCATCAGTCAGAGCCGAGGTGGGCTGCCCTGGTGTGTTTGTTTTGTCATGTTTCTGGTTGCTGCCGTGTTTGCTTGTTCAATTCACCAATTGTTGGAGTGTTCCCTTTAAGATTAATTTGAGTAGCCCAGCAGGTGTGGCTCAGTGGTTGACCTATGAATCAGGAGGTCATAGTTCAGTTCCCTGTCGGGGCATATGCCCGGGTTATGGGCTTGGTCCCCAGTAGGGAGCGTGCAGGAGGCAGCTGATCAATGATTCTCTCTCATCATTGATGTTTCTATCTCTCTCCCCCTCTCCTCTCAGAAATCACTAAAAATATATTTTAAAAAAAGAATAGGTTGAATAGATGCTTTCCTGCTGGACTTTGAGTGAACGATATGCTTGCAGAGAAAGAAAAATGCAACAAGGATAATGGGAAGCACGTGGGTGTTCACATCTGCAGAGCGATCCCTCAACAAGGCCCTCTTCTCCCCCTCTCTCCTGCTTGGTAAATGCTCATCATCTTTTTTGACTTAGGCTCAAAGACCCATCCTCCACAGATGTCATTCCCAGTCTCCACAGGCTCCCTCCTTCCTTTGTGCATTGCCCCACTCTACCTGTTGTCACAGGTAACGTCTTGCTCAGGAAGCCATCCTCGAAGGCAGAAATTGCAGTTTTACTTTCACCTCCCTGGTGCCCAGCACAGTGCCTGGCACAAAGGAAACACAGGTATATTCTTGTCCACAATGAAAATAATACCCATTGCACCCTAGGAATCAGGGAGAAGATAAATGAAGTTGCCTGTATCTTAGAGAAGAGTGCAAGTACCATCGTTTAATTTCTCTACTGCCGAATCTCCTTCCTTCTTCACTCAACACTGTTTTACTGATGCATAATCACTACATTAGCATTTTTAGTGTTTCTTTAAAAATGACTAGGTAGAGCTGCCTCATCCCAGGAAAGAAAAAGCACTCAACCCTTGCTGCTGAGTTAGCACTTCTTAACTAGATCATGCAACACCTCGAGTATCTAGAACTATGTTCCTTTTCCCCCTCTTTTCAAAATGTGAAGTGTTCACCCAAAGCGGCGGTTGTGTGGGAAATTACTGCGATGAGTGATAGACTACAAGTGCACCCCCAGAGGTCACAAACAGAAAGCTTCACAGACAGACCAAATTCTAATGCTGGAATCATTTTGCTTATTAAATCAATTAGACATATCCAGGAAGAAGGAAGGGAAAGAGATGGAGTAGGCTGATACACTTAGAAAAGGGTACAAGTGGGGTGGGGGGAGGATAGGAGACCCCACTGGATTCCTGGCTTATCCACTGGTCATATCTTCAAATTTCCTCTCAGCCCTATCAGCTTTGTTGCTGATGCTGTGGTTACATGGATTGGAGCTGAGGTTATTAAAAAAGGGGTACAGTACAGATAGAAATGTATTGCCTAAATAAAAAAAAAATCTCTTCTCATCCACCTAAGACCATGATACATCCCAGCATCCCAGAAAAGCATTTTGGATGACTAGTTCCTAAGCTGCAACTGACTGGGTCAGCTTACAGTATCTGTTTGTGGGGGATAAAAGGAAAAAAAGGGTTCAGTGGATGGGAGGTGCCTGGAGCCAACATGCTTTATCTATTGGAGAGAAGCAGGGACAAGCACATGTGTCCACAGCTGTAGTTCACCTGTTAATTTGGTGATCAGCGGTGGGTTTTATTTAGCATTTCTCAGAGTATACGTGGGGCCACAGTGGGAATGGGATGAGTGTCAAAGATGGGTGTCGGATTTAGGGATGACATAGCTATCACTCTGAAGATGTCATGATTTGTACATAATGACTTGGTCCTCCCACCCTTTCTATTTATAAGTCATACTCTTACTCAATCCTTTTTTAATGTGTGTTCAACACACTTACGTTTCATTTATTCCATCTATGTTTAACACGTTTCACAGGTTGCTAACTTTCTATCTATATTTAACATGTCCTATGAGCTTTATCCATCCCACTTGTTTTTCTTTCGCAGAATTGAATATTCTGAAATACAGCAAACATACACTATAGTGGTTGAATATGGAAGTAGAATATTCACTGTAGGTTCTCAATTGGTTTTCATCGGTTGCTCTTTTAACTCCAGGATAAAAGCAGGCTACTGCAAAGTAGGTGACATCTCACTGTATTCAGTAATTGACAGCTTTACATATATGGTGATCTGGAAAATCAGTAGAGGAGAAAAATGATAAAAAATCTGGGTGTTTAAATAGTCTCAATACCCTATTTTGCTATGATGGGTTAAACAAAATGGTGAGACTAGGAAAGAACCCGGAGATTGTGCAGTTCAGTCCTTGGTTTTCAGATGTGGAGGGTGAGGCTCAGAGGGGTAAAGAATCTTATGCTAGGGGCACAGCGAGGTGTCTGCTAAACTCAGAGCAGTCATTAGTCCTTTGAAACCTGGTCCAGTTTGCTCACCTCTGTACTGTAAGAAGTGGGAATATTTCCGTGTGTTTTTTTTTAGTGGCTGAATTATGATAAACATTTACTCAAAAGAGCTTTTCTGAGAATGAAAATGTACATAAAGTCTCAATGTATCAAAATAGATTTTTTTACATTTCACTCTGGTGAGCACTAATGGGGTCTTTACTTCAATGTGCCAGTTGCTCTCACAGAGAAGTGGGAAAAGCTGGCTGAAGCAATGTTCCCATGGGTGAGCAGGTGTGGTGGGATGTATTAGACCCGGAGGTGGGGTGTCCTACAAAGAGGAGGGGCTGAATTGACGCTGACCCTCATTTTCTTTAATTCCATGGCTGCTAGCACTTGAGAAGTACCCATTCTCTAGTTTTCCAAAAGACATTCCTATATTCTAATATGTGTGCTTCCTTGAAGTAACACTGTAAATGACAAAAATAAGTGGAAAATACATTAATTGAATATGTTTTTATTGGCTGCCTGTTTTCTGCCAGGCACTAAGAACTATAGATAGAACAGTGAATAAATAAATATGCCCGCCCTCATGGAGCTTATAGTCTCGTGGCAAAAGAAGGGCAATTAGGTAAGGAATATGAAATAAGATTATGATATAAGGGAATAATAAACGGGTCACAATATATGTTATGAAAGGTGAGATGGAGAGAGTAACCATTTGCAGAGAGCCTGTTTTGGAGGAACGGCCCAGGAGGTTGCCTTTGCAGCCAGAGCTGAAGGCGGAGGGGCCAGGCATGTGAACAGTGGGAGAGGAACACTGTGGGTAGAGAGAGAGGACAAAGACGCTGAGGCAGGAGTGGGCTTGGGGAGCTCCTCTTGCAACCGAGAAGAGTGTGATGCTGTGGGGAGAGGTAGGCAAGAGTCAATTTCTATGTTACCTTGCAGGCCATGCTAAAGAGCCTGGATTTTACCCTGGGAGCAGTGGGAAACCATTAGAAGGTTTCAAGCAGGAAACGGAAATGATTCTGACTTATGCTTTTAAAGAGCTCTTTGGCTGCTGTGTGGAGAGTGGAGAGAGAAGGTATTCTGGAAGCACACCTTCTCCT
Source organism: Myotis myotis (assembly GCF_014108235.1). Taxonomy (NCBI): domain Eukaryota; kingdom Metazoa; phylum Chordata; class Mammalia; order Chiroptera; family Vespertilionidae; genus Myotis; species Myotis myotis. The sequence continues at coordinate 55,605,562 of NW_023416314.1, forward strand.
TATCTCAGCCCTTGACCAAAGCTGACAGCAGGTCACCTACCAGTACAATAGTGAAGGCCTTCTTTTGGGCAGAAAAGCAGATGTCCAAGTAGGGTTATGCTGGTAGAGTGATCTCCCTGGGTTGGGAGAACCAACCTTCATGCTATTCCTAGCCTGACTTTCGTAGGTAGACCGTGGTGTTCTTTTCTGTGCTGCAAATTTAAACCAACTACTCATGGGATTATGGAAGGTTAAGTTCAGGAAGCCTTGACAAATGACAGAGTCCAGTGGTCGGCAAACTGTGGCTCGCGAGCCACATGTGGCTCTTTGGCCCCTTGAGTGTGGCCACGAAGTTTCAATCGCACTGTACATGCGCGCCCGCGCGTGGTATTCTGTGGAAGAGCCACACTCAAGGGGCCGCAGTTTGCCGACCACTGACCTAGTCCATACCCTCATTTTGCAGATGAAGGGACTGAGGCCAAACTAAAGTCAAGAATTCAAGGATTTCTTTTTGTCAGAAGCCACTCTTTAGCTGAGGTGCTTTAAGGTCCGCACACAGGTCTGGGGTGTTGGTGGGCAGTGCAGCGGTGCAGCCTTTGTGTTCTGTGTTTTCAAAGGCTCCTCCTGCACCCCCCGAGTAATAACCGGGTAGTTACACAGTCAGAGGACGCGGTCTGGGAACCACGAGTCCCACTAAACCCCTTTGCTGTTCATTTGTCATTCTTTGAAGAGTTTTCTCCAGCTCAGCTCCCTTGGTGCCACTTTCTGATGCCAGGCAGCGTAGTGTAAAATGAGGAGATAATACCCGGTTTATCATGACAAGGGGGAGTCTGCGTATGAAATGATGAATGTCTCTCATACGCGGATGTTGCAGAGAGAGAGAGATTCCTGTCTGGGCTCTCGCACCTGTAGGCCTGGACTTGAATAAATATTTCATGAGGAAAGTCACCCACTGCATATGTGCAGAGAAATTCCAGGCACGTGTATGGATTACAAGCATGCCTTGTATTTATTCTCTAGGCAAAGCGGAGTTGTCTGGTATTATTAGCGCTAGTAAATCTTGGTGGGGTACAAAGCAAGGACGGGTTTCCCTAGGTGCATTGTGGAGAGAAGGTCACAGAGCCCATGGGAAAAGTGGACTTGGAGTCTGCGGAGTGGCGTTTGGATCCTCCTAGACTCAGGATTCTCTGAATTTAGGGCCCCATTTATTTGCCTGCCTCTCACTTTATTTACAGCAACTTAATCTGTTTGCAGCAGGCCAACTCGCTCAGTGCCCTGTCAGAATTCCCATCAGAACACCCCTGGCCAGTTGTGAACGTGTCAAAGTGAGAAGTGGGCACGGTGGCTGGGATGGCATGTCTGGGTTTTGCATTGAATGAGTGAGCTGTATGGAGTGGTGGCCGGCGTCTGAAAATGGAAAGTATTGACAAGAGGGGGAAATGAAAAATGCAACCTGGATCCTTTGGACACTGCATTTTTAACTGTGCATCTTCTCTCCTCTTCCTTCTCATGTTCTCTCTCCTCTTTTTCTTCTGCATTTTTTCTTTCCTTCTTCTACCCCCCACCACCCCCCACACTCCTGTTTCTCTCGCTCTTCTTTCTTGACTCCTAGACACACACAGAGAGATCCATGCAGCCCCTCACGTGAGTGAGAAATTAATTCAGCTGTTCCGAAACAAGAGTGACTTCACCTTTGTGGCCACTGTACAGCAAAAGCCGTCAACGTCAGGAGTGATCCTGTCCATTCGGGAACTGGAACACAGGTGAGAAAGCTCAATCTTAGAAACCTGGGTAGGAGGAATGCACTTGCATAAACGCCCGGGGATTGAGAGGTGGTAGCTCCGAGAGAACATGCAGCTGGCTGAGGCCTTGCTTCTGTTGAACACATCAGTACATTTACTTTGCATTAAGAATTTACTGTGGGCCAAGCGGCTTTCTTGTTTGCTCTCCAAGGACCCCTCACGGGTATCTTTCTGAGTGACCTCTAGTTTCTGGTGGACCTTGCTCATATGAAACCACATTCTATCCATCATATTTAGATCATCACACAAGCTAATGAGTAATATTTAACAGTAACGTTTAATAAGTGTGCATTGTGCAGAACTGTGCTTGACACTGGGAATATTAAGGTGAATAATAGGGAATTTTTATTCTAAGGATCACCTAAGTTAATGGGGAAGTGGGACAAATAAATATCACAGAGTATTATAGATGCAATGCTAATACGCTGTGTTTAGGAAATAAAGGCAGTAGTGGTTAATCTCAGAATGGGTTGTGGTAAACCACGAAGGGCTTCAGGAAGGGTGATGGTTGTGTAAGGACAAAAGTGAGTAGATATTTGACAGGCTGAATGGGAAAGGAATAAGGGATCAGAAGAACAGCATCCCAGAAAGAAGTTGCTATGATTTTGAGATGGAACAGGTAGGTTGGTAAAAATAGTAGTAACTAAGGTTATTTTGAGCACTGATCAATGCCAACCATTGCTCTAAACATTTACACTAAAATATTAAACACTTAAAATATTTTAACTCATTAATATGTGAGATACTGTAGGGTTTTTTTTTTGGGGGGGGGATGTGAGTGAGTTCAAGGATTTTTGAAATTTTTAATGCTTGGACTGGTTTAAATATATAGGTAATACCTCGTTTATAAATGTTTCTGATAGAATTAGCATGACTATATTATGGGCTGATAATTTGATTTTGGGGAGGCTGGGAAATCTATTATTGGAAATGTTCATTTTCTAATTCTTTCATGTTATTCTATTTAATTTTAAACTTTTCTTTGGATAAATTTAAATTTTGTTAATCATATTTCATTATGTTTGCATTTTTTGGAGCAAAGAGTTGGACATTATATTTTATGTAATAACATTTATACTTGTGGTGATGTTTTTTTAAATCTGTAATGTAAAACATATGTATTTCCTTCTTTTCTTGGCTGGGCTCATCATGGGATTGTGTAATCTATTGGTGTCTTTTAAATGAAACAGTTCTTAGTTTTGTTGATCAAGGCTACTGCTTTTCATTTTAAGTTCATTGATTTCTGCTTATTTCCTTTTCAATCATCTTAGTGATTTTACTAGCTTCTTGAATGTTCGTTTATTTTCATTATTTTCTGTTTACTGAGTGCTTTTTCTTGTGAGAATTACTTTGAATTCAGCACATTAATGTCACTATATAATGTTTTCATTTTCTGTACCTTTCTATAGTTTTAAATTTCAATTTGACATCCTCTTTGATCCAAGTTAGGGGAGTGTTTAAAAATTTCAAAGTGATTAAAATAAATATTTATTGCATGACCTGGTTTTATTTACAGACATCAAAATGTGCTTTAAGACTCCTAGACTTTTTATTTTGCTGAAAATTTTTTTCTGAAATTGGGATTTTGCTGAAATGATGGCTGTGTACCACACTCAATATTTTAATTTTGGGGGCACATTTTCAAAGAATGGGTAGCTATTGTGTATATAGATACATACAGATACAACTTTGTATGCAGTACTGTTCAGTTATTTGGCTCCTATGTGTTTTTAGTTTTACTTGAATGATGACATTCTGAGAGAGGTTGATTAATAACTTTCACTGTGATGAGAATTTTGTAATTCCCCTTGGGTAGGTTTGAGAGCCAGCAGGACTAGATATGTCATGCATTACTTGTACCCCATTTCATTGACCAGTCCTGGGAAATTGGGTCTAGCGGTGGGTGAAGGCTGAGAGAACATGGATATTGGAATAACTAGGCAGTTTCTGTCTTGATTGTTTGAGATGTTTCCTCTCTGTTTAGGGCTGCCCAGAAATTCATGGCTAGTGTCATGGCGTATGTTGTCCCAGGCACAGAGGTTGCCCTGGATGTACTACATGTAGAGGTTGCACAGGACAGAGAAAAGGGCAGAGGTGTTGGTATCTGGAGGCTGAGATAAATAATACCTGGAGATTTTTGTAAGTATTAGAAATATTTGTAAAACACCTAGCACAGAATGGGAACCTAATGAAAAGCCTTTTAAGTTTAAATTGATACTAAAAAAGACTTGGTGGCAGTGGCCGTGAAGGTGGTTCTGGCCATGTTGGTGGCAGTATTGGTGGTGATGTTGAAATTTGATGCTGAAGGAAAACAGGACACTGAGAAGTGGCCGGATAAGCAGCCGTAACTCCTCTCTAGTTCCGTGGTTAGAGGGAAATGAATATCTCCCAGGCTTTATGGTTGTATTCAGTTTCCAGGCCAAGTTCCCCTCTGCTGATCAACTTGCGGAATGGCACTCCGGGAGCTGAATGCTGGCCTTGGCCTTCATGTGCACCACAGGAAGTCATCATCCAACTGCCTTTCCCACAGCTGCCATCCAGAAGAATGACATTGACTGTTTTGGAAATCACTGTTTCCAATTTCTGCCAGGCTTCTGGCTATTCTTAGACGAGGCCATTATTGAATTAATGGCAGGAGAGTTCATTCGGTGGCTGAGTTCCCTTCCAGGCAAAGGCAGGCATCTCTCTCACCTGATGGGGATGCAGCAGCCAGAGGTGGGTGGTTTGAGAGGCTGTGATTCCTTAAACCAGAGTGAACTTTTTGGCACAGCTATACCTGCAAAATTCCTAGTAACCGAGCCAATCAGGTTCCCATGGATATCTTAAGTGAATAGATAAAATGAAATGGAAAACAAGTATAAAGATGATTGAAAAACATCCTAGGAATAGCAGTTGAAATAGACTTTTTAAAGTAATGGAATGGGCACTCTTATTTTAATTGATATTTCTAATTTGATGGATTTTTTTTAATAGTACCAATAGAGCACATTGGAAGAGCAACAAAGATGAATCTGTCTTGCTGAACTATCTTAATGACATTGCAGATTTAATGTTTATATTTTGTAACTCAAGTGTGTTAATATAGGGCTTTGTTAAAATGCAAAGCTTAATTAACATAGATTAAATATAATGGAATGTCCTGCCAGTATACGCAAACTCTAAAAGATATGATGGTAAATTTTCTGTTTTTTAATTTTATTCCTAAATGATAGATAAAATGAAATCTAAGCATAATTAATAGGAAGCTGAAATCTAGGGGTCTAAGAAAAAACCTTCTGTTGCACAGATCTGTGAGAAGATGAAGAGGACATTTTGGGCTTCCTAAGAGGGCATCTCTTTTACTTAAACAAAATTTTGTATTTTAAAAGATATTCTTCAGTTTTCTGAGTTCTTGTGGTAGGAAGAACTTCCCTCTTAGGTGCCAGATAGACCTGGGTTCAATTTGTGGCTCTATCAGTCGCCAGAGTGTAAGCTTTTGCAACTGCTCTTAATTTACCTCACCTCAGTGTAACCTTCAGGTGACATGAAGGTATTGGTTTACAGGATCTTGGAGTAATTGGGAGGAGTCAACAAGAGCAAGGATGTGAATGGGTCCTCACACCCTATTTATTAGGCACTCAACACATGCCATGTCCCTTCTCTTCGTGGCTTCTTTCAGTATTTCTTAATTTCTCCCCCAATTCTTCAGAAGTGAAAAGTGGTTCTTCTCACCACTTGGCATGGCAATTAGGTTTTTCATATCAAGAGTTTGTTATAGTTAATAAGCAAAAAGGGCTGTCTGTAATGGAATGCATTCGGCAAACAGCAGGTTTACCTTTCTAATTATGAATTACTTAAGCTTATATGTAAATAATTTGGTACTATCAGATAATTTATCGAAGAGTATCAGAATGAAGGGTAGGAGGTGAGGGGGGAAATTCCAGAAGAGGGTCATAAGGTTTGATGAAGCCAGCCCAAGAAAGAACTTTTCCCTTGCGTGATTAGCAGTAAGGAGATTTGTCTTTGGGTGGTAAATACAATGCAATCAATATACAGATGATGTACAGAGAATTGTACACTTGAAACCTGTATAATTTTATGAACTAATGCCACCCCAATGCATTTATTTAAAAAAGGCAGTACATTTCTAGAAATTAAATCTTTTATATATATTTAGAAGTTTAATTCCTTCCTCAAGGAGATATAGTATATAAGGCTTATATTACATAAAAAGTAGGTGTTTTCTGTTGTTAAATTGCTTATATTTGGGAAGGAAGGGAGCAAAGTTGAAATTGGAATCTTACCCTAATACAGTCTATTCATGCTGCTTTCAAATGGTCCCCACATTCTACACATAAATGGAGAGGATTTAGTTTTAGAACTATGCATTGGTTAATCTGTAAGCTCCATTATCAACATTCAGGAAGTAGTCATGAAAACCTACCCAGTATCATGTGTGGTGATAGATGCTGGGCTATCATTGTAAAGCAGAGAGTGCTGGAGACACAACACATGGATGGTTAGTGCCCTAGGAGGACTACTGGGAGCACAGGGCAGCGTACCTGGCCTTACCCCAAAGGAATGCAAAAGTCCGTCCACTGAGAGTTATGCTTATTATGCAACAAAGGACAAGTAGAAATCAGCCAGGAGAAGATGAATGGAAGAGCGTTCTGGATGCAACATGAGTGAAGGGGCACGAGATGAGGTAGATCAGGTGCATTAAAAGAACTGAAGACAAATTCAGTGTTATTGGAGGGTGGGGAGAACCTAGGTAGGGAATAAGGGGCAAGGTTTGGCAAGAGGCCAGATCATGAATGGCTGTATAGTCAGTGCAAAGCCATAAAAGAGATGTAAGTGAAGGTGTGGCATGATTAGATTTGTGTTTTAGAAAGATGGCACGGGCTGCTTAGTGGAGAATGCCATGGAGAGGGCAAAATTGGAGACAGGGGGCCAATTAGGTTGCTGCTACTGCCTAGAATCTAGACTAGCTAAGAGGATGAGCCTTGGCTATGATCAAAGTCCATGCTCATCCATGCAAGGAACCTGTCCTCAGGGAGCTAGCATTCCAGTGGGTCCGATAATTATGGTGCAAATGGAGAGAAGTTGATTAAGAGATCATCAGGAGATGGAGTGAACTGATTGTAGTTCTGTGTAGCATGTTGGAGGGTGGAGAGGGAGGAGTCAAAGGTGATGCCCAGGGTTCTGGCTCAGGCTATGGGAAGTGCTATGCCCTGAGAAGAAGGGTGGGGTGGTTCATGTCACAAAGTGTGGTTCCCTGAATTGACTTTGATATTTTAGTTGAATAAATTAACCAAATAGAGAAGAGCTGAAAAGGGCCACAAAGGACGGGAAATAACTCGCTGGTGAATGGAATTACTTACTTCTGGATCAAGGCTGCTGCTTGAAGAAGGAAGCCGCTAGACGCTGAAAATGTGCCCCCTCCAGAGATGCACCCAAATGGGTTTGGAATCTGGGTTTCCATCCTTCTTATCTCTATGACTAGCGGAGTGTAGACACAGCTTCAAGGCCGAGGGTAAAGGCTGCAGTGTGCATAAGAAAGCAATTTTCAGACAGATGAAAATGAATGGAAGGATCTCATGTCAAGAAAATGAAGTTTTTCAGGAACACACTAATTTAGTAAATTTTAAATCTTCGTCAGAAGAAGTGAAGCTGTTCAGATGACTTTTGACCTTAATTGAAGACAAGAAGTATCACAGCAATAGTGGGTAATGTTTTGAACAAATTGCTCCTGCTTGTAATATGCATGTAAGATTTTAGATTGCTGAATGTTTGAGAAGAGGAAAAACAGCTAATTTAGCCATTAACCTTTACTTTTTAGTAAAAATTCCCAATTTCATTAATATTTATGCATCAAATCATTTAAGTTCAGTGGAATTCTTCTAGAGAATTAAAAAAGAAACTGTCGTCTTTGACCTTCTTTGGAATTAGTAATTGTGAAACACCCGCATCTCAGGAGAATATTTGGTTCTGTGGAGAGAAAGGTGGATGGACAAGCATTGTCACTGGTGAAAGATAGATTTAATCCCTCATTTGTTGAGTTCTAGGTGGAAGGCACCCAGACTGTTAGTCCATAGATGCGAGTGGTGCAGTAGCTGGGATGCTGGGCTGGGAGTCAGGAGATATGGGCTTGAGTCTTGGTTCTGTCACTGAATACCCAGGAAACCCTGGGCGGACTCTTCCCTGTACCTCAGTGTACTTATCTGTCAAATTGAAATTCATTTTTCATTAGATACTAACCATCGTCAGATACGAATCTGTTGGTAGGTGTATTGGTGGATTCTGCTGTAGTGAAGAGGTCATGCAAGGGGCCTGTCCTCAGGGAGCTAGCATTCCAGTGGGGAGAATCAGAGGATACATATCAACACATGGAAACCAAATGATAAATGTCATGCAGGGAAATAAAACAGGGATGAGTGGGGAAAATAGGCCAGAGAGGATGGGACACTGGAACTGAATCCAAGGAAGAGCCAGCCATGAGACCATCAGAAAACCGAGTGTCCCAGGCAGAGGAGACGCTACATTTGATGATCCCCAGGCAGGATCCTGCCTGGTGTGCTCAGGGATAGACAGAGGGCTGGTGTAGATGGAGCTTTGCAAGTTGAGAGTGAGGATAGGAGAGGAGTGGTTCGTGGTGAGGTGCTAATGGTAATAGTTGCCTTGACAGTTTTACAGTGTGGGAGAGAGTGCTTTAGAAATGACAAGTGTGATAGTTACACAGGCTATATCATTTCAGGTTCAAATCACTTATTGAGCACCGGCTATCTGCCAAGAAAGTTGACCCGTCCATCAGAATTGTTCCTTGGAAATCAAAATACTTTCTTAATTTGTGATTTTATAATAATTACATCAATTTTTAGGACAAATGAACACATAAGCTCAATAATTTATTTTTTAATTCTTCAGATTCTTGTTCCTACTTTTCATTGATGGAGTTGGTTGCCAATGATCATAGCCTGATAGGTGTGACTTCACAGTTCACCATTGGAAGCGTTATCAGTTCATCCGGAGACAGCCAGAACGAGGTTCTTTTAGCCAGGATTGGCCTTTCTTGAGAGATGGAAGGCCTCGTCCCCCAGAAATCAGGCATGATACGGAGCTGGAGGAGAATGTGGTGTGTGGGAGTGAGGCACTGCGAAAAGGGGTTTGTGGCTGGAGTGCAGCCTGCAGGGGGCATTAATACTGGTAGGCTCCTGTCTATGAGAGGTAGCCTTGTAGGGTTTGTGGATGAGCATGGACTTTGTTATAAGATAAAGGTTGAAATTGGAGGCCTGTCATTGGCTTGCAGAAGTGCTTTATTTGGCTGGCTCACATTGAAATGGCTGCCAGAGTGTTTTTTGATTAAAATTTTTAATAATCATGAATTAGTTTCCAACATTTAAAAATTGGGTGATCTGTTCTAAATTCAACTTTCCAGTTTCTTTTGTACATGGGTACATGCATTTCACTTTTCTCCTAATGCTACATTAATAAAAAATAACAAAAAACAAAACACCCAGCAACTAACACAGGGCCTCATAGTGATAGGGAGACAATCGGGATAGATAGAGACTGTGGACATCTGAAGAATGCATGTCCTTGGGAACAAGGAATAAACTATCTCTTTCTGGTAATTGTATGTTCAGTGTCTAGAGTTTATCTGGATTTAAGTCAATAAGAGGTGGGAAAGTGCGGTGACTGTTTCCAGCGTTCAGGACCTGACTGTACTTTGTAAAAGAGCAGATGAGTGTGTTTGGTATTGATTTCAGCACTGTTCACAGAAAAATCTTGGGCTGGAAACTGGAGCTGTTGATCTGGCTACCCTTACTTAAATGGTGACAGATGTCAGACTGAATTTGACCTTCTCACACACAGTGAAAGGGAGGCAGAATTGATTGCTACCTAGAATGTGCCAGATGCTTGACCTTATTATCTCATTTTTGTCCCCATCACAACCAAGATAAGATAGGTGTTATTTTTCCATCTTTGAGATCAGGAACCTGCTGGTTAGAGAGGTTGAGTAATTCATCCAAAGTTATGTGGATAGAAAATGGCAGAGCCAGAATACAAAGCCCAAGTCTGAAGAATTTGAAATATGACCCAGAAGGGTACTTAAGGACTTTGACCAAAATCCTAATGTATTTGTTTTTTGTTAATCCTCACTCAAGGATATTTTTTTCCATTGATTTTTTTTTTTTTTTAAAAAGAGAGTAGAAGGCAAGGGGAGAGACACACAGAGAAACATCAATGTGAGAGAGACACATCGATTGGTTGCCTCCCACACATGCACCAACCAGGGCCCGGGGATCAAGCCTGTAACCCAGATACGTGCCCTTGACCAAAATTGAACCCACAACCCTTTAGTCTGCAGGCTGAATCTCTAACCACTGAGAAAAACCGGCTAGGGCCCCAATCCTTATTTTTACATATCGTTTTTCACCTCTGGTAAGCTTCATGTGAGGAATTGCAGTCTTGCTGAGTTGGACATGTAGAGATTAATGTAATCCAAGCCTGCCTCAGGGCACATAACACTGACTGGCAGGGGATTCCCCCAGCAGGTTCCAAGGTCACTGAGCCTACAAGATAGTCTTGCAGAACAAGAGTTATGAGATGAAATAAACTTGAGCGAGATGACACATTCTCTTGGAGAATCACAATTAATATTAGCATATCAAAGGCTCTTTAAAATCATGTAATAAGGTACTAGGCACTGTGTTATGCACTACAAAAGCATTGTTGCATGGTGTCCTTACAAACGATGAAGTAGGTTCTATTATTAGTCCCACTTCATGGATGAGGAAACAAGCATAGAGGGTTGGTTGCTTTGTCAAGGGTCACCCAGCTAGCGAAATGATGGAGCTTGGAGTCAAACCCAGCCAGTCAAATCTGGCACCTCAGCACATTTTCTTAACCAATCTAGTGTATTGCTTCCTTACAGTTGCTTCTGTAGCATTTCCCAAACTTATTTTTATCATGAAGTGCTTTGGGGAGTGTTATTTAATATCATTTCGTTGAATTATCATTCTAACAAACACTGGGATACTGGGGTGTTTCTCAGCATCTAGAAGGGTTCAGGAATCTGGAGAAGGGCTGTGAGTAAATTAATAAAGAGACTAGACATGAAGTATAAATTTGGATGGCATTTTGGGGAGCCAGAGGAGACCTAGCTTCAGTAACCAAGTTTTCTGAATCTCTGGGCCCTTAGCTTTTTATTAACACAAATTGCCCTAAAGCAAAGCATATATACATATCAAAGGTAAGGTTTGGTATACAGTAGGCATTATCAGGTTGGGGGAACTTCCTTCCACTGTCAGGCAGCAGGCAATAATATATGCAAATCTTTAGGTTTGAGGAAATGCTTTTAGCTATTCCAGCAGGCAATATGTATCTTCAGCCCTGCTGAAGCCTCAAGGCCCACCAACCTTTTGATGAACTTCTTGCATTTAGGACATGCTGGAATTAGCCCCCAGCACTGGGAAATGGACACACAACATTGATTCAAGGCCACTCTGGGCTGTTGGTCTAGAAAGAAGTAGTTTGGAGAGTCTTGGAACCCTGAACGTGGTGGAATGGGTGAGGGTGTCAGGGAACTGGCAGTAAGAGGTCATGTGAGGTGTGATGGGGTTGAGCCAAGTTAAGGTGTCTCCTTAGTAACTGGTGCTTACACTTTGGCTTTCTGTGGTGGGCAGTGCCTGCTGTCCAAATTCTGCAGTGGTGCCCATTGCCCAGCCAGGTTTTGGTGATGCACTGAGGGCAATGCCTGGTGCTCTCTCCATCTGGCAAGGTTCAGAGGCAGGCAGATGGGGCTGGACAGCCTCAATTGTCAGATGAGACTTTTTGGATTGCTGAAATGTTTCAGATGAAGGTTAGATAAATCATTCTGAGCTGTCTGGTCAATGAAAAATGCAACTCATGGGCTTTCCTGATGTCAAATTCCCTTAAGCCAGAGTGGATCCCAGAAATGAATGGATTGGCTGGTAAAACCCTGACACTTTACATTTGAGGAAAGCCATGAGAATTTATAAGAATCGTTTCCCACTTCTTTTTGCAAAGGCTCTGAAATATGGTAAGTATAGCAACTGCTGGGGTTCAAAATAAGTTCCTTTCTCATCTTTTGGAGTACCTGGGGGACTCGAAGACTTATTTACTGTGGCTTTATGGTGCCTCGGGGATGCAGAGATAATCCACCTGCTCCCTTGAGCTCTTTCCAGGAAAACTGTTTAGGAAGATGTGTGGTGGGTATTATTGGAGGACAAGATGAGGCTCTCAATTCAGATTGTAGTAGCCTTGGAACTTGAACCCTAGGACAGTAGTCAATGCCTTTTTGATGGCCCAGGAAGTCTGGTTACAGAAATTTTGAGCAACCTTTTTCAGTCTTGACTCTTGGTGCTCTGTAGTTTTTGGAAGACTAGAACCATTGCTTATTTCCGTGCTTGGAGAACAGTTTCCAAATAAAACCTGATGCAAGGTAGCGGCAGAACTCGGGAGGCAGAGCCTTGCCCGAGAGAGATCCGTGGAAGACAGCCAGTGCTGTGTGCCGTGTGCAACCACGGCTGGTCCAGTGCCTTCTGCCTGCTGTGCTCTCTACATCTCTGAAGAGTTACTAAACGCCTTTTATAAGCCAAGTGCTGTGTTAGTTGGTGGGGAGGTTGAGATCCATCAGCAGTTACAACACACCAGGTAAGACATATAGGAGGGGCAAGTCATTTCATGTTGTGCCTTGCTCAGCACCCTTTGTTTGCTTCCCGTGGGTTCAATATAAAATTCCAGTGCTCTGTGTGATTGGGCCTCTGCCTGCCTGTCAGCTCTCACTTCCTGCCCCTTCTACACTACCACTGGGCTTAGCCACAGTGGCCTCCCTGCTGTTCCACATACTTGTCCAGCTGTTTTGCCTCTGCCCCAAGGCTCTTGCACTCATTTTCCTTGTCTAAGAACACCCTTCTTACCCTAGCCCGTTTGGCTCAGTGGATAGAGCACCGGCCTGTGGACTCAAGGGGACTCAAGGGTCCCAGGTTCAATTCCGGTCAAGGGCATGTACCTTGGTTGCGGGCACATCCCCAGTAGGGAGTGTGCAAGAGGCAGCTGATCAATGTTTCTCTCTCATCGATGTTTCTAACTCTCTATCCCTCTCCCTTCCTCTCTGTAAAAAATCAATAAAATATATATTTTTTAAAAAAGAACACCCTTCCCCTGAAGGATTTATGCCTCACTTCCTTCAAATCCTTTTACGTGTTTATACCTTATTAGAGAAGCCTTTATGTGCCTTTATGTGCACTGCCATGCTCTAGCCCCATCACCCTGCTTTATGTTTGGTAAACTTTATCATCATCTTACACCAATATGTTCAATTGTTTCTCCTCTCTTTTATTAGATAAGCAACTCACGTGCAGAAACTTCACTGCTATATCCCCAGCACCATAAATAGTTCCTGGCACCACCCAGTGCTTACTAAATGAGTAAAAGGGGAAATTAAACCTGTTGAAACATAGAGAAGGAAGCCACTAACTCTTCCAGGGACAGTCAAGGAAGGCTTCCTAGAGAAGGTGGCATTTAACCTGGAACTTGAAGCAGCAGTGAGAGTTTGCCTGGTGGAGGATGTGTGGGTTGGGGAAGTAGGTGGTGAGAGGGAGGGACCGAGGTATTTCTGGGCATGACAACAAAAGCAAAGGCATACTGCATTAATCTCCCCTCCTACTCTCCTCCCTCCTCTGACTGCCTCCAGCATACAGATTACTAGCTAGCATTATTTCTCGGAGGGTTTACCACTGAGTATCTTGTTTTCAGGCTCCCACACTACAGTAAGATGTGTCAAGTGCCTGATTGAACTTAAGCATGATTATGATGAGATTGGGGAAGGGGTGGGTGTATTCATTCTAATGCAGGGAGCGTTATCAGCTTATAACCAGCTTTTTATATAAAGTAGACAGGGGTTTCACATCCTGGCAGAGGGATTGTAAAACATCTTGAATTGATTGTAGGGTAATAATGTCCATCTCCAAAAGGACTTGTTATGATTGTAAAATGTCCAACTGTTTTCATACATTGAAAACTCAGGATGAAGTTCATCTCCACTTGGGGCTTTTTCTCACTTTGATACTTGGAATTTTAATTGAGCCTCTGTAGCCAGATCTTTAAAATGAGATAATGTTCAAATGCTGTAATTAAATTTTTTAAAAGGACAGCAATAACTGAGATACCAACAGGCTCAGCCTGGATTCTGGAGCGATTCAGGTATTGCTAATCTAAATATCAAGGCTGTTCTCTTGTTCCTTTATGTGCACTGGGGAACACTTGCTTAGCAAAGGAGGATGAGCCATCAGAAAGTTATTAAATAACCTCAAACAGATGAGCTGAGGGCCTCTCTCTGGGTAGGCAGTAATAAGAGGTCCAGATTTTTTCTATTTTCCTCTCCTTTAAAAAGCATTTCATTGAGCCCTGGCCAGTGTGGCTGGGTTGGTTGGAGTATTGTCCCATATATTAAAGGTTGCAAGTTTGATTCCTGGTCTGGGCATGTATGGAAAGCAACCAATTGATGTTCTCTCTCACATCGATGCTTTTTCTTCTTCTCTCTTGATCTCTCTAAAAAAATGTACTTTATTGAAATATGATTGACATACAAAAAGCTGTACATGTTTAGCATATGCAACTTGATGAGTCTGAAGATAAGCATGCATCTGTGAACCCAGCACTACAATTTGTGCTATAAACATATCCATCACCTCCAAAGTTTCCTTCCACCTCATTATCATTATTATTAATTTATTTTGTGTGTGTATGTGTTAAGAATACTTACCAAGATCTATCCTCTTAGCAAAGTTTTAAATGTACAATACAGCACTGTTAACTCTGTGCTGGAGAGTTCTTTTCTTCAAAGAGGCTTATTCCTCGGGTATCAAAGTGCTTAATTGGGTCACTGGCTTAGTCAGGTCCATAGCAGGTTTGGGTGGCCCCAAGTTAGAACCGAGAGAGGAGAGAGCCAGGCCAAGATGGGAGTGGAAGGGAGCAGGTCATGAGTTGGTAGTGAGGCTACTCTGGGGGTCAGGGAGCACACACAAGTTGGATTATTAGGGAGATTAGTGGGTTGGAAGCCAAGCAGAAAGACTCCCAGGGGCATGCAGAAGTTGAAGAGGTCAAGGTCAAGAGAATGGCTCAGTAAACGGGTTAAATCAGAACTCAGAGAGCACTTGGGTAATGGGCATCAATCCCTCATAGAAAGAAATCAAATAGTATAGCAGATGTAAGCCATTAGCAACAAGGTAATTTAATCTTCTGTCCTCAGGCCATAACAGGGAGTAACATGGCATAAATGCCTAATATATGTTGATTGAATTAATGAGATAATTTTTTTCCCCTGAGAAAGGAAGTCTTTTTCTAGGTCAAGAGTCACCTGTAAGGTAGGTCTGCACAGGGCATGCGGAGAGTGAAACACCTCAGAGAGGTGTTAATGGAGTCACCTGTTTAAAAGGAGAATTGTGAAGCTGGATTTTCCAGCAGACTTTTGACATGGAACCAGTGTCAGGATAGTAACCACCCTCACGGTCCATCCTGTGGATGCTGGAGTGGAGTGTTGAAGGATGGGTACGAACTGGTTAGGTATCCAGAGGTGAAAGAAGAGCAGTTACATGCCCTAACCGGCTTGGCTCAGTGGATAGAGCATCAGCCTGCGGACTCAAGGGTCCCAGGTTCAATTCCGGTCAAGGGCATGTACCTTGGTTGCGGACACATCCCCAGTAGGGGGTGTGCAAGAGGCAGCTGATCGATGTTTCTTTCTCATCGATGTTTCTAACTCTCTATCCCTCTCCCTTCCTCTCTGTAAAAAATCAATAAAATATATTAAAAAATAAAAATGTAAAAAAAAAAGAAAAAAAAGAAAGAAGAGCAGTTACAAATGCCGGGTGGGCAGGTTAAGGTTGGAGATGAAAGCTTGGAAGGTTGGTGGTGTCATTAGGAATCTTGTATGCTTGACATTTTTTCAAGAGCTTGGGCTTGAATGACTGAATGATGAGCTTTTCATGTAGGCAGTGGGGGTAGAGAGCAGGTTCAGTTTGCAGTGTAAAGATGGTCCCTTGAGGCACATCTAAGGTGCTTGACCTGGAAAGCTGGAGAGAACAGCTTTGCCCCAGGGATATAAACCATAATAGAGCTGTGAAGGAACATCCTTCACCAAAGGGAAAAAAAACAAGATCTGAGGGGAAGCCACAGCAGGGAATGCTGGAAGGGTCTCAAGGAAGTAGTGAGGTCTTTTCTGCACATACACCCACATCCCCATGACCTGCAGGCCACAGAAGACCTGGCTGAATATTTTAATTAGGTGGGGAACTTTTAGAATACAGATTTTAGGAGTTGTTATAAATATCTTGAATCTGAGTTCATGGGAATTTGCTCTAGGAATCTCAGTTTTAAATAAGTTTCCAGGTGATTCTAATGCAAACGTTCTGTGGACAAAGGTGTGGGAATTGCTGTAAGGAATTTCCAGCTATGCCTTATGCAGTCAAAAGGCCAGAGAGAGGAAAGAGCTGTCCAACCAGGGCTGGAAGGTAAGCCAAGGCTCATGAAAATCCCTCAGAACTCTCTCAGTGCCTGCTGTGAGGAATCCATACTGATTAGAAACAGATTTGTCTGCAGAGACAAGTACCAACATAACAGTGGTTTGACAAGATGAAAGTTTAACTCTCTCATGCAGCAGTTTGAATGTAGGTATGTAGGTAGCCCAGAGTTTATGTGACAACCTCACAGGGTCAGGGAACTAGGCTGTTCTGTCTGATGGCCCTGAAATCTCTAGGGTTTGCCTTCTGCCCCATGGATCATGGTGGCTCACTAAGCATGCTCCTCTCCTCCTAATGTCACTTTCACTCACATCCTAATGGCTGGAAACTTGGTCACATGGCCACACCTCGCTGCAAGGAAGTGGGGAATGTGGCCTTTATTCTGGGTGGTCATGTGTCCCACTGGGATTCCACCGCTAAAGGAAGGAGGGCAGAGTGCACCTTGGGGGACAGCTGACTTTGTCTGTCTGCAGTAGTCTTTCAGGTCTTTGCTGAGAGTCCTGGACTCCTCTCTGGGCCCGTGAGTGTGAATTCTTGGAGAATTAATTTTTATTTCACAATTCCGGGTGAGGAGTTGGTTGGAAGGAGTAATAACCCTCCAGGAAAATTATCCAAAGGCTGGCTGTGGAAGCTGGCTTCCCTGGACGTTTTCGCCATAAAACTCTTCCAAGCAGGAAAGGGCTCTGGCGGGAGCCCTCCTAAGTATTTGACTGATACAGTTTACATTTTCTTGTCTCTGTGAACATGACCTTTGCATAAAAGAGAGGGAGAGAGTGCGGGTCTTGAGTTAGGTTATTTGTGGCTGAGTGGAGGCAGAGGCAACTAGATTTGCTGAGGGTATGGTTTTTGGGAGTTAACTGCATTCTATGTGGGATGGTACCTTATAACCATTCAGAATATCTGCATTTCAAACCTGGATCTGTTGCTTACTGGCAGTTTTAGTTTAACCATCCCTTTTTTCCTGAGGGGCTTATGCTAGAATTGCAAAGAAATGGCCTTGGTTTTGGGGTGAGAGCACAGAGAGAAGGAATCATGTTTTGGGTTATTTTAGTTTCTCTGTCCTCATCTGTAGGATGGGAATTCTAATGGTACCAGTTAAGATTAATACATAATTTCTAATTTCGTGAAACCCCTTATCTTCTCTTATGATCTGAAGAGCCTGTTTTCATTCATATGGTGATTTTTTAAACATTTTTACAAAATTGTTATTGTTGAAAGTATTACATATGGCCTCTTTTTACCCCATCCACCCTCTCCAGATCACCTGCGCGCCCCCCCCACCACACCTCTCACCACCTCTCACCACCTCTCTACCTGTGTCCATGGGTTATGCATATATGCATACAGGTCTTTGGTTGATTACTTCCCACCCAGCCTTCTCCACCTTCCCTCCAAGATTCTGCACTCTGTTCCATGCTTCCATGTCTCTGGATCCACTCCGTTCATGTCCATCAGTTTATTTTGTTAATTAGATTCCACATATGAGTGAGATCATGTGATACTTGTCTTTCTCTGACTGACTTATGTCACTTAGCATAATTCATATGATGATTTAAATTCAAAGAGACATCTGTAAAACTAAAGACAATGTCAGTACTTACTATGCTATCAAATGAAGTGGCAGGAAGCTCTCTGCATGGCTCAGAGGGATTCCTGGGGCTTATCTTAGGGGACTGTTTTCTCATGGACAATTTTAGCTAGGGATGCACTGTATTAATTTGTTACTCACATAATAGACCGATGCAGGTATTTCTGGATTCTCATCTCTCCTGGGCAGATCTTTTAGTGGAAAGTTAGAGACCCAAGCTTCAGTCACTTTGTCATTCTGCTCTCAACATGTGGTACTCAAGGTTGTTCTGAGGGTCATCTTTATTCCAGCAACCAGAAAGAGAAGGACTGCATGTGGCAGGCTTAGGGACAATCGGAAGCAGCATAATGGAAGTCCTCTCTTAATGTCACTGATAAGTTATATGACTTTAAGTGAATGACCTGTAATGAAACTAATTTTACCAAAGGCTAAATGATATAAACAAGAGTTAAGTTCCTATGGCATCTCATCAGAGTTATAATGAGATGACATCGAACAAGGACCTGCTGCATATCAGTCAGTTTCTTCTGTTTACATTCTTCTGAATTCAAGTGCATGGCCATACCTAACAGCAAGAGGTCAGGAAATTAGTTTAGCTGTGTGCCAACAAGGGGAGTATGTGGTTTTGATGATAAGCTAGCAGTCTCTTTCATGCTGAGTGTATATGTAGCATCTTTCTTACTTTTGAAAACACCTTCTTCTCTGTGAGGAGAGCGGTGTGGTTGTGAAAGATAATAAACTTTGCTTAAGTGACTGCCATCTGTTGTGATGGGAATAGTACATTAAGAACATGTAAGGCCTTCATGCCATGCAGTGCCAACAGTCTGTGTGTATCTTTGCTGGTGCCAGCAATTTTATGTCCTGCACAGCATCTTAGACACAGTTCCATGGAGCAGAAAGGTCATTGCTAATGTGATATAAACCCAGATGCAAATCTGGGATCCATCACTTAGTCAGATCTTAGTTATCTTGGTCAGATCACTTTATATCTTCCAATGTTAGCTTTTTCTTCTATAAATGAGGTATAATGTCTTCCTTATGGGCTTATTCTGAGGATTTGAGATGTTCTCTGGCACATGGTAGGCACTTAATAATTGGTTGTTGTTGATTATTATTATTATTATTATTATATAACCACTGTGCTTTCTTTTCTAAGCCCAAAGGGCGTGGGTTAAATTGTTTTTAATGTCTTGCTTTATCTCGTATGTTCTGTTCTTACAATACTACTTATTAAAATCATTCAGATTTGAAATCTGTTCTCTGCATTTAACTTGCAAATACTAAAGACCCAGAAAAGAAATAATAATGGTAGTAGTAATAGTAATAATAATAACAATAATAATAATAGCTTGCCATTATCTTTGTGACTAATGAGCCATCTGCCTATCTCTTTCTCAAGGTTTAGAATAGAGGTCTGTGCCTATTCATGCCATGCTTGGGATGGCTGGAGATGTGGGCTTTATGGAACTATTTTGGGGTTCCTCTTCCTTAGTAATTGGTTACTGCCCTCTGCATGCCCCCAGACCTTCCCTACTTTCAGATGCCTACCCAATCTCATGTAGGAGAACCCTTACCTTCTTCCTCTTGCTGTGTTTATCCCTTTATCACCATTCCCCCCCAAGGAAGTTTCTACCAGACAGTTTTAGTAGCTTGTTTTCTAGCCGTTGTTCTTAAGGCTTTGCTTTTCTGCAACTATGTGGCAGGCAGAAAGTGGACTTGTGGACTTGACAGTTGGAATCAGGGTGACTTTATGGCTTCCCTTGATTTATTGTAAGAATGGTCCAATGCCAGAGGAAGATGAGGAAAAGCTGAGAACCAGGGTCTTGTTGAGAAAAAACAGATGTGAGAGAGAATTTCTAGAGGATCCAGCTTTTCCTTTTCCCCAAGTACAAACAAGGTTACTTTCCCATTGAGATGTCAACCACAGGTCTGGCCTCTTTGGCGCTGCCTTTTGGGCGAGCAAACTAATTTATTTGATAACCTTTTCTTTTGAACTAATTTTAGACTTAGTGGGAAGTTGCAAAAGTGGTACAGTATGTCCCTCACCTAGCGTACTGTAATGTGAACATCTTACATAACCATGGAAACATTATAAAAACCAGGAAATTAACATTGCTGCCAGTCTACGAACCAACCAAATTACACACCTTATTTGAATTTGACCAGTTTCTCCACACACACACACACACACACACACACACACACACACACAAACATACACATATATATCTATATATATTCTCTATTGTAAGATCTTGCCCAGGATCACACATTGCTTTTGGTTACTATTTCTCCTTAATCTCCAAAATGTGACAATTCCTCCGACTTTCCTTATCTTTCATGACTGACACTTTTGAAGAATACTGACCAGTTTTGTTATAGAATATATCTCAATTTGAATTTCTGACATTTTCTTGTGACTGTGATACATTTTGGGGGCAAGGATACTATAGAAGTGATGTTATGTCTTCTCTATGGCCAAGGAGTTCCTGGTGTTAATATATCTTATTACTGTCACGTTAACCTTAATCTGTTGGTTAAAGGGAGCCTGGCAGTTTTCTTCCCTGTAAAACTCTATTTTGCTTTTTGTAATTAAAGAAAGCAGTAATTCACAGAGGTCTTTCCCAGGCCTGAAATGGGAGACTGCCTTTGAGTCATTGGAATGAGAAGGTATGCTCCTGTTGGCTTGTTTGTGGAAGAAGGACTAGGATGGGGAGCAACACGTAGCCTTATCCTAACCCCATTGCTCTCCCCAACCTCTTTCTTCACCTCACTTATCTAACTTCCTTGTGGTTTAAGTAGGCCAGCAGAGTTTCTTTTTATATTTCATTGCAAGGTCTGTTAAAGGACATGCTTAGCACGAAATGTAGTTTTTCTAGGCCTCCGGGTGTGATGGGAAAGGAGGAACTCTTCTTTAGAATGCATTTCCAAGGTAGGCAGGAATATATTTTATGTGACTGTGAAATTCCCGGTATGGAAAGCAATTACTTCACCATCTTTTAGGAGATTTGATTTTGAAGTTTCTTGGCGTTTTGAAAGAAATTATGTAGCAAATGCTCTGTGGTTGCAGAGAAAAGTTTTAGGCACAGTTTTTGACTCCAAGAACATATGAGTCAATCTCTGTCTCCTGTTTTGGCCTTCTTCTCCAAAAGCAGAGAAGATGACCTCTGAAATGCCTCCTGCTACCCAGTGCATTTCACCTCCAGTCCAACCTTCACGTCCTAACAGCTGTACTCCACTTGTAAGATCTAGATACTGATGGTGTGGCCTGCAGACCAGCAAAGCAGCATCACCTGGGCTTATTGGAGGTGCAGTATCCCCCAGCCCAGACCCACTGAATTGGAACCTGCATGTTAACAAGGGGACTCACATGACCCTTAAAGTTTGTGGAGCACTTTTTAAAAATCCTCACCTCAGGATATGTTTTTATTGATTTTAGAGAGAGAGAGAGGGCAAGAGAGAGAGAGGGAGGGAGGGAGGGAAGGAGAGAGAGAGAGAGAGAGAGATGTGAGAGACATTAACTGGTTGCCTCCCATACACTCCCTGACTAGGGATCAGACCTGCAACCTAGGTATATGTCCTGATCAGGATTCAAACCCTCAAACTCTTGGTGTATGAGGACAATACTTCAAACAACTGAGCCACCTGGCCAGGCCTTAAAATACTCTGTGGCTCCACCTCTCAGATGTCTGGGTGATCTGAGCTGGTCAGGGATTGGGATGAAGGCAACTTGAGGATGGTGATGGCAGGAAGCATCCTCAGCCCATAGTGAGCATGATAGAGATGGCGAACATAGCAGGAGCTCGGGAAGTGCAGTGAGAATGGATGAATTTTAAAGTCTACTAGTGTTTGTGGAAGGTGAGGGAACTCTGGCTACACTAGCTTCCTAAAGATTTATCAAATGCAAGAGGCAGCCCTGAAGCCCCTCATCTGCCTTATGAACTGTCAGAGATTAGGCTTAGATGCTCCATGTTTGCCCAAAATGAATTACTTTAAAACCATCTTACCTAACAGACAGATTACTAAAGGTAATTTTCCCTAATATAGCCTATATATATAAAAGCCTAAGCAACTGTTATGACCAAATGACCAGAATGACCGGTCAACCAGTTGCTATGATGCATATGACCACCAGGGGGCAGATGCTGAATGCAGGAGCTGCCCCCTGGTGGCCAGTGCACTCCCACAGCAGGAGCGCCGCTCAGCTAACCAACCAGTCCCGGCGGCCCACCAGCTTGGTGGCAGCCACTCACTCCCTCAGTAGTCCTGCAGGTCCAATCTCTGGAGAACGGGCCAGGCACCGACGGACCAGTACCACTGGCACGATCCTGACAGCACCTCTGGCCTCCTGGAAGTTGGCCTTGGGCACCGTGGCCACTTCCCCTCCCTAGATGCTTTGCAAAGAAGAAAGAATATAAAAGTAGCTGCCAGGTGGCTCCCGACAACCAGTGCAAACATCAGCAGGATGGTTCTGGATCCCGGGCTGGCAAGGGCATCCCACCGCCCACCCGAAGGGCCAATTGTGTCCTGGCCCCCACCCCCCTCGGGACCTCACCCATGCACGAATTCGTGCACTAGGTCTCTAGTACTTACATAAAATTCATGTTTGTAAAATTTGTAACAGTTCACATGTGATAGGAAGGCCAAGTGGTTTTAATCAAATTTGGTTTTAGATAAAGCTGCTTTAGTAAATTTTCACTTACATACTTTAGCCCTAGATAAATTGATCTTAGACAAATACACCTATGTGGGTATCCACTTTTGAGGAGGGGACAGGGAATTCAGAATAGGTAGTAGCAATAACCTCACCATGGAAATGTTCAGTCATTTCTACTAGCATGGGTAATGGCAAATCAGGAAGCTTCGTAATGGCTGGTGGGCTAGGTGGGAACTTGCTACACTTGTCCTCGTAATGACCCACTGAGAGAGTTAACATGTAGCCCATCCCCGTTGGGTGTCTTGTTATGAACAAATGTTACCTCTTAAACCCACCTGGGTTCATCTTCTAGGATCTTCCCTAAGTGAAGTTCTTCTCAGCAACCCTACACACTCATGAGAGATACTTTATAATGCTCATATTTACTTGGTGCTTATCACCAGGTTGCCTTATTTCAGGGTGACTTAAGCTGGTCTGCCTTTGTTGTAGAACCATGTAACTTTCCTTCACAGTACTCCTCTATTTCCAACTTTACATTTAGTAGAGTGATTATATTGTTAATGCTTGTCTCTCTACTGATAGCAAGCTCTATGAATGCATGGGCCATGTCTGTTTTTGCTTATGATTGCAATTTCAGAGCTTAGCATAGGGCCCAGCATATAATAGAGATTTAATATTTATTTTTGGAGTAAATGAAAGAATAAGTTAATGAACCTCTGGTTTTTATTAACAGTAATATATTATATATGACACACCTCACAGCTTATTGCGACACATAAATTAGTATGACATTTAAGCTGAGAATTATTGTAGAAAATAAAGTTCCTTGTCAAAGAAACATTTGAATAATGATAAGATTAATAGTTGAAATTTATTGAGTTCTTACAGCAATCCAGTTATGGTATGTACTTTCCATACACTATACCTCACTATATATTTCAGTGAGAGCTCAAGTCTTCCTAACAGGCAGCCAGGGATCACTAGACAGACTATGTATCCTAGGGCACTCACACTCAGCCTCCAGTATTGAGGAACCATCAGCACCATGGACAGAGGAGGCTTCTATATGGGGTCTGTTCTGTGCCACTTATTTCCAGCTCATAGTGGCTGGCTCCTTGCAGTGCAACTTTGCTAAGAGCCTTTCCAGTGACTCTTCAGTTTGGGGGTTAGTTTCAGTTATGTACAGGTAAGTCTGTGTTGATTCTCATGGTCTTTCATGTGAGTGAGTTTGGCTCAGGCATCTCTGTCCTAGCTTTGTCTTCAGTCAAATCATTTGACCTATGTGACTTGGTTTCTTCACTTGTTAAATGAAGATAATGCTAGTTCCCATTCATAGGATTGTTTCAAGAATTCACTGCAACATTTTACATGAAGCATTTATTAGGCTGGCATATGGTGAGAACTTGATAAATGTTAGTAATTTTTATGAATAGTATATTATTTAAATGGTGTCTTTACTAAATTACCTCCTTGATAAGGAACTTTCTTCTACAAGAGTGATTCTCAACTTCAATGTCAAAGCAGTTTGATATATCATAACCAGCTGAAGATGTGCCATTTATAATTTATTACTATTAATAAAAATCAGAGATTTAATAATATAGTCATTTATTCCATAAATAATCATTGAGTTTCTACTATCTTCTAGGCCCTGAGATGCAATGATGAGCAAAACCATACATGGTCTGTATATTCATAGAGCTTGCAATCAGTGGGAGAGACAGATCTTCTGTATAAGTAGGAGCAGAGATAAGTACTTGGAAGGAAAGGAATATCATCCCATTAAAAAAATCCTGGGTGGTGGAAGGGCATTCATATCAGTTAAGTCTTCCTGGGAGGTGACACCAAAGGTGAATGAAGGATGAGTAGAAGTTAACTAGGTAAAGAATGGGAGTAAGAGTGTTCCAGACAGTAGGGGTGGAATATGCAAATACATTGTGGTGTGAGGGAGTGTGGCATGTTTGAAGATTTGACTGAAGGTTGATGTGCAGAGAGCAAAGTGGAGAGTGCATAAACTGGAGCTGCAAAGATTGGCGGGACCAGAGCATGTGGTTTAAGAATTCTAGTCATAAGCTCAATTAGCAATGAGAAGTCATTGTTGAATTACAAGCTTGAGGGTGGGAGGTGGTTGAAATGGATTGATGACATGGTTAGGCCTTTGTTTTAAAAAGTTGACTTTGGCTGTATAATGGATTGGAGGGGACCAGATTGGATTCAAGTAGATCAGTTTGGAGACTATGCAATTGCTAGTAAAAGAGGATGGCGGTTTAGATAAGGGTAGTAGCAGTGGAGGAGGTGAGGAGTAAATGGATACAGATAACTTAGGAGCAGAAGCAATAGGACTTGCTGATGGGCTGCACATCTATCATGGGAGAGAAAAGTGACAAAGGCAATACTTAGGTTTCTAGCTTTAATTTGGATAAGGATATAATAGATGAGGACCAGGTTTTGGATGAAAGATCAGGAGTTATGTCTTGAGCTTACTGAGTGTGAAGGATCCATGTGGAGATGTGGAGTAGACAGTTGGCTATACAAGTATACAGCTTAGAAGACAGGTCTAGCCTGGAGATATATCTAACAGAGTGGAATCAGGGTACGTTAGAGCACCGATTTGATGTGCTTGCTGAGAGGAGGGAGAAAGGACCAGAGTTAGAGGTAACATATCAAAAATTTTGACACTTTTGGGAGTATTTCATGCCTGTGAACATGCCTGTCTCTTTGTCATAGCAGAAAGCAGTTTGAGAAATACTAGGCTATAAGATAAGAGCCATATGTCAGAGATTGGTTCTCTGACATGTGGCCCTTTGGCTGTTGCCCAACTCCTCTGCTCTCTGCTCTGTACAAATGCCATTTTATGCATGTGCTTTTTCTGTTTCCTGAGAACACCAGACACATTTCTGCTTCCACGTCCTTACTTCCATTTCCCCCTCCTGGAAGCACGTTCCTATCCCTCTCTCTTCATCTAAGTAGTTCTTTTTATCTACCTTCTTTTGGAAGCTTTTCTGAATTGCAACTCAAGAATGGATCTCCTGCCCACGTCCTTTCTTTAAAAGTCAGGCTTGTATTGTTGTCTGTTTTTCTGTCGTTTTTGTTTTACCTCATCAAGTGGTATATAAATTCCCTGAAGGAAGGCAAGTATACCAAAGGTCTTTTACTACTCAACATGTGATCCTTTCTTATCTCAACACTTAGTACCGCCCCTTGTATGTGATTATCAATCTTGCTTTCACAGTATGTAAGCCTAGCATCGCCTTGAGAAAATGGGCCTTTTAGTAGTTGTAATCCGGATTTGTGCTATAAAGAAGCAAGTGATTTTAAGTTTGAGTGAGAGGATACATATTAAATAATATCAAAAATGATAAGGATAAAGAGGAAGCTGTGTGTAGAAGGATCTCTTGTTACAGTAAGTGAAAAGATTAAGGTGTAGAACAGGTAGGCTACTATGCAGCCATCTGTGTTAGAAAGATGTGGGGGGAGAATATATTCATATTTGCTTTTATAGCATTAGAACGTCTGGAAGAAAGGATAGTCTATCAAATTATGCTGAAACAATTAGACATCTTTATGTAAAAAAAAAATGAACTTTGACAAAGACCTTATACTTTGCACAAAAATTAACTCAAAATGAATCATAAACCTGAATGTAAAATGCAAAACTATAAAACTTCTAGAAGAAAACATAGGAGAAAATCTACATGACCTTAGGTTCAATGATGAGTTTTATATACAACACCAGGAGTATAATTTATGAAAGGAAAAGTTGATAAGTTGAATTTTACTAAAACTAAAACCTGCTCTGCAAAAGACATTAAGAGAATGAAAAAACAAGTCACAGATTGGGAGAAATTTTTGTAAAACACACATCTGGTAAGGGATTTATATCCATAATATACAAAAACTCCTAAAACTCAATAGTGAGTAAACAAACAACCCATTTTAAAAAAAATGGGTAAAAGATTTGAAGAGACAGTTCACCAAAGAAGGTATTTAACTGACAAACTTATAAAAAGATGCTCATTATTTATCATTAAGGCAATGCAAATTAAACATGAGATACCATTACACACTTAGATTAAATGATTTGAATTGCTAAAACAAACAAAATAAAACTGACAACACCAATTGCTGTTGAGTATGTACGGCTAATCTCATTGATTGTTGTTGGGAATGTAATGTAGTCCAGCCTCTTTGGAAGACAGTTTGGCAATTTTTTTCAAAGCTAACCATAGTCCTACTATACAATTCAGTAATCACACTACTAGAAATTCACCTAATTTATTTGAAAATGTATTTTTGTACAAACCTGCATACAAATATCATGAAGCATTTTTATACACAATCACCCCAAAACAGGAAGCAAGCAAAATGTTCTTCAACAGGTCAATGGGTAAATAAATAATGGTACATCTATACAATGGCATACTATTCAGTGATTAAAAAGGAGACATGAATGAATCCTAAATGCATGTAGGGGTTTCCCTCTTAAGAGGACAGTAGGGAAAGGAAAGAGAGGGAGGGGTACCTTTACAGTAGAAAACCTGACAGATGCTATCTCAGCCAGGTAGGTTAACACAAAGATTAACGTCAACACTGATGATTCATGTTGATAGCATGTATCCTTGATTTAATGTGATGAGATTACACTTTACCTCTGTGGCCTTTCTTCCAAACACTCACAACCTGAGTCTAAGCATGAGAAAAAGACAAATCTCAGTTGGGGGAAATTCTACAAAATTCCTCATCTTTACTTCTCAAAATCCTCAAGGTCATAAAAAAATAAGTCAAGTCTGAACTATCACAGCTACAAGGAGTCTAAGATTTTATAACTGAATCTAATGTAGTATCCTGGGTGGAATTGTGGGGAAAATCTGATACTAGGTAAAAACAGAGATAATCTGATTAAAGTATTGACTTTAGTTAATTCTAATGTATCAGTATTGGTTCATTAATTGCGATAATTGTACCATATGAATGTGAGATGTTAATAATAGGGGAAACTGGCATATATGAGAACTCTCTACTACTTTGCAATTTTTCTGGCAATCTAAAGCTATTTTTAAAAATTTATTAACAAAACTTTGCAAGGATTACCTACCAAACTAATAACAGTGGTTGCTTGTGAGGGACATTGGGTTCTGGGAAGATGGAATATAGGATGGGAGAAAAAAAAATTTCACTGAGTATCTTAAAACATTAATTTAGTTTTGGACCATGAATAAAAACATTTTTAAGAATGTGAAGAAAACTGAAGATTTTATATTTCTTGATTGGGAACAATAATATTCTTTTGAAGTCTGTACGAAAACTTAGGAAGAAATGTAGAAAGTGCAGTAAGTGTGTGGCCATAACTACAACTACAGCTATAATTTTTATTTTGGTTCCTATTTCTTAAATCTTGATATTTAGAAACATTTTAATTTTGAGTTCCTGGAGTTCTGAGGCTCTGCCTTAGTCATAAGGTAAGATGCAGCTTTGTGATGCTAAGCTCCATCTTCTCTACTTGTTTGTTTAATGAATATTTATATTCAACTGTATTTGCAGGCTTTCACAGTAAAAAACAAATGATCCATTCTCTCCTTTGTTCTAGTAAACTAGCTCATTGTTGGTTGCTTTTATTTTAAATTTCTTCCCCCAATTAAAAATTGTTTTCTATCTTAACTTTGCAAAGTCCCATGCTCTTTCTCTGGGCTGTCAACATTTGGGAAAGTTAGCCGCCAGCCTTTACTTTGGTAAAGACAGCATGGCTGCTGTCATGCTTTTTAAGGCTGCAATGGAACTGTTTTGAATAGGTGTAAAGAAACTTATTTTTACATTTCATTTAGCAGTGAATGTTTTATTTTCAATAACAGAGGCAGTTTGTAATTGCTGTCACCATTGATCTCTAGTCAGATGTTTGCTAAGAGGATTGAATAGATACGGAAGTTCATAACCTGAAATAAAAATCACCTGGGAAAGTCTAAACAAGGGAAAGAGGAAGACAGAGAAACACCTTTCTGTGAGCAAAGGCAGCATCACAACTCTGAGAGGCTGTTCCTTTCCAGGGATGCAGAAAGAAGAAGGAAGGGTAATCATAATCACCAGCGTTATAATCACCAATAATCACCAATGTCAGGTCATTTCTTTCCTCAAAAGAAACCTATGAAGTAGATATGATTTTCTACTAGATGGAGAATGAAGGCATAGTGAAATGATGTGTCTTATTTCCATCCACACAGGGATTAAGTGGCTGAGGCAGGGCTTGAAGCCTCTTGTACACCAGGCACAATTTTTCTAGATTATTCTTTATGCTACAACATATAGCTTCGAATGAAGGAAAAAGATTTGGGGAATAAAGGGAAGTCTGTCCAGGTAAATTAGGACATATCTTTAACTGAGATAACTCTGTAGACTGGAAGAGAACTTAGCGCTAGAAACCAAAGAAGATAATCTTATGTATAGAAGGACTGTTGAAGTGGTCATTTCCATGAAGTTTGAGGCCAAAATGTTGGGACTTGACACAAGAGAAATGATGGATTAGTTAGAAAGATTACCAGTGTATTCCTTTGATATTCATTTCTTTAAATAGCTACAGAAATCCATGCATTTTAAAAGATATGACTTATTGATGTTTAAGTTGCATTATTTGGGCAGAATTCCATTTCTGATGTTAGGAGAAAAGGCATAGTTATAAGTCTGTGGAGCTGTAAGCAGAAAATTGGCACTTTGTGATTTGATCATTGGCCAATGACCCCAGGCATTTAGTAAGGATATATCTAAACTATAGTTTTAATTTTTCAAGGTTAAAAACATGTATATGTGAACTTATAGTGTTCCAATTTCTATTGACATGTAACAAGCCATCCCCAAACTTATTATGTGCACAGATTCTATGGGTCAGGAATTTGGACAGAGTCCAGAAGGACGACTTGTCTATATTCCACAGTGTATGCTTTCAGCTGGAAAAACCATCTGGAGGTGTATTTACTCATACGTCTGGTTTATACTGGTGGTTGGCTGGGATACCAGTTGGCTGTCAACCAGGGCACCTATAGACAGCCTCCCCAGTCTGGTTTGGGCTTCCTTACAGCATGGTGGCCTCAGGGTAGTCACACTTTTTACAGTGACTCTGGGCTACAGGCTCAAGTGTTCTGGCAAACAAGATAGAAAATGCATCATGCTTTATGTCCTAGCCTTGGTAGTCACCAAGCATGATGTTTGTTCTTAAAGCACTGACAAGACCACCTAAATTCAAGGTATGGGGCATAGATTCCACCTTTCAGTTGGAAGAATGTTAAGAGTACATTGCAGAAGACTATGTGAGGTGGGAGATGGCGTTGTGGGTATTTTTAAAAAATACCATTCGCCAAACAGAGTATTTAGTCCACACAATGGAAATTATCTGTGTTACACAGGACAGGAGATGACTGTATTCATGCCGCCTGCAATTTCTTTCTATTTATAGTCTAGCAATAGCTTCGTGTCCATGGTTACTTCTCAGTTGTTGCCTTTCCTCAGTTTCATGTTCCTGTAACTCTCTTTAATGAGTTAAGGTTGTCTATCTAATAACCTCTGAATCTACGAACCACTAAATCTCTGTGGATTATTATCGTTAACACTTTATTTTAGTTTAGTTCTAGTTCAGTGTTAGGAATGGTGTTTCTGCTTCATACAGTTAATTAAGGACCCAGATTTATTCCATTTAATGACACCACCACTCACTAAGGCTTCAGAATCCTCTATTCAACCCTTTGCTACTGACTGGGTAAGGCACAGCCTCTTAGCTCCCTAGCCTTGGCCACACACAGCACCTCTGCTCATGTTTTGTTGGTCATCACTAGTTGTGAGGTCCCTCTGAGAGTCATGGGGCCTGGAAACTATGGTCTCATGTGTGCCCTGGGAGCGGGGTGGGGGCTGAATGTTATCTATGTCAGCTACATCTGCCATCTCCTGTCCTCTCATCACCAGGCTGCTAACGAGCCTGGAACCTGAGCCCTGTCAGAAGAGTCAAAGATAGCGTGAAACTAACTGACCAATCAATTATTTGGTTTCTTATAGAGTTTATCACTTTGCAAAGTAGTGTAGGAATTTAGACCTGAGCTGGGCCTTGAAGCTTATTGAGTTCCGTTTTTTCAGACTATTTTTGTAAAGGGGGGGGGGGTCTCTTTTATACAAGTGAGATCTTATGGGAAACTCCAACTTATAGAACCAATGAGAGTGAAGCTTCTTCCTGCCCTGTCCTTTTTCCTGCCTTAGATTCTGAGGCCCATTCCAGGAGATCAGAGCTACTCACTTTATTGGACAGGAGAAACTGAGGCACAGAGAGGCACGGGCATATTTGCCAAAGACTTCATGGATGTCTGTAACAGGTTTAAGGTTGAAATTGAGTCTCTGCATCCTGGGGCCAGTGCTCTTTGCACTGCTATGTATTTACTTAAAAATTGTGCCATCGCCTTTCCCCACATAGACCACGAAGCCCCTGACGGGAAGTGGGGCACAGTATGCCCTACTGCTTTGTGCTTTCTCTTCATTATCCCAGTAGTGGGCAATCCCGTTGATTCTAGATAGGGTCTGCCAGCACTTGAGCAAGGGCTTAGGTTTAACAAAATTTAAGTATGTTAATACAAGTAGCATTTTGTGTGAAAACACTTGCTGGTCAGATGATGGAAAGGCCACTGTAGTGTTAGAATGCAGGCATAGTTGTGGGTAGCCCAGAGAAAGTGTCTTTATGCCTGGATGACGTGTTTAAGGCATGGGACCAGCATGGGGAAGCATCTGAAAAGGGTAAGGCAGCATCCTTGTTCAGGATAGCCTCTTATTCCAGGTAGAAGACAGAAATATAAAGGAAGACGCCAGGGAGATCGGTCTGAAGAAGAGAACTTAGCAATGGAAATCATTGCTGTTTTCAAATATTTGCTGGATGAACAGGCTTTTCTGGGAGCCCAAGCAGGTCACTGGAACATCACACATAGCTGAGGTCCAAGGCTAAGGGGAGAAATGCTGCTCACACAATCTGTCTGGTGATTTAATCACTTATCCAGCTGTCCCCCTCCCTCAACCCCTCAAAGACCCTAAAGCACTTGAGGCCTGAAGAGAGGACTAGGCAGGTCAGAGAACTCAGTAGGCACTTGCTTACAGTCTCTTCCAGGACCTTCATCTCCTTGGTAGCACAACAGGGCTGGAACTCACTTGTTCATAGCATCAGGCTTCTGTTCCCCCATCGTGACCAGCTGCCAGGAAGTCATGCAGCACCTGGTGTACACACTGCAGTGCTTCTTAAACTCTAGTGCACATGAATCATCTGGGAGTCTTATTAAAATGCAGATCCCTATTCAAGTTGGTCTGGGTGGGGGCCCCAGAATCTGACTTTTCACAGGTGATGATGCTGCTCAGCTGTGGACCATACCTTGAATAACAAAGCTCTGCTATAAATCCCGAGTCTTCCCTCAAGGCTACAGCCCAGAGCCATCAGGCCAGATGACCATCTCCTCCAAGTTGCTCTTATGACTCAGTCTCGAATCTCTGTTAGCTGAGGGTTACTGCTCAGAAATATTGTCTCATTCCCCTCCCGGCATCCATGAAACAATTTTATCCAGATAAAACTCAGCTGCCTAGTGCCTTTGTCATCCCTAGGGCCCCTTCAGCAGTCAGCTACATATTTTTAAAATACAAAACACATCGTCTTGATTTTCATTCAAGTTGTTTGACAGCACTCTGAATTTGTGTGATGCTGTCAGAAACTTACATAAAGACACAGGTATCCATTTGCCTAACAATAGGGAAGATTTCTGATTATTTGTGATTCCCCCAAGGTGACCACTGACTCCGATGCTTTCTAAAGTGATCTTTAAAAGATTCGTTTGTGCAGATGACATGATACTATATAGAGAGAACCCTAAAAGATTCCACCAGAAAACTACTGGAACTGATCATTGAATTAAGTAAAGTAGCACAATACAAAAGAAATATCCAGAAATCAGTTGCATTTTTATACACCAGTAATGAAATATTGGAAAGGGAAACTAAGAAAACAGACCCATTTACAATCGCATCAAAAAAATGAGGTGGGTGGAGGAGGTAAAAGAGGGTAAAAGGGGGATAAATGGTGACAGAAGGAGACTTGACTTTGGGTGGTGAACACGAATACAATATACAGATGATGCATTATAGAATTATACACCTGAAACCTATATAATTTTATTTAACCAATGTCACCCCAATAAATTCAATAAAAATGTAAAAAAGAGAGATCTGTTTATAATACATTGAGCACTTGCTCAATGAGGCCATAACCCCAGAGATAATGATTAAATCTGGTGAGATTGATCTGCCTCTTTTTTTTTTTTTTAAATGATTCCATCAGGTGACCTCTCTGAGCATTTCTCATCATTATTTATTTCTATTTTATTTTTTCATTGTTATTTATTGATGTCATTTCAAGGTCATGTTCATTCCCTCAGCAATAGCTTATTTGTCGAAGTAAAGTAACTCAGAGATTTCTCACAATATGTTACTCTTGTTAAGGTCTCAAATTTAAAATCATGCTGATTTTCTGTCTAGGAGCTGTGTTGTCTTGCACGAGGTATTTGATATCTCTGACCATATGTGAACTCCTCTGTAATACAGGGATAATAATATCTCCCTTGAAGAAATGAAATGAGATGTTTATGAAAGCACTTGGTCCACTGCTGGCACTTGACAGTCACTCATGAAATGCCTCCCGTTCCTTTTTCTTAAGCCAGTTTCTAGTGTTTTATGGAAGAGATAAATATTTTATTTCCTTATTAGTCTCAAAGCATCTTGAGAACAGGATCTATATTTAAATCTTTTTTTTTTTAGTCCTTCATTGTGTGTTTAGTAATGTCTTGAATAAATTAATGAATGACCAGATAATCTATAAGGTCTTCTTGATCTTTGAGTTCTCTGATTGTTTGATTCTTCTAATGTCCTAGCTGCTTGGAGGATCCTCCTAAAATGAGTATCTTCTCTGTTAAGGGACTTCTTCTTTTATAGTCTTATAAAATATGTATTGTTTCTTATTACTAATAAGTATGTATGTGGGCCCAGGAACCCGCTGCAGTCGTATACCTGACCTTGGGCCTGATTCTTTTCCTCCTGCAAATGCATTGGGTCAGAGGCTGGTCTTAACTCTGCTTCCCCTTGCCCTGCTCTCTTGGGAAGATCTCTGTGAAAGATGCTCAAGAAATATGCCTTTTTCTCTGATGTGAGATTTGGGGGTCGTGAATAATAGAGGCTGAGTTTCATGATATATTCATTTCGGTTCTCATAGAAGGTGCATTTCATGTTTTAGATTAAATACAATCTGGCTAATGGGGTCAGGACAACTCAATGGATGAGAGGAGAAGCAGTAGGTCCTTCCAAGTCTGGGGATTGAGCCAGGTTACCTGTCTAGGCGAGTAGTTCTTGAGTTTATATGAATGAGTTGCTGTGAGATAGTGCCAGTTGAGACCATCCTTACTACTTTTTCTCCTGCCTCTGAGATGGGCAGAAAACTGGTAGAAAGTACATAGGCCATCAACTTGAGACCTGAGTTTAAATCCTGACTTGGGTATGCTGTTGAATTCTATAATCTCAGTTTTATTTTCTTTTAAAGTCTTATGAATGTATTAACAGACTTTGCTGTTTTCTATTTTGAGTTTTTTAAAAAATATATATTTTATTGATTTTTTACAGAGAGGAAGGGAAAGGGATAGAGAGTTAGAAACATCGATCAGCTGCTTCCTACACATCCCCCACTGGGGATGTGCCCACAACTATGGTACATGACCTTGACCGGAATCGAACCTGGTACCCTTTAGTCTGCAGGCCGATGCTCTATCCACTGAGCCAAACCAGTCAGGGCCAGAATCTCAGTTTTTAATGGTTAAAAAATAATATCAGCCTGGTAGGTTTTTGTAGTGATAAGTTAGATAGTGTATGTTAAAGGCCCAATGCCATGCTTGACAGTGAGATTAAGCTCAGTGATGATGACACATTTCAGGAGAACACAGGAGACAGATGGGTCTGCCACCTGTGAAAGTGTCAGCCCTGCTGTGTGTCTCAGGAGTGTCCCCAAGTCCCGGTTGTGTTTTATGACTGAAGCACCGACCACAGTGGTGGTGCTAAGAGTTTTTCATGGATCTGGAAACATGATCACAATCTGGGCAAAGAAACAACTCAGTTGCATGTTTTATTCCATGATGAGATGATTTGAAATTCTGGTCCATATGTGAGTAGCTTCAGCGTTTCCTCCTCTGCATATCTAGGAATAGTGGCCACTTACAGCTTTCTGTACAGGGAGAAGTAAAAGATAAAAAAGCCTTACTAATCTCTTCACTGTCATCACTCTGACAGTTTATTTGAATCCCTGATACCCAACATGACTTCTATTTTTCTCTAATTCTTGAAAAAGTAAAAATGGCAGTAATAAAAATAACATAAGTCCATTCCACGTGGTCTTTTTTAGACAATAGAAAGAGGGATCTAACTGTTTTTAGGCATTTAAGAGACACTGCCCAGCGCTTTGCTAATTAGTTTGTGGCCAGTTACATTACAGTGGATCAATGCCCATTTCAGAGGCTCAAGGTGTGTCACTAAAAGGCCCCTCAGACAATAGGTGAATTGGGTTCCATGTGGTCCCATTGATTTTGGGATGTAGCTCATTGTGTCATGTTTCACTAATTTTAGATTCTGAGTAACGTGGTTGTAAGCTAGTAGGTAGCAAGGACTGATTATGCCTGTGATGTCTGGAAGGAAAATAATACCAGTTTTTGTTGCTCTCCATACAGCTATTTTGAACTGGAGAGCAGTGGTCTGAGGGATGAGATCCGGTATCATTACATACATAATGGGAAGCCCAGGACGGAGGCCCTTCCGTACCGGATGGCCGATGGACAGTGGCACAAGCTCGCGCTGTCAGTTAGCGCCTCTCACCTCCTCCTCCACGTTGACTGCAACAGGTACGTCTTTGCCTTTGATCTTTCATCTTTCATGATCTGTCCTGGAAATCAAGCCATGGGAAAGAGGAGAAATCAAGCCCCTCTCAGCTTTTCCGGGAAACAAAAACCAAGGGACCCTCATAGTAATTTAACCTACCGAGCAGGCCATTTAGATGTGCTGAAATGACCAACTGTAAAACGCTAAGAAAACAGTTCATTAGGATGAAACCATATCCTGTGATTAGGAACAAACGTACAAAAGGTTGATTACAGATTGGGGAACAGTAAGTGCACCTCGGTGTACTCCAGGCACCGTCGGAAATTCCATGGAGCTGTGATCACAGTTAACTATGATGTATTGTTGTTCAGTTCATTCCCCTTGGATGCGAATAAGCCAGCCAGCCTCAGAATGAATCTGAGAAGCCTGTGCTACTGAGGCGGCTAATTCTATTTCACTTCATCAGGCACAGCTTTGCTTAAATATCTTTTCCAAATGGAGGCTTTGTAAGAGGCTGGTCTTTGAATCTTTGATACCATCCATTCTCTGCAGAGGAATGAGCCGTCCAGCTCGTTCGAGGATGGCAGGACTATTTGTGAGGTCTGAGGGTTTCACAGGAGGTGGTGGGTTGGGGTGTGAAGGAAATACTGTACCCCATATCCGTCATTGGTCAGGTTTACTGCCAGCTGAAGAAAGGAGACTATTGGTCTCCATTGGAGCATTTGCAGCTGGGCAGCTGGGTAATGGTGGTCAAGGGGAATGTTTTCATCTCCCCAGAACCCACTGAAAATCCTTCTGGATAGTGATCTGAGCCCTATTATAGAGAAATGTTTGTATTGCAAGCACTGCCCATGAATCGTTAGTTTTCATTAATGTTACCATCAAAGTGAAAATAACTGTTCAGCCACAGGACTTGCTCCCTTGGGCCCAGAATAAAGAACAGACATGTTGGGGACAACCTCCCTTCTGGAACCCAACAGAAGGAGGGATAATCCAAGGTCACTCAGCCCCCTACTACACTTATTTTTAAAAAATAAATATATTTTTATTGATTTTAGAGAGGAAGGGAGAGGGAGGGGAAAGGGAGAGGGAGAGGGAGAGGGAGAGGGAGAGGGAGAGGGAGAGGGAGAGGGAGAGGGAGAGAGAGAGAGAGAGAGAGAGAGAGAGAGAGAGAGAGAGAGAGAAAGAGGAAGAGAAAGAGAGAGAAACATCAGTGATGAGAGAATCATTGATTGGCTGCCTCCTACACACCCCACACTGGGGATCGAGCCCACAACCCAGACATGTACCCTGACTGAGAATCGAACTGTGACCTTTTGGTTCATCGGTTGACACTCAACCACTGAGCCATACCAGCTGGGCAGACAACACTTCTGATGAGGAGATATTTAATGTATTCCCCACTCTAGGTCTGTAGTCTCTTGCAGAAAAGATCTACAAGGGCAAGGAACAGAAACTAGTGTCAGTCTTAAGGGAAGTTCCACCATGTGAAGTGAGTCTTGGTCCGTTTTGATGTCATCTATTTAAGGTACTTTCTGGATTTCTGAAGAATTATCCAGATATAATATGTGTGCATGGACAAAGTTTCCATAGAAACCACTGGCTTTTTACCCTGCAGTCTGGGGCTTGGCAGCTTGAATAAAGCCATCCTCATGCTGCCATCTCCATTTCTACCTTTAAGAGCTCATCATCTTCAATTCTCTAGAGCCAAAGGCTATCTGGTAGGTCTCTTGCCCTCCCTCCCCCCACCCATATGATGCCCAAATGGGAGAGTGGATGAAGGGCCTTGCATGTCCTCCTATGTCCTCAGCCAGAAAGAGGCCTCAAAGCCCTAACTTAGTAATTCCCAACTGAGAACTCCTGGAGATACTGCTCTTTTCTTGCTATGCAATTTTTTGCTTTCTCCTTCCAAAATTTATTCCCCTCCCCCAATATTCTTCTGCCTGGAGACGAATAAAGAGGAGAGAGGCTATGTCTCTGCTAGCTAAGGTCTCATGACTTCAGCAATTCTCTGGTCCCCACGAGATGTCTTCTTCTCCCATCTTCAGCCATATGTTAGCTGTGTGAATTTGGGCACGTTAATTTCTTTGCATCTCAGTTTTTTAAATTTGGAAACTGGAAATAATAATACTAACATATTCTCATAGATGGGAATGTTAAATGAT
Source organism: Myotis myotis (assembly GCF_014108235.1). Lineage (NCBI taxonomy): Eukaryota > Metazoa > Chordata > Mammalia > Chiroptera > Vespertilionidae > Myotis > Myotis myotis. Next base: position 55,643,187 of record NW_023416314.1, read on the forward strand.
CCATGTAAAGTGCTTAGGGTGGTGCTTGGCCTTTGGTGTTCATTACGTGGTGGCTGTTGATATTATGATTATTTATTCTGCACGTCTCTGGTGCCTCTTTGTCTCCAAACTTTCATTCATGGTATGTCCTTCTTGGCTACCTTGACCTCTCTACCTAGAAAGTTGGGGAGAGTATGGGAGAGCTGGAATCCACAACATATTCTAGGGTTCGCCCTATTGATAAAGAATGGACTGAGGGGATTATAAATATTCTTTCCCTTCTCTTGAAGTTTTTCATACTTTGGTTCATGCCATAACATGTTGTCCTTTGTGTAAGATCTTGGAGGAGAAAAATAAAGTTGCTGCCAGTTGATGATTCATGGGCCCAGACACAAATGAGTTTTTCAGAAAGGTCAGGGGAAAGAAAGGCCCGGAATGACTGGGCCATAGAAGAGGTAAATTTTGATCTTGGTGTAGGAAGTCTAGAAACATAGTTCCCAAACCTGATTGCATGTAAGAATTATTGGGGAACCTCTAAGAAAATACATGGGAAACCAGGCCCCATGTGACCCACTGGATCAGACCCTGAGGGCTGGAAACTGAGAAGGTATATTTTTAGCAAGCTCTACATGTAGTGTTTCATGCAGGCAGTGAGACTTGATGCATGGACTGGCATTTCAAAACCATGGGGTTAAGTAGAGGGGATAAGCCAGAGGAGAGGTTGGGGTGCAACACATAAATGGGGGTCCCTCAGAAACTAAGTACCTGAAGCAGACCCCAGTAAGGAGGAGGGAAGATTAAGGAAAAGGTAGTGCCTAGTGCACAGAACAAGTGCACAAATTTCTTCCTGGCCAGCACTGGCTGAGTTAGAGTGGCGGTAGCTCTGGCTTCCTTGTCGAGATACTGGTTTCCTCCTCCTAATCCTGGCCACCCTCCCAGGAGAATGAATTTCACTACAGCTGAATTTTTACTCTAAGCTATACATTTCATCCCATCAGAAGATTGTTCCTTTTTGATTCCTTTTACTTTAGAGTTATGCTATCTTATTTTTCTCTACCTGTCATCCGCTAGAGTCCTACCTGTTAGATGATCAACGGTGATGTGATGGAGATGATTTATTGCGTGTTGACTGTGTTAGGCACAGTGCTAATTAAGCATTTTACATAATTCATTCACCCTACATTCAGTGCTGTTATTTTTCTCATTTTAAAATGATGGAACTGAGGTTGCATTATGTGTCTGCCATTCCGCGGCTCATCAGTGGCAGTGCTAGGATTCGGACCCAAACCTGATGCATGAGTGTCTGCTCTAGCCCCTCTGCTCTTCAGCCCATCAGTGGGGACCATTGGCCCTGGACTTGGAACTGAGAAAAGGCAAGAGCTCGGTGCAGTGCGAGCAGTTTGCTCCTCTCTAGTATTTTCCTCCTACATGTTTTTTGTTGCTGATCATTGGAGTTGTTCAGTAAGATGTGGAATCTTATGAACAGAACTCATTGCATTGTCATGGGCTGGCGAAGGACCCTGCATGTATTGGGTACATACAACAGGCTAGTTAATGTTCTCAGCATGATATTCCTTAGGATAGCCATGTGGAGACACTTTTATTAGTCCCAGATTTGGAATTAAAAGGCTCAGAGAAGATAAGCAACTCGGTCTCAATCACATAATGTAATAAGCATAGAGCCAAAACCTTGAACTGGGACCTCCCCTCCCCTCCATGCCCCCTGTGTAACTCATGTACTTCCCAGGACATAGTCACGGCCACACCAGGGAGCCTTCCCAGGGGAGAGCTGCTGCAGAAGGTGCGGGGATCATAAGAACATGTGAAAATAGGTGGAAATAATTTCCCAGGCACCTCCATTGCTCTGAGGCACTGCATGTGTGGCAGGATTTTCCACCTTTTTAAGGATAGAATTGAGAAACAGAGCCTTATTTGACCTGATTACACAAATTGTCAAAGGAAAGCGACTGCTATTTTTGTCAGCAGTTCAACACTTTCTGCCTGCTACCAAGACTGACACCTTTCTCTCAGCTCCAGCTGTTTAGCTGGGCCTAACTAAAAGCTCCCGAAGTGTGGGCAGCAGCTTACCTCAAGCTAGAAACATGAAAGGAATCATTCAGTCGGGTGGCCAGCCTGCTTATCTCCACTGCCGTGGGTTTTCCACCTACTACCTTTATATTAATAGTTTCCAACAAAGTCTAGAGAGGCCAGATTCTCCCTCTCCATTCCCAGCTCACCCGGCAGCCTGTCCCCATCACTCAAAGCTCAGAATCCATTGATGCGTGATTAGTGTCCAAATGTTCTTTCTCCTTCACCACAAAAGGAATTTTCATTCCTTGTCTTTATTTGGTGACTTTTAATGATCCCTCAACCCATCACATTAATGTACTGGATGCACTATCCCTGCCAGGTTGTGGAGGGTACAGAGTCCTTGCCATCGGGAAGTTCATAGCTTATTCATTCAGTCATTTTTAAACTCTGAAGCCTCCAGGCCCCCAACAGTGACCAGCCCTGTTTCCTGGATTCACCCTGGATTCACCCTGGATTCAGAGAAAGCGTGGACTCGGACTGAGCCTTGTGTGCAGGCTGAATTGACAGCGCCTATTAGCAGCTGAGCAGTGGCGAGAACTGCAAATAGTCACTCCCAGCATCTGGTCTTGAAGTGACAGTGGAGCTGAGGTTCTTGACAGCTAAGGGTTGGACTCAAAGGTGTTGGTAATTGAATGGTACGTTCACCTAGCCTTCGGTAGCACATTTTGCCGTATGCAGTGTCCTCACTCTAAGCCAACCTCCTCTTCCCCCAGTGCTGGGAAAAATTCTCTCCCACAGTCACATTGCAACCGAGCTCTGAACTCTCGCCTCATTAGTTCAGACTGTGCAAGTGTGTGCAGTGTGCACACACACACACACGCACACCCTCCCCCCCACCACACACCCCTGCATATTTTTATTTTTAAGGAAACAGATAATTTTTTAAAAATTTTTTAAATATATTTTATTGATTTTTTACAGAGAGGAAGGGAGAGAGATAGAAGTCAGAAACATCGATGAGAGAGAAACATCGATCAGCTGCCTCCTGCACATCCCCCACTGGGGATGTGCCCGCAACCCAGGTACATGCCCTTGACCGGAATCGAACCTGGGACCTTTCAGTCCACAGGCCGACACTCTATCCACTGAGCCAAACCGGTTTCGGCACCCCTGCATATTGACAGTCACTCTGACAAGGGGTTAACTCAGTGATTATAGTTTAGACAATAAACATATGAGATTTTACGTGTAACACATGCTGTTTTTTTCACTGAGGAGCACATTCAATTTTTGCATATGCAGAATCAGAAAAATAAACTTACTGTAAGTCACTGAACAAGTCAGTAATTCAAGGTGTCTGTCTAACATTTCAGAGTAACTCCAGGATGTGGGCATCTGCTTATAGCTCTAGGTTTTCATTATGAACTATGAGGATATGGCATCTTACTTTCGAGGGAGCTCCTGAAGTATTTACAAACATCTTGTTAGAACTCCCATTCCCTAAGGTAGTTAAGCAACATGTATAATGTACTGCTTTGATTTCATACCAACATTTTCATTTACAATCAGGAGAGGGAAGTTAAGAAATGACTGTCAAAGGTTACAGCTTCTAAGAGAGCCAGGCCAAGACTCTCAATCTCCTGATTCCCGCACTGATATATTATTCATGTCACGAACAGGAACACATGCCCAAGACTCATCATCAAATGGACTAAAATTAAATTGAGAAGCCAGTGTATGCCTCCTGTCCAGCTAACCCAACAGCTCCAGACCCTCTGTCCAGGAAGATATGACAAGCGAGTTAGGAAGACAGGACATCCCCGTGTGTAAATTTAAGTAACAATGTAAGAGGTCACAAGGGAATACATGATGGATTACTGGATTCTTGGTAGAGACAATCAGGTCTGGGAGATCACAGAAGGGAGAGCTCCTGGGGATGTGGAAGAGCCTCTTCATTTCTTACCACCCCAAGTGAGAGCGCATGACAATTTCTGCAGCTTCAGTTTTGCCAGTGTGTGATTTGATTGTGTGCCAGTCACATAAGAATTGTACTTGAAATGAGGTTCATCTTATAAGTATTACAAAGCCAATCATAGGGTCAGTGAGAGAAGAGTGTATATGGGAGAGTGGTATCAAGTTGGAAGTGAGGGAAAGCCTGTAGGGAGAGACAGACTCCTGTCCATACCAATAAAATACAACGCAAAATGTGTCTGAAGGCATGTAGATGGAATCACTAGGAGTAGGAAATGCCATCTTATCTTCCTCTCTATCCTAATATAGCTTGGGCCCTGTGTATGCAATAAAGTGCCAGCTTGTTAAGCTACCCATGGCCACAAGTACCCAATAAACCCCTGTGTAAAGCGATGATTCTATTGTGTTTCTTTTTAGTCTTTTCCATTTGGAACTTTGAAAGCCTGGAGTGCAGGTTGCCAGGAGAAATTTTACTGAGTGGGAAAATTCATTTGTTATAATTTCCTGGGTCACCTAAATAAAAGATGCACTATTTGCTTTTCTACTTTGAAATTTTGGCTTTTAGCACAGAGGTATTCTGGACTGAAAACTTGAGCTGAGAAGAAATTAAGTTTGTATGCCCCGGGAAAGTTATTTATTTCACTCTCTAGGTATATAATAAGGGGCTAGGACTAGGTGATTTCCAACTTTGACCTGGGCACCTCAGATACTTAATTAAGTAAAAGGCATGCACTTCTCTCTCCCCCACCCCCTTGCCCACACACCCTCAGGACTATGGAGAGCAACTCAGCGTGCCATCTTCACAGAGCCGCTTTTGTAGTAGACCACCAGGGGGGTTGAATCATCTGAATTGAAATGTGGGTAGACAGTGCAACATGCTATTAGTGAGCAAAGACTACTTAACCTAGATGACCATCTCTTTTATTCTCACTTGCATCCTCCTTGCTGGAGTAAATGCCAAATATGCATTTTTGGAGGCTAAGGGATGTTGGTGTCTTGATCTCTCCACCATGTACTCCAGTGTTCATTGCCCCAGACATGTGACAGTGGACAGCCTTTGGGGATGGGTCGGGGTGTGGGCATGCAGGTTTCCCTGGCCATGGGGACCTTGGTAGTTTAGTGACTTACAAGATAGAGCAGTGTACTGTAGCCAGCAGATGATGGATAGTTGTACTGTTGAAAGACATAACACATCCTCTGAAGGGGAAAAAATACTTTGCGGCCAAACTGTAGAGATTTAAATAGTGGAAGAGAATGAATCTAAAGATCAAGGTAGCCAATGTAATACATTCAAAGTTATAGATCCTTTGGAAAAATAGGGAGTGGTTGTTAATTGTTCAAACTTTACTGTGTTGGATGTTTTATTCTACTGACTTCCCCCTACCACTTCTGCCCATGCTGTGTACCCTGTGGCTTATTAATTTCAACCTCCTTAGGTGGGTTCCAAGTTTAACTTTACCCTGTCTTGTAATGACATCAGTAGAAGACCTTTTCTCATGTTCTCTTTTCAAGAACCTTTATTTTTTCCACTTGTTCCCTGGTGGGTTTAAATATACCTTTGGTTAACCATGGCCTCAATGGCAGACAGAGGTAGGAGGTGAAAAGATTAATTGAAGTGGATGACGAGAGAGTGCCCTACATCTCACCCTAGCATCCTGTACTCTCAGGCTTCCAAAGTTGCAAATAGAAAGAAATACAATAGAATAAAACTTTACATGGGGGTTTGCTGGCTACCTGAGGTGATGAGTAGATTAACAAGAAGGCACTTTATTGCATACATGGGGCCCAAGCTATATTAGGATAGAGAGGAAGATAAGATAGCAGTGTCCTCACTCTAAGCCAACCTCCTAGTGATTTCATTTACATGCCTTCAGACACATTTTGCGTTGTATCGGTATGGACCTGGTCTGTACAGGACAAATGGAAGGGAAATAGGCTGTAAGAGAAATAAATGTTTTCTTGTAGGAAAAGATATCGATGCTTGCATCTTTATTGTTATAATTTTACTCTGTCCTTTTGTGATGGATATGCATGGTTATTTTTGTTTTACAGGAAAGCAAAGAGAAATAAAAAGTCAAACCAGAACAATACATATTATGAAACCTATATTTAAAAAAATGTACATTTATACATTAGTTGTCTCTGTTCCTTTATGCCTCACTCATTAGAAAAGAGCATTGGGGGATAAAAAATGCATGAGCCATGAGCACTTTTTAATTGAAAAAAATTCCAAATATGCATTAGTTTTCTACTTAGACCAAGGATACTGATGTTGCCATTGAAAGGAATTGATTTTGCACACTACCATAAAGAAATTCATCTATCTCTATGGAAACTTTAATTAAATTAATGTTATAAATAATCACAGCCAGAGCAGTTGGAAGCAAGGAAACAAATTTATAGCTGTCCTTGTCTGCTGTTCTTCTTTGAGGGGATCTTGTAAGGATGGGGTGTGAGGCTTGGAAGAAAAAAGTTTCTCTGCACTCTTTCCCCAGCTCTGACCTCAAATCCAATTGACTTTTGGACCTCAGTTCATCCTTCGGAACTTCTTGTGAGTGCCTCTCCCGGCAGTAGTTCCAGAGCCATTAAACCAGCGGGTTAATGTGCCCGGGCCCTCACCTGAGGGTTTTCCTGGGCAATTAGAGTGGAAATAATTTCCCTTCTCCTCCCAGGGCCTGCGTGATGCCATCTCTAACTCTTCCCCAGGAATGTCACGCTACATCTGTACTCATTAATGTCCATTAGTCTGAGGGCATCGCTTTCCTGACAGCGAATTTCACACATAGGAACTCACAGGCTTGACGGGGGTGGGGTGGGAGGGCATCAGCTGGCTTCTTTGGGACACTCAGAGTGCCCGTATGACCCAGCATGGGGTTTTATTTCCACTGGAGGTAAACAGCTGTGTTATGTCCTGGTATGTCCTCGGCAGGACACCTGATTCACTCGGTTGCTCAGTGCACTTTTTCTAACACCTGCTCTCCAGCTCTGACGCTGTCACTGAAGCATAAGCAAGGAAGGAGTTGGGGAATGCATGATACACTTTTCTTGAATTCTTTGCATTTTGTCCTCAGAAGCCCAACACCCTTCAAGGGAAGCTCAGACTTTTTGCTCAGCTTTTAACTGAGTTGAGGTTAGTGTTTTCTGTGTCATTAGGGATGATGTTTATATTTACTTGATCTTTCCTATAGCCCCTTGGGGGTGAGCTATTGCATCATTAGGGAGAAGTCACTTGTCCAGGGGTTCACCGTAAGTCAGGGGCAGCTAGAGATCAGAGGTCCTTCCTTAGTTCTCTTTCAGGCAGTTTATTCTCTACCAGTCCCTCCCTCGTCTTTTAACCTTCTCTTCCTCCTCTTCCTTCCTCTTGTCAGCACCCCGTGTGACAAGGTGACACTTTTAACTTCTCATGGAAAACAGTCTGAGGCAGCGATTTTCAACCCTTTTCATCTCATGGCACACATAAACTAAATACAAACATTCTGAGGCACACCAAACAATATTTTTTGCTGATCTGATCAAAAATGGGTATAATTTTGACTCATTCCCACCAGATGGCTATTGTTGTGTTGCCTATTGTTATTTTTTTATTTGATAATCTAAGGGGAAAGAGATCGGTGCCCCTGACTAAATAGTAAGGTATTGCATGTTTTAAAAATTCCTGCAGCACACCAGTTGAAAATCACTGCTGTAAGGCATCCCATTTATAAACTGAAACAAAGGCCAAGTTTGATGTATTATATTCTGAGGCGGGGATGCTGCTCACCTCATGCGGCTACCTTCCTGTTGGATCAAGATCTGCCTCATTATATATTCCAACCACTGTTGGTCTTTAGTCTCTAGAAGGCTTATGTGGTGTTATTTTTAGATTTAAAGACTCTCCCTTTTCCCTAGAATCTAGAGTGTTGATCGACAGGTTCACGACCCCAATACCACAGAGATAATGTTGGGTCAGGCCTTCAAACGGCCCGTCCTCCTCCTATGATTTGTATGCCTTGTATGTGCCTCGGTGCTGATGTGTAATGGCCAAGGACCTAATCTTAAATCATGACTGACTGCAAATGAGCCGTTCGGCTATTTCTTAAAATGTGAAATAGATGCATTACGTTAGTCTCCAGTGTTACACGGGTGGTTTTACACAGCTCCAATATAAATTTTGATATTCCTGTTTCAAGGTGGTAAACTGTGTTCTTTAAGGTGACTTCGCAATCACAAGGTCACATTAAAAACTACTGGTGGTGAAGTAAATGGTTGGGTGGTGGGGGACCTCATTTAGGTGGGCATTTGTTGTTATTGCTTCTTTTATTGCTATCTAATTAGATACATCCTAGAGCAGTGATGGCGAACCTTTTGAGCTCGACTTGTCAGCATTTTGAAAATCCCTAACTTAACTCTGGTGCTGTGTCACATATAGAAATTTTTTGATATTTGCAACCATAGTAAAACAAATACATATTTTTGATATTTATTTTATATATTTAAATGCCATTTAACAAAGAAAAATCAACCAAAAAAATGAGTTCGCGTGTCACCCCTGACATGCATGTCATAGGTTTGCCATCACTGTCCTAGAGCCTGCAGGAATTCATAGGAAATAGGTGAGCACATTGAGTTCTGAGGAATTTTCATGATGGCAGTTTTTCCTGGGCATATGGGTGATCTACAAGGACTTCCCACTGCAAATATGATCACCATGTTCCTTTCCCACTCCAATATTCACATAAGCTCATTTAATGGTCTCCTTTAGTTTTAGGCTAAAGGTCACAATGCTTAATATAGCGTACGAAAATTTTGCAGTCTGGTCTGTGTTTCTTTATTGCATTGGATTTCCCATTCCTTTGACTTCAAGTTCTCTTAGTTTTAAAGTGTATCATGTCCATTTAAGCCACAGGATCTCTGTACATGCTAGTTCTAGCATGTCAAGCTTGCTTTAACTTATCTTTAATTTTCATGACAAAAGAAAGAAGTCTCTTGTCTGTTTCACATTTTTATTATAGAACTAGAGGCCCGGTGCACAGAAATTTGTGCACTCGGGGGGGTGGGGGGGTCCCTCAGCCAGGCCTGTGCCCTCTCGCAGTCTGGTACCCCTCGGGAGATAACGACCTGCTGACTTAGGCCTGCTCCCGGGTGGCAGAGGGCAGGCCCAATCCTTAGGTGCAGCCCCTGGTCGGGCACAGAGCAGGGTCGATTGGGGAGTTGGGGCGCCGCCCTGTCATGCACAGAGCAGGGCAGATTGGGAGGTTGTGATGCCACCCTCAGTCACACTCAGGGTAGGGCCAATTGGGGGGTTGGGGCACCGTCCCCTGTCACACTGAAGGCAGGGTCGATGGGGAGGTTGCGGTGCCACCCCCTGTCACGCACAGAGCAGGGCCAATCAGGGGGTTGGGGCGCTGCCCCCGTCACACACAGAGCAGGGCCCATCAGGGGGTTGGGGCACCACCCTCTATCACCCACAGAGCAGGGCCGATCAGGGGTTGGGGCGCCGCCACTCTCACACTCAGGGCAGGGCCGATGGGGAGGTTATGGCTCTACCCCATCACACACAGAGCAGGGCCCGTGGGGGGGGGGGGGTTGGGGAGCTCCCCCCTATCAGGCACAGAGCAGGGCTGCTCAGGGGGTTGGGGCCCCGCCCCCTGTCACACACAGAGCCGCAGGGCGATCAGGGGGTTTGGGCGCTGCCCCCTGTCACGCTGATCCCGGTGCCGGGAGGCATATTACCCTTTTACTATATAGGGTAGAGGCCTGGTGCATGGGTGGGGCCGGCTGGTTTGCCCTGAAGGGTGTCCTGGATCAGGGTGGGGGTCCCCACTGGGGTGCCTGGCCAGTCTGGGTGAGGGGCTGAGGGCTGTTTTCAGGCTGGGAGTGACTGAAGTTCCCAACCGCTCCTTTTTTTCTTTTTTTTTTTTTTTTATTCTGAGCCAGCTTTACCTTGAGGCTTGGCTCCAGCTCTTAGGCCTCCGCGGCTGAAAGTAGGTTTCTGGCCTTTGCTTACAATGTTGCGAATCTGCTGGCTGAAGTCCCGCGGTATCTGTTACAATGTTTCTTAAACTGCCCGCTCAGAGGCCTGCAGCTGCAGACGGGGAACGTTAGTTTCCTCCAACGATCCTCGGTCACTGAGGCAAGCAAGCCTCATGTTAGTTTCAAGCTGCCTGGCTGCCGGCCGCCATCTTGGCTGACAGTTAATTTGCATATCTCGCTGATTAGCCAATGAAAAGGTTAGCGGTCGTATGCCAATTACCATGTTTCTCTTTTATTAGTGTAGATAGTGTTCATTTTATTTAGAGTAATTTTTAAAAATATGTTTTATTGATTTCAGAGAGAAAGTGAGAGGGAGAGAAAGCGAGAAATATCAATGGTGAGAGAGAATCATTGATTGACTGTCTCATGCACACCCCACACTGGGGATCGAGCCTGCAACCCAGGCATGTGCCCTGACTGGGAATCGGACTGTGTCCTCCCGGTTCATAGGGCGACACTCAACCACTGAGCCATGTCAGCCAGGCTATTCAGAGTAGTTTTTGATCATTTGATTGCTGTCTGCCTTTCCCATGGGCTGTAAGCACCCCGAGAGCTCACTGTTGTATCTGCGATGTATATTATAGCCCTGCCACATAACAGGTAGTGAACAGATTGGTGATTCCTGGATGAATGTATAAATGGAAGAGCTCTGACCTAGGGCTCTGTATTTGTGGCTTTTGGCTTGTGATTCCAGCCTTCTAGATGATTTCATTAATTCAGTCCTCTTGTTCTTTGCCTCGATCTCCTCATCTGTACAGAACGGGCATCACCTCTACCCAGTCTGCTTGTACAGGGTTATTGTGAAGATCAAATGAGAACCTGCATGGGAATGTGTGTTGTAAATTTTAATGTGCTTTTTAAATATCAAGCGAAAGGAATGGTGAAGTAATCCTAGCGTTTCTGCTTTGAACTTTTGAGGATTATCCTTTTTTTGAGGAAGGCAGTTAATCTATAAAAGGCTTTTGGTGATTTCCCAGTGTGATTCACAGCACCAGGTGAACTGTGCCTTGCTCTCAGGTTGAATGCACATGTTGGAGGGAGCTCTGGCAGGCATGAGGGAGTGGAGGCGATTTACAGAGAGGGTAGGAGCATAGGCCCATCCCCCGGAGGATGAGGGGCACGTGCCCCCTCTGCTGGAAAGCAAGCACTTTTGGGCACATGTGTTTGTGTGTTGACTGTGTGGTGGGCATATCACCATCATGAAATTCTGTGGGTGTGCTTCTTAAAACTGCATTTGGGGCCCACAGTAGGGGTCTCCCCTGAAACTCATTAAATTACTAGTAAACTTTTGGGCAGGGTTTCATGAGTGTCCTATGCTGTGGTTTTTTTTTTTTTGGTCCTATTTTTTTCTTTAATTTGTTTTTAAATTATGAATGGGGCTTGCCTGTTTCATAAAATTAAAAAAAAGAAAGAACCACATATACAGGAAGTTATAAGAAGAGAAATTCTAAGGAACAATGTGAAGGTTGGGGTGAAAATTTTTGAGTATAGGTATGTTTTAGCTTTATGTAATGGGATATCTAAAACTTGTTATAATGCATTCCCCATGTAAATTACAAAATATGTAATAAGACTACTGAGTAACATAAAAATATGAAAGGTGCAAGCTATTTAAAACCATGCAATACCCATCACCCTGCCCTTATTCCATTCCATGGAAGTGATTATTAACAATTTTATTTCCCTTCTCTAGATTTTTTTCTTTGCATATGCAGACACATTTTTTTCAATAATGAGACAGCCCTATATGCATTGTTCTTCAATATGCTTTTTAATTTCACAGAATAAAGCCCGATAGACCATTGATGAGCAGCAGGAATGTATTCAGGAGGAATGGGGGCTGCTCTGTTTCTTGTAGGAAGTCTGGGCAGCTCTGTGCCGGGTGGTGCGTGGAGCAGCATTCACCTCCAGGCCTCTAGCCCCCTGCTTTGGGCTGTAATCCATGCCTCTGGCTGGTCACACACAGCAGTGACTATAGAAACGAGGCAGGGGCCAAGTGTCCCTGCCTCTGGGTCAGCGTGCCCTGTCTCAGCCGTGTATCGAGGTGCAACGATGGCAATTAGCCTGAGATGGGAGTTACAAGATTCAAGCGGGTATGTGATGAGGGTCAGTTGCTCTGAGCACAGGCATCATGCTACATCTTATTTTGTGTGGCTGAAGGGAAGCCGATGCTGTCCCGGGTCAGGCAAGAAGTCAATGTGCTTAGTGGCTGAGCGCACAAGCTTTTGGAGTTGGACAGCCCTGGGCTTCAACTCTGGCTTTGCCACTAGCTTCATTGGGGAAGGGGTCACCATGATCTTCATAGACCAGCGGTTCTCAACCTGTGGGTCCCGACCCCTTTGGGGATTGAACGATCCTTTCACAGGGGTTGCCTAAGACCATCGGAAAACACATATATAATTACATATTGTTTTTGTGATTAATCACTATGCTTTAATTATGTTCAATTTGTAACTATGAAATTGGGGGTCACCACAACATGAGGAACTGTATTAAAGGGTCACGGCATTAGGAAGGTTGAGAACCACTGCCATAGACCGTTGGCGAATTGCTTAACTTTTCTAAGCCTCAGTCATCACATTTGGCTAGTAATAATGCCTCCCTCATGAGATTGGAATGAAAAGTGACAATGTTCATGCATTTGATAGGGCTCTCCTGGTTGCAAATAACAGAGGCTTAAACTCTAGGGGCATATAGTGTTCCCGTAAGCAGGAAGTATAGTGGAGATAGTGTCTGAAATGAGTTGATGCTCGGACATGTCATCTGGGCCTGTGCATCCTTTATATCCTTCTACCTGTCATCCCTGGCATGCTTTCCCCTGGCCGAGGGGGAAGGGGTCACCATTGATCCTCATAGACCAATCATCCTTCCTACCATGGAGCTGGCACATTGCTCCATCCACAGAACTGAGGCACTTTGAGCAAAGAAGAGGAGGAAGTGGCCCTTGGGTAGGCTGTGAACAGTGGCACCAGCATGTAAATAGTTGAGCCCCATGCCTAGAGTTCAGTCTGCACCTCCATGCTGCTGCTGCTGAATTTGACCATGATGATTCTCCTTCTGTGAAGCAGAGTGAGCAGGAGGACAAATCCAAGGAGATGATGTCAGTATCTGGTTGATCAGTGATCATTAGTATACATGGCTCTTCCTGCCATCAGGCCGTCTTCAAGGCCATGATCAAATGGAGGAGAATGTGAGCCAGTTGGAGAAGCCATCCTGCTCCCGCCTCTGCCATCCATAAACCCTGTTGGTAGGGGCAGCTCTTGTTAGGCTGTCACTTTGGGAAACCTGGTCCCTCCTCATCTGCCTGAAGCTGTGGCCCTCTGGCTGGTCCTGTAAACACAGGACCCTTCCCACAATGTGCCATGGAGGCCCATCTCAGCCAGTGCCCGATTACAGCTTTGCCCAGGCCTGCCTTCCCACATCCTCTGCCTCCTCATCCTCTCTTCTTGGTCTGCTGATCCCTGGCTTTTGATGCCTTCTTCTCCATTTGATTGGTTTGCTGGATTCCTTCTCAAAGCTTCACAGCTCCCTTGCCAGCCCCACTCCACAGCATCCCCCTGGGAGGACAGCTCTTTCTGTTCTCAGGGGAGATCAAGAACTTGCCTTTGCCAGTTCCCTGATGTTGACTCCTTGCCTTATCTCGATTTTTTAATTTTTCCTGCTATATGTAAACTATAAGTTGGATCCCCAGCTTGGCAGGGATGCTACTTACCTCCTCTGGAGTTAGAGTCATGCCGCAATGCAGTCGACATCTGCAGATGGGTTTAAGGCTTGGGGGTGATTCTGAAATCTGCCGTCCAGATTTCCACTGAGAAGAAAATGAATGCAACCTTTACCATATCTGCGAAGCTGTTTAACATACAAATTATGTGACTGAGCCTTGCCTTAGAGCTCATGCTTGCTAAGTGTCACATGAAAAAGGTGACCCGATATTTGCAAGGTGAGCAATCACTTCAGAAAGGGGTGTACTTAGGTATTGGCTCCAGTCTTCCCTCCAGGGGGAGACAGTGGATGGTGGAGAAGCTTTGGAGCCTGGGCATGGTGTCTTCTCTCTATTCTCTTCTCCACTCTGCTCTGTATCCTAGCAGGCTGACCCGTGTCCTAGCAGGCTGACCTGCATGGGCTGCACCTGGGGGCTCCTTTGCCACCTAGAGACCTTTGGATGTCATCAGCAGGGAAAATAGGCAGGAGGGAGGAGAGAGTCTCTATTCCTCTGGCTCCTTCTCTGTGGGGTTACCTTGGGTTGGCTGTGCTGCAGGACTGTAAGCCATAGGTCCTATCAGGTGGCCTTTTTTTGGGTTCCCTGCCTTTTCAAGCATAAGAAATAAAAGATTCCCCAGTTCTTTATTAAAAAGTACAAACTCTGTAGTAGTGTACCATTCCTTGTTGACCTACTTTCTGCCCATACTTCTGTAAATAATTCCTTTAATATCTTATAGTAATTACCTTATCCATGGAGGTTATGTTCCCTGACCCCAAATGGAAGCCTGACACTTGAATAGTAGCAAGCCATATATATATACTGTTTTTTTCCTATACATATATACCTAAAGTTTAATTTATAAATTAGATACAGTAAAAGATTAAAAACTGTAATAAAACAATTATAAGAATATACTGTAATAAAACTTATATGAATGTATAACTTTTCTCTCTCACTCAAAATATTTCATGGTGACAATTTTTTCCCTGCAGTAACTGGTTTGGTGTCCCTCATTTCCTTGCTGAGGTCTTCATGTAGCCTCAGTGCTCTCTGGCTTAACGCACTGCTGTCCATTAGAACACATTTTCTGTGCATGGCTCCCACCTACAGATTTAATGCTTTTTCTGTATTAACTAGGCACTTCCCACATACTGTGATCATAACTTTTATAGTTTGAATTGCAACAGAAAAACTAGCACAAATTTTTTTTCCTTCTTTACAATTTTATGGACAGAGATTGGTTCTTACTTTAGAACTCAGTAACCTTAACATATGTTTCCCACTCTCCCCCAACCCCCCCTTTTCTTATTAAGCTGAGAAGGAAGCACTTCACAGCTTCTCTTGGGCATATCTGAATTGCCAGCATCACTACTTTTGCACTCTGGAGCCATTATTAAATGAAATAAGGGTGACTTGAATACACGCACTGCCATACCTTGGTGGGCAGTGTATAGAGAGCGTGGACATGCTGGACAAAGGGATGATTCACTTCCCAAGTGCGACGAAGTGGGACAGTGTGAGATTTCATCACACTATCAAACTAGTGCACAATTTAAAACTTATGATTTATTTCTGGAATTTTCCACTTACTATTTCCAGGCCACATTTGACTGTGGGTAACTGAAATCATAGAAAGTGAAACCGTGTCCTAGGGGAGAGTAGAGTACTGTATTCTCTTTTCAAATTGCCACATCTCAGTATACAGGTTTCCTCTGCCCTCTGAAAGTAGAGAGTTCTTATGAAAACTTTCCTAAGCAAAAATGGCATAAAGCGAAGACTAGCCCCCGCTTTCCAAAGGTTTGCATTGCCCCACTTCATCTTTATGAATGTCTTACATTAGTACCTGTTTTCTCTAACCAAGAGAAATCCAAAGAGGAATTTCACTATTACAGTAAAGCCGTTATTGTACTAATGCAGGCCTTTCATAAAAGTGAAGTCGCGTAACACAAACTTTCAGAAAGCAGGGCATACCTGGAATGGCTATTTGCCATTGGGACCCTGACCACTAGAGGTTCCAAGTCAGAAGCCCCGAATCAATCCTGGGCTTCACCATTTCCCAGCTGTGTACACTCAGGTGAGTTCCTTAACCTCTTAGAGTCCTGCATTTCTCGTCAATAAAACCGGGGTAGCAGCAATCCTTGCTTCTGTCCACCTCACCAGGAAGAAAGAAAGCGTGCTAACGATGTCATGTGAACGGTGCTGTGAAGTGGGAGTTGGGACAGTGGAGGCTTTGAGGATGGTAACTGCAGGTCTCCAGAGAGGGCCCTGCATCCTCACCCTCTTACCCAGCACAGTTAAGGAGAAGCATATCCAACAGGAGACAGGAGGATGGCACCCACAGATTGTCCTTCAGAGCCCAGCCGGCAGGGCCTGCTTTGCCATTCACCTCAGCCCACAGGTCCTCTGCACGTGGAATACAGATGAGATCCTTCCAATTAGCAGCCCTATTTAGAGATGACATTAGCCTTGGCTAAGATAGACTCTCCAATGAGGCCTTTGCTAAGTATCATTATGTGGTTAGAAAAGAGGAAGTTGTCAAAATGGTGCTGAGAGAGGTAGATGAAAAGGCCGATCCCTTAGCTTTTGGTTTTTGCTCTTCAGAGAATGCAGGCAGTATTGGCAAGCATAAGTCTTGTTATTTGTGTTCTTGGTAATCTGACACTGTTTGCTGAAAAGGAACAGCCGTGGCATTTATGCTGGAAATTGCTTTGGAAGGCCTCTGCCCCAGCTTCCAGAGGGATGTCGTACTGACCCTAGCCGATCACTTTTTATCATGCCAGTGACCTTGTGCTCTTTGATTGCCACTGAAGGACATTTACTTGGGAAATTATCTTGATCATTTACCTGTTTACAGTTTTACTGTGTGTCTCATGCTCCCTGATCTGTACCCCTCACTTCCTGTAACAAGTGTCAGCAACTTGAACTTGTCTTATTTTAATGCAGTGTCCCCAGCACCTGGCCAGATACCTGACCCAGAGAGGGCACTTGTTTGGGCATTTGTTGAACGAATGAATGAATGAATGAATGAATGAACGAATGAGGGAAGGAATGCTGTAAGTGGCTGTGGTAGTCATGAGAGAAAATTCTGGGCCTTTAAGGAGGTGACATTGAAGAGCTGGGCAAAAACCCACAATTTAATTGTCTTTTGAAGCCGAGCTGGCAGGTCCTTCTATAAGGACCACATGGAAGCAAAGACACAGGCCAACTGTTAGAGTGGGAGAATCTACTTTCAGTGGGAATGAGGAAGGTGGAATGAACCGTGGTTTGTGAGTAAGGCTTTCGATTAGAACCAGCCTGTTGTGTTCATGCCCAGCTCCTCCATTTACCAGAGGTTTCCCTGTGCCTAAATTAATTGGACACAGCTTTCTTATTTATTAAAAAAAGACAATAATTGACCTTACATTATGGGTTTAATGGAAGTATTACGTGGGACCTATACATAGATTTATATTTGCTGCATAGTAAGCACTCAGGAAATATTAATTATTATCATCATCACTACCAGTAATAATAGGAGGAGGAAAATATTAATAAATAAAAGTCAGTGAATTCCAGCCAGTAGATGAGAAGACTTGGGTTCTAGCTCTCACTCTGCTACTTTGTGGCCTTCAGCCACAACTTCCCTTCTCTGGATATCATGCAAACTGAGGATGGTCTCTGGGTGCCCTCAAACCATGGTTATGTCAACTATGGTTATGTGCTTAGGCCTGGGCTTGGAGGATGCACAGTATTTGTGTATTTGTGAAAGCGGCATGTGGGAGGATAGCTTTCCTTCTGATTTTTATTCTTTTCTGCTTAAACTATAAGGTTATTTCAATAAGAGAAAAGAACCTCATGTCGATTGTGCCCCCTTTTACCTCAACACACACACCACCTTTGAGCATGGAGACAGTTCTAAATACCCATTGGTTGCTGGGCTGACTGATTTGGTTTGGTGTTAGGGTTAGAAAGAGCCCTGAGGGGTTTAGAAGAGAGAGAAAGGAAAAGGTAAAGGATCATTCCATTCTTTAATTTCTAAATTGTGAATGAGACATTTATCTCATCCTCACCCATATATACTTTAGTTGAAAAGGGGGAAATAGAGAGTGGATATAAGAAAGAAAAAGTAGGGAAGGAATAAATATTTATCAGGTATTTATTATGTATTGGGACTTAACACAAAGGTCTTATTTAACCTTCAGAACAACCCTATGAGATTTGGGTGTTCTTAAGAGATCTTTATTTCCACTTTGATCACGAGGAGGTAGAATTGGGGAGGGTTAACCCATCTAAGTCCAAGAAGTAGGAGGCAGATTAGAGGTGGACTTGAAACCCAGACCTGGATAACTCGAAAGCCATCATACTCTCCTCCTCTGGGTGATCATTCTACATCTCTTGTCTCCATACACTCAGCACTTAGTCCTGTGAGTTGATAAACTCAGTGGATGAACTTGCTTCCTGCCTCACCCAGGGAATAGAAGCAATCAGAAGATAACCCATCAGCACCTCTACTGGCTGGCCTGCTCCTAGACCATGGACTCCGCATCTCCTGTTACAATGTATTCTCCACATGCTCCTGCCTGGGGCCATCCCCTCCCTTGTGCAGGACACACTTCAACCATTTTCCCTCTCCTACATCATCAGGATTTTCCATCAACAGGTTGATCTTAAGCAGCAGCAATACATTATCTGAACCCACCATATATTAATAAAAGCCTTCCCTCAATCCCATATTCCTCTACAGCTGATACCCCCCCACCTCTCCAGTAAAAATCCCAAGAGGAGCCCTAACTGGTTTGGCTCAGTGGATAGAGCACCAGCTTGCGGATTGAAAGGTCCCAGGTTCGATTCCGGTCAAGGGCATGTACCTTGGTTGCGGGTACATCCCCAGTAGGAGGTGTGCAGAAGGCAGCTGATCGATGTTTCTCTGTCATCGATGTTCCTCTCTATCCCTCTCCCTTCCTCTCTGTAAAAAAAATCAATAAAATATATTTTTTAAAAATCCCAAGAACTAGTGAATACTGTCTTCATTTCCTCTTCTTCCATTCCCTCTTGAATACACCTTAGTCAGGTTTGGGTCCCTATCATCATACCAAAGACTCTTATCAAAGACCTCCACATCACCAGTTCCAAAGGGTTCAATCTCAGTCTTTATCTTCTCATCAGTTGCACTTGACATAATTGGTCATTCCATACTTGAAAATTATTCTTCCCTGGGTTTTTGGGCCACCCAAAACTTGGAGTAATCTTGTACTCTTTGCTTTATCTCACACTCTCAATATAATTTATCAGCACACTTTCTGTCAAATTTATCTTTGTCATAGATCTACATTGTGACCACTTTCCACTCCCTGTACAACTGTTAGCCTGTGCCAACCACTGTCTCTCATCTGTGGTGGCGCAGTAGTCTGCGGCAGGTGTCCCTGGTTTCACCTTGCTATGTCCCTATTCCCTGTCTGTTCTCAACTCGTCAGCCAGAGTGAATGAGATCATGACAGTCCTCTACTCAAAACTCTCCAAAGCTCTTCTCATCTCACTTAAAAGACTGAGCCATAGCATGGTCTGAAAGTCCAAGGAAATGGAGCTTCTTGCCACTTCTTCAGCCTCATCTCTTACACCTCCCTTTCCTGCTTCCTTTGCTCCAGACACACATGAGTCCTTGACATTATGTCAACATTCCACAGGCATTCTGTCTTGGGGCATTGTGCTTGCTGTTTGCTCTGCCTGGGATACCTTTCCTTTATCTGTTTCCTTGACTTCTTCACTTCCTTCAATTATTCAAATGCTGCCTCATCAGAAACCCTCTCACCATATTGCATCCACCCCCTTTACCGTGTTTTTTTCCTCTTTGCATTCATCACTTCTTGCATTTGTTTGCTTATTATGTGTTTGTATAGTACCTCCCTCTCTTTTTACATTCCCCCACGATGGCAGGGATTTTGCACATATCTGTATCTTCAGAACTTAGTATAGTGCACACCTTGGACAGTCAGTAAATATCTGTTGAAGGAAAGAGTGAATGGACTATATAATGTTGCTGCTTTTATATTATATCACTGGTTGCTGAGCATTTTGAGTTATATATGCAATTGGTGCAAATCTAAATCTAACAAAAAAACTGAAGCAGATGGCATTGATTTTTTTTTTTTTGAACAGTCAGGATTGCAGGGCCAGAGGATATGTGTGAGGATATTTTGCAATAAATGTAGAATAAACTATCTGCTGGCCTGATTGGAAGTGCTCCTGGGTCTCTTCCTTGTTTGGGACCCAATCAGTGATGGGGAGTTGGTCAGATGAAGCAGGTGGGAGAAGGTGGAGGGCATGGCTGAGGAAGAGTACTAAGAGCTACTAATAAGTCCAGCCCATGATTTAGAAATAGTTTACTTTAATATCACATAAATCCTAGGAGGCATCTATTACTTCATTGTATAGAGAGATGGAATAACTGTGCCAAATTCTCCAGACTCAGAAGAGTTAGAGCTGGACATTGTGGCCTTGGAATCTCCTTGGTGGAGAGGAAAAGTGAGGCATAGGAAAGTAGCTCTCGTGTGTGTGTGTGTGTGTGTGTGTGTGTGTGTGTGTGTGTGTTCTAACACACAGTCATCTGTTCAGAATATTCAGATTTAAGTGTTTAGTACATTTTTCAAAACATGTCAAACCTTTTCTTCTTTTGAGCCAGCATAATGCTATAGGGGATATAGAATTAAATATATATTAATATATATCATATTCTCTAAGAAGCTTATGGTCTTACTTGGAACATACTAGTAAAACAACACACAGACTAGTAGATTATAATACACATTAGTATCTGATGCAATGTTGAACTGTATATCAATTGCATTTTAAGTGCTGTTACAATGCAGGAGACAGAGACATCTGTACATTCTTTCAGTTATGTATTTATTGTGTTTTATGTATTAGGTCCCATACGAGTTTCTGGGGATATTGAGATGATGATAGTGATAAGGTAAGAATATTAAATATTTAAAATATGACGAACACTGTTCTCAGTGCTTTAAATATGTTCTCTTAATTCTAACAAGAACAATATAAAGTAGGTACTGTTATTATCTACATTTTCAGATGAGGAAACTAGAAAGCAGTGGTGCAATAATGTATATGCTCAAGATTATATTGCTGGCAAATGGCAGAGTCATGTTATAAACTCAGTTAAGTTGGTTAAGAGTCAAGTTCTAACCACCTGTACTGAAGAAAAGGTCCAAGTTCTTAAGGATCCCAGGGTGTAGTTAGTTGGGAGACAGGCAGGTAAGTAAGAGATTCCTGTACCTGAGTGCTAGGTGCCACTGTGATGCGGAAAAGGATGCTGTAAGACTGCTGAGGTGATGCTGCTATTAGTCTAGCTTGTGGATCATGAGGGGATACAGGAAACCTTCCTCTGTGTCTTGATTTTTCTAGGAAAATGGTGCTTGCCTAAATCTGAATCTCTCCACATTCTCTCCAAAATTGTTCACAGAGCTAAACCTAAATTGCCATGTGGCTCAACAATTTCATTTGCAAGTATATGCCCAAAGGAGTTAAAAGCAGAGACTTGAACAGAAGTTTGCATGTCAATGTTTATTGCAGTATTTTCCACAATAGCTAAAAATTAGAAACTCAGTGTCCATCACAGATGGTTAAATAAAATGTGGTATATACATACAATGGAATATTATTCAGCTATGTCAAGAAATGCAGTTTTGATATATGTTTCAGCATGAATGAGCCTTGAAAATATCCTATATAATAAAAGCATAATAAAAGTGCGAAATGCAAATCGACCAAATGGTTGAACAGCGGAACAACCATCTGGACGACCATCCAGGACCACGCTATGACAGCCACTGGTGCCAGGCCAGCCAAGGCGGGTGTGATGCGATTGGTCGGGGGCCCGGCCATTGCCCATGATCGCCCCACAGAGGGAGGTCCAGGCCACTGACCAACTGGCAGGCTGCGGTGGGTAGGCGGGGCCTCCCTCTGTGAGTGAACCCTGGGTCCCCGGTGCCAGCAGCCAGAGGGAAGCCTGGGTTCCAGGTGCTGGAGGGAAGCCGGTGCCGGCAGACTGGGTAAGGAAGGCCTACTCTTGCAAAATTTTGTGCGTCAGGCCTCTAGTTAAGTAAAATAAGCCAGACATAGAGGACAACTATATGGTTCTACTTACATGAAATGTATTAAATAGTCCAGTTCATAGAGGCAGAAAGGTTAGAGGTTAACAGGGGCTGAGCAGTGAAAAAATGAAGTTACTTCTTAATGGTTACAGAGTTTCTGTTTTGGGTGATAAAGAAACTTTTGAACTGGATGGTGGTGGTTGCACAACATTGTGAATATAATTAATGCCACTGAATTGTACATGTAAAATAATTAAAACAATGTCATATATATTTAACCACAACATAACAAAGTTAGTTATGTAATATACCAAAAACCTTGAAGTATATACTTTAAATGTATAAATTGTGTTGTATGTGAATAATATCTCAAACTACTAAAATTTACAATGCAAGAAAATTCAAATCTATAAATTGAGTGGGCTAATCATGAATCTGAGAAAACTGACATGTAAAGACAATTCTAAGATATACTAGTATCCTAGTATAAAACTATTAAATTTTAAATAAAAGAAAAATAACCTCAGGACTTCAAGGCAAAAAGACCAAATCACTTACAAAGCAAAGAAATTCAGGTTGGCACCAGACATTTATTCAGCAACATAGAAACCAAGAAAAAATGTAGCATTTTCAATAAAACTGGATGAAAGATAGTATGAGAGAGGCTTTCCAGCTTAGTTGAGTTGTGGTGTGTTACATAGCCAGGTAAGTGCTAGGAAGGTGCCTCGAGCCAAGGGACTAGGATGCACAGCAGCTAGAGAGTTTATGGAACTTCCGGACGTGCAAATAGTTTAGTGTGACTGGAGTCTCTTTGAAGTGCAGAGACTACTAAGGCCATAGATTTCATAGTTATTTATTCACTAGAGGCCCAGTGCATGAAATTCATGCTTTGGGGGAGTGGTGTCCCCCAGCCCGGCACCCTCTCTAATCCAGGATCCCTTGGGGGATGCCTGATTGCCAATTTAGGCCTGATCCCTCAGGGAACATCCCTCTTACAATCCGGGAATGCTGGCTCCTAACTGCTCACCTGCCTGCCTGCCTGATCACCCCTAACCACTCTGCCTGACTGCCTGATGCCCTCAACTGCTCCCCTGTTGGCCTGATCCCCCTAACTGCCTAACTGTTCTCCCCTGCCAGCCTGATTCCCCTAACTGCTCTCCCCTGCTGGCCTGATTGCCCTAACTGCTCTACCCTGCTAGCCTGATCCCCCTAACTGCTCTCCCCTGCTGGCCTAATTGCCCTAACTGCTTTCCCCTGCTGGCCTGATCCCCCTAACTGCTCTCCCCTGCTGGCCTGATCGCCCTAACTGCTTTCCCCTGCTGGCCTGATCCCCCTAACTGCTCTCCCCTACTGGCCTGATCACCCATAACCACCTTTGCCTCACCACCGTGGCTTTGTTTGTAAGGATGTGCAGAAGACATCCGGTCTAATTAGCATATTACCCTTTTATTTGTATAGATTCCCTTAATTGATAGTTCTTGAGTATAATTGTTAAGTGCCTGCAGTGCCGTCAGTTCTGTGTCATTGAGAGTTGTTCATGATCTCTGGATGAGAAGGT
The DNA here is from genome assembly GCF_014108235.1 of Myotis myotis. Taxonomy (NCBI): domain Eukaryota; kingdom Metazoa; phylum Chordata; class Mammalia; order Chiroptera; family Vespertilionidae; genus Myotis; species Myotis myotis. The sequence continues at coordinate 55,666,528 of NW_023416314.1, forward strand.
GAGGAGGAGGTTAAGGAAACAAAGGGAATGTGCATGCAGATTTCCATTGATGCGTGGAAATGTAGCATGGCCTGGACTTGAATAATGCTTCCATTATCCCACATCGTCCCAGTTGAAAGTTTGCATTTCAACCTTTTCCATTAACCTAAATATGCAATTAATCCATTGAAGAGGCAGGGAGAGCCAAGCCAGTCCATCCACTGGGTAATCATGCAGTCAGAGAGAGATGGCTGCTTCTAGGAACTGATCAGATGGACATGAGTGCAAAAATAAGTAGAATGAAAACCATTATTCTGGAGCATATATTCTGTGTCTGGCCCTGGCTGAGGTATTAGGGATGCCATGGCAAATAAGAGCTGGTTTCTGCTTTCCAGTTGCCCATAAATCACTGATTACATCACAGGATGTAGGTAAGAAGATCAGAAGTTTTACCTGTCATGTGCACTGGTGAGTGGGGTCCCAAGCCTTGTGGCAGTTCATTTGAGGGCAGAATTGTTTGACTTTGTCTATCTTCCTGCACATGTTCTAGCTAGTTAAGACATGTAGGTTGTAAGTAACTGAAATCAAATTGAATAACTTAATGAAAATATGCAAAATTGTAAAAAGGTTACCAGCTTATCTCACGGTGTGAACCTAAGGAAAGGGATATAGTTGGGTCACTGGGGGAAACCCAACAACCTTTCAGGTGGCTCAATATCACTTTACTTACGCCAGTTTCACATCAGTATTGGACAACAGTTTTCAAAGCAATTACTGTGCAGTATCTCATTGAGCCAAAAAAATATGTAAGGCAGACATAGTTTTCTTCTTTTTTATTTTTAAATATGTTTTTATTGATTTTAGAGAGAGGAAGGGAGAGGGATAGAGGGATAGAAACATTGATCAGCTGCCTCCTGCACACTCCTCCTGGGGATCGAGCCTGCAACCTGGGCATGTGCCCTGACCTGGAATTGAACCCAGAAACTCTTGCTTCATGGGTCAATGCTCAACCACTGAGCCACACTGGCCAGGCCAGACATCATTTCCTTTATGTGAAAGGTGTGACAATCATCCCAAGTTTAGGAGTAAAACCCAGAATTTGGAACAAAGGCCTTCTGACTCTTAGATCTATTATTTACCTATTAGTTTTCTTCAAAACCTTATTCTCTTACTAGTATACAGAATTTTTCCCTTCTTGTAATTCTCTCACCTTCTTAATTTTTCTTTTCTTATTCATTTTGGTTTGGAAATTAAAGGAGTCACCTGTGTGTCCTTAATAATAGGCTTGAGACATCTCTGAAAACTCTCTGTACTCTGTACTCAGAACATGAAGGGGCCACAACAAAAGGGGATAATTAAAGACAATGAGTAGGCGATCTCAATCATCTCAGTGATTTTCTTATTATCATCCATGAAATACCTGATCAGAAATGGGCCATTATAGTTTAAATGCTCAGGCAGAGTTTGAAAAGAATTTGAAACCAGGACACTTTCTGAGCTTGGCACTGTAGCCTCATTGTTTTCCAAACTCCAATTTTCCCTCCACAGCGAACAATAACTTTTTGATTAAACAGCTGGCAGTTACTATTGAATGCCTCACATTTAATAACAAAAGTCTTCCCTCAGAACAGGAAAATTTTATCTAAATTGCTTTGCTCTTCTTTGGTGATTGTGAACTTCTAAAGTCTGACAGGACTGATAGCATGGAAAAAATAAAATTTTCTCTCAAGGAGGTGATGATTACTTTTAAAAAGAAAGAGCCCCCAAACTAAATGAATAATTCATTGTACTTGCTGCAAAGCAGAAGTCAGGGCACACAAGTTGTCCTCTCTGTAAACATTATTAAAAAACAATCAAGTTTATATTGACACATTTATATTGGGAAGACTATAGACAGAGATGAGAGAGAGGGATAAAGAAATAAACAAGAAAGCACCTCTCAGTAGTCCAGGCCCTTCTTCACTAGTGTTGTCAGTAGGAGCAGCTTCCATTACCCAGTGAGTGCCATATGCCCAGCACCATGCTAAGTCCTTTCTATAGCGATTAACTAGTACCTCAACCTCAATCCCTTCCCGCCCCCTTGTTAGCATTCCCCCCTGACTGAAAACCAACTGGAACCTACAGGAGAAGGCACCTGCCAGTCTTCTTTGGCACAAAGCAAGACAAAGAGGGTCGAAGAGTCTATCTGGAAGGGGCAAATGCAGATATCCAGTTCAGCTCATTTATATTTCTTCATAGCACCTGCCACTATATGAAATTATAAAGCTATTTGTTTACTTGTTTGTTGTTGTTCTTCTACACTAGGATGCAGGATCCAGAAGGCCAGGGATATAATATTATTCTTGTCAAAATAAATATACAATTGGCTGTCTATTATTACTCATCTATCTGTCCATCTGTACATCCATCCAACTATCCAACCAACCTACCCTCCCTTCTATCCCTCTCTTCGTTCCTCTATACAACTATTAATGGAGCATAGTTAGAACTCCTGTACTTCTTTATCTGAACCACAAAAATCTGGAATGCTAAAGGAGTTTTCTTTGTATTTACATTCTTGTTTGTTTTTTATTCAAACAGAAAAACCTCTAGAAACGCCCCCACAGAGGAGAACGTGCCTCTCACTCATCTTGGTGATTCCCTAAGCTGAGTCCCAGCTGGTCCCTTCATAGGCTGGCCTGACTAGTGTGGAGAGGGCGGGGGGTGGGGGACAGGAGCTCCCGGTCTAACCTGACTTTGCTGCTCAAGGGTAGACAATGTCACATAGGGACTCCATCAGAGATTCTTTTTATTTTTTAATTTCTTTACTGTTCAAAGTATTACATATGTCCCTCTTTTTCCCACTTTGACCTCCTCCACAGAGAGATTCTTTTCTATAATGGGGCCAGGCTGGCACCTGTAAGTCTGATTTTATGGGGGGCCTAGGAATCTGTATGTTTGAAAAGCTCACTGGGATGTCATACAGCCACGTTTGGGAACTGCAAAGGGACCTTCTTGTTGCTTTCCAAGGTCCTGAAAAATGTAAAACAGTTCAAAGGATACAGATCCTTCCCTGAATCTTGGGGATGCCAGTGTTTTGTGCGGGGTTGCTCTGTGGTTGCATCAGGATTAGATAGAGAGGGAAAAATATTCTCCTTGTACCTCACCATACCTGCTAGACCCTGACATATTTCACATGGGCTGTTAGGAAATGGTCAATCATCAGGTCTTTGGGGAGACATCCATTTGCTCTGGGAAGCTATAAAATGTGTGAGGATGTCGCATACACTCTATGCATGACAGATGGCTTTTGGATGTTTAACATTAATATAACAAGTAGCAGATGGAGGTTGGCTCAGAAGACCTTCGACGTCCTTTCCAACCCTGAGAGTCCTGGTTATCAGTGTGTGCTTTCTATGAGCTGCAGTCTTTTTCACTTACCATAACGGGTAAGTCTTCATCTAAATGAAGAATAAAATGGTTTACACTAAATTACCACCTACTCATGAGTCTCAGCAAATATTTTGGAGGCAGCCAGCTGATGTTAGCACAGTTCTGTCTGTACTTCTAGGAAAAATGGGACCAGTGACTATGGCTTCAGCGTGCCATCAATGGCAATACCTAGAGGTGATTTAGAAGGTGGTTGCCCTCCTCTCTTTCCTATCAGATTGCTGCCCCTAAGCTCCTATTTTACAGAAATTATAAAGCTGACACTAGGTACTCTTTTCTACTTAGTTGAGCAAAGCAGCTTAGAGAGACTTCTATTTTATTTTTTTCTGAAAATACTTCAAATTAAACTATCTTTTTGATTGTTCTTTGAAGTTAAGAGTATTGATCTTACCTAATAACATTAATAATGTTCCACTTAAAAAAGCATTTTAGCATTTACAACATAATTTTATTTAGGTGATCTGTTTTATATATTTAGCTGTTCATCAAAAACCTATGCACTAGGTATTATTATTAAAAGCTGGTGAATGAATAAAGTGAGGGCCCAGAGAGGTTCAGTAACTTGCCCCAGGTCCTAAAGTGTAATTAGTAAAAGTAAGACACACACAGAGGCTTTCTGAATCTTGTTCAGTGATTTTTCTGTGTCTCACTCTGTTTATGTAACCCACTGGTTGAATATTGGACTTTTAAAGAGCTGAATCAACAGATTATTATAAGGCAACTAGAGGCCCGATGCACAAAAATTTGTGAACTCGGGGGGGAAGGGGGGGGGTTCCTCAGCCCGGCCTGTGCCCTCTCGCAGTCTGGGACCCCTCGGGAGATAATGCCCTGCTGGCTTAGGCCTGCTCCCGGGTGGCAGAGGGCAGGCCCAATCCCTAGGTGCAGCCCCTGGTCAGGCTCAGAGCAGGGCCGATTGGGGAGTTGGGGCGCCGCCCCCTGTCATGCACAGAGCAGGGCGGATTGGGAGGTTGTGATGCCACCCTCAGTCACGCTCAGGGTAGGGCCGATTGGGGGGGGTTGGGGCACCGCCCCCTGTCACACTGAAGGCAGGGTCGATGGGGAGGTTGCGGCGCCACCCCCTGTCATGCACAGAGCAGGGCCCATCAGGGGGGTTGGGGTTCCATACCTGTCATGCACAGAGCAGGGTCGATCAGGGGGTTGGGGAGCTCCCCCCTGTCATGCACAGAGCAGAGCCCATCAGGGGATTGGGGAGCTCCCCCCTGTCACTCACAGAGTAGGGCCGATAGGGGAGTTGGGGCACCGCCCCCTGTCACCCACAGAGCAGGGCCGATCAGGGGGTTGGGGCGCCGCCACTGTCACACTCAGGGCAGGGCCAATGGGGAGGTTATGGCTCTACCCTGTCACACACAGAGCAGGGACCGTGGGGGGCGGGGGTTGGGGAGCCACACCCTGTCACACAGAGCAAGGCCGATCAGGGGGTTGGGGCGCCACACCCTGTCACACACAGAGCCGCAGGGCCATCAGGGGGTTGGGGAGCTCCCCCGTATCAGGCACGGAGCAGGGCTGATCAGGAGGTTGGGGCGCCTTCCCCTATCACGAACAGAGCAGGGTGGATAGGGAGGTTGTGGCTCCGCCCCCTGTCACACACAGAGCCACAGGGCGATCAGGGGGTTGGGGAGCTCCCCCCTGTCACGCTGATCCCGGTGCTGGGAGGCCTCTCAGCTCCGCTGATCCCCGTGCTGAGAGGCATATTACCCTTTTACTATATAGGATAGAGGCCTGGTGCATGGGTGGGGCTGGCTGGTTTGCCCTGAAGGGTGTCCTGGATCAGGGTGGGAGTCCCCACTGGGATGCCTGGCCAGCCTAGGTGAGGGGATGATGACTGTTTGCAGCTGGTCACACACCCTTCAGGGTAGTGGTCTCCACTGGGGTGCCTGGCCAGTCTGGGTGAGGGGCTGAGGGCTCTTTTCAGGCTGGCAGGTGACGGAAGCTCCCAACTGCTCCTTTTTTTCTTTTTTTTTTTATTCTGGGCCAGCTTTAGCTCTGAGGCTCCAGCTCTTAGGCCTCCGCTCCTGAAAGCAGGTATCTGGTTTGTTTCGGTTCTATAATCGAAACAATGTATAACTCCAGCTCTGAGATCCCGGCTCACTGAAAGCAGGTTTCTGGGGTTTTGTTTAGCTTCTATATTCGTTACAATGTTTCTTAAACTGCAAGCTCAGAGCCCGGCAAGGCAGGCGGGGAACGTTGGAGTCCTCCGTCACTGAAGCAAGCAAGCCTCATGTTAGTTTCAAGCTGCCTGGCTGCCGGCTGCCATCTTGGCTGGCAGTTAATTTGCATATCTCGCTGATTAGCCAATGGGAAGGGTAGCGGTCGTACGCCAATTACCATGTTTCTCTTTTATTAGATAGGATATGTCAGGGCAGAAATGTACATCTGGATTTGAATTTAGGCTTCACCATTTACTGAATGGTTTCAGGCAAGTCACTTGGCCTTTGTGAACATCTGTCAATTGAGTATAGTGAGGCCTGCCTTTTAGGGTTATTTCAAGGATTATGAAGCATGGAAAATTCTGGCGTACAGTCGGTTCTCACTCAAGGCAGCTCCTATGACTTTTCAGGCAGTCAGTCTCTCTCTGTGTCTCTGAGTAAGAGGTTTACTGTCCTTGCCAAGTGACCTTCTGTCATCTGCCAGGATTCCCTTCAGAGATGGGATGCTCCCTGCCTCCCCAGGCGGTTCCTTCCCTCTGTGTTTTATGATGGCTAGAAAATTCTTATCTTGGTTCAAAAGTGCCCCCTTGTAGCTTACACTTTGTTGGTACACATTTTCCCTCTTTTAGCTATGTAGGACGAGTCTCATCCCTCTTCCACACGACAGTCCTTCAAATATTTGAAGACTTTATCATGCCACTTTTAATTTTTACATCTTCAGACTAAATATCTTCTGTTTCTTCAGCCATTCATCATTTGATTTGGCTTGCGAAGCTCTCACACACAGTCTTGCTTGGTTCCTTCTAACGTGTGTCTGTTTATCATCTGAGACGTTCCTACAACTGGATGTGATTATCTCTGGGCAGATTGACTCAGTAGAATGAGATAATTCCCTTCTCATGATGCAGTTTAAGATCACAACATCCTTTATTGACAGCTTCCATGTTGATCAAAACGGCTAAGTATTTTTTTTTTCAATATGCATTTCTGTTCAGCCTTAGATCACACATTCTGTCTTTGAGAAGCATAGTTGCTAAGCATGGGACCTTTCATTTTTACATGGTAATTAATTAATTTCACTTGGCCCTAACTCCTGCCTAGTAGTGTCTCTTTTAATCCTGATGTTATCATCCTTAATCTGTTATAATTGAACCTATAACACCAACTTTGTATTTTCCTGCAGATTCAATAAGCACATTTGCCAAACCATAGGTAAAATGCTAAATAGGGCCGACTTGTATGAGTTGTACTTTGACCCTGACCAATCAGCATCAGCTTGGGATGATACCTGAATCATGAACTTTAGGCAGCGTGTAAGAGATGGTAAGAGGTAGTGGAAGATAGATATTAGGGGCTAAGAAGGGCAGTACCCTTGGTATGCAGCTCCAGATGAGAGAGAAAGGAGTCAGTTAAAGTTGCTAGGCAAGAAAAAGCACGAGTCCTGGCTGGTTAGCTCAGTTAGAGCGTCTTCCTAATATGCCAAGGTTGGGTGTTCAATCCCTGGTTATAGCACATACAAGAATCAAGCAATGAATACATAAATAAATAGAATAAATTATTATTCCTCCCTCCCTCCCCAAAATCAATAAATAAAAGTAAAATGAAAGAAAAAGCCTGAGTTTGATAAGTGTATTCTAAGTGGATGAAGCAGCTTGCATTAGGACTTGATCTTCTCTGGGAAGATCTCTTCTCTCTTTGGAGGGCGTTCACCCCCTGCCCTGCCAGCAGTATTTGCCAATCCCATTTGAACACTTTGGCCTTCTCATTTACCACAATAAGGGCATCTTGTTCCAGATTTCAACTTCACCTCTTTTTTGTTTGCATTTGTGTTGGCTCTGTAGCCAGCTGCTAAGGAGCAGGTTGGAAACCGTCTGAGTCTTGCTATCTGTCATCCTCCCTCTGCATGGATTTAGGCTGGAATTTAATTCTTACATATTGGAGGCATACTGTATTCATCCCTATAATCCTTCTCCCCATTACGGTCTGTTTTCTCCTATACCTCACCTGAGGTACATTTTTAAATCTTGTCATTTGTTAAGTGTTATCTGGTTTTGTTAAACAGATTGGTGGGCGGGGACTGCAAAGCTCCCCTTTGGGGAACTTCCTTTCATGTCTCTTCTGCTACAAGGCCTGTGTGATGTGTATTCCATGTTTGCACATAATTAACAACAGCCAGGCAATTGACATGGAAATTCAACAAGTAGCTCATCAGTGTGCACAGTTGCCAAGCATTTTTGTTCCTGTGAGGAAAGTAAGCTTTGAGGAACCATTTTTGTAGATTGCCACGGAATGAACACTCAACACAGGTCAGGGCTCAGAATAATGCTGATGACGCCACAGAAGTCTTTTGTTTTTCTGGTGGAAATCAAGAACTTGGTTATTTTCACATCAATGAGGCCCGGGGGGGGGGGGGGCGGCGGGTGCATTATGCCCCTTTTATGATAAGGCTCTTGTGCAAAGTCACCCACCAACCTGTGAGTGAGGGGGAAGTAGAACGGGAATTGCCTTGTGTTCGGTGTGGGGAACTTTCTCCAAGGAGTGCCTTGATATCACACGTGCCAGCTAAAAGGCAGTGAGGATGTGGCTGCAGCTAGCAAAGGAAGGTCATCGCAACTGTCCTCCTCAGGGAGAGAGGCACCACTTTTCTTCAATTCCAACCAGCGCCCAAGATAAACCTCTTCATTTAGCATCTCATCTGGGCATCACATCGTCTTATTGAACAGCGGCGAACACGTGTCGATTCACATGGTTTTCATCGGAAATTCATTCTTCTGTATAATTGGGAAAGGTACCCCAGAATCCCTGTAGAGGCCTTTCGCCATCCAGGTAAATAAAAATCCAATATTCCTTTACATGGAGCGTTGTCGAATCACTGCATCTGCTTTGTCTTGAGCTCTGAGGGTTTTATCTTTTAACAGAAAATCGAGTTCTTCGTAGAATATTGACTGGTTTTTAAGCAGACGGGACACTTGCTAGGGAGGGCATTCTTAACCAAAGTCGAGAATAAAGGGAGGTTGTACCTTGTGAAGAAAATTCCTCATGTGAGCCCTTGATCAGTGACTGACTTTTTTACAAGGGACGTGTCAGCTACTCTGTTGTTCATTCCTCTCAAGCAGTTTTTATAGCTGACTGGATGTTTAATTTTGCATGGTATTGTATTAGAAATGAACTACTTACCCTTTAAAATAACACTGGATACTAATGGCATGCAAGATTCCCACAATTTTCCTCAACACTGCTTAATAGGCAGCACCTTTGAATGTAAGGCCTGGAAACGTGATGAAGTGGAAATTAGGTGAAATTAGCCAAGAGAAAGGGAAGATTGTAGATAGTTGTGCAATAAATACATTGTATTAGAAAACATGGGAATGGGGAAAATTTAGGCTGTTATGTTATATTATAATGCAGTCGAATTATGCAGTACAAGGTGTACTTGTCAGAAGGACTGTGCTTAAACTAATTAATTTTCAAGTTACTGACTATTTCTCTTTCTCTTTCTGAAATACATCTGTACATATGGCTTTCCTGTTAGTGAGTTGTCTGCCTGACTGATTCAAACTTGCCATCCCTCTCTCCTTTCTGGGTGAAAAACAGTGAGAAGGGTTCACCGAACTCTTCCTTTCAGACTTCTTATCTAAATCTCATGCTCTGGGGATGGTGGAGGAAGATGGTTGAAAAGGGTTATCACATTTCACTTATTTTCATTGGCTGCATTTCCCTCATGATTATCTGAATAAAGTGTTAAGTCTGACCTAATCCCTCATGATTATCTGCATAGTGTTAAGTTTTTCGAATTGTTCACCATAAAGTCTTTCCTATAGTACTTCAGGGCTTGTAGAACTATCTGACTGTAGCCCTCTCATTGTAAAGATAGTATCAGGGAGCATTCATTCACTCATTCATTCCTTCAATAAATATATGGAGTAGGCACCTATTCTGACCAGGCACTCTTCCAAATGCTAGAGATACAAACATGAAGACAGCATGGTCCCTGCTTTCAAGATGATTTTGCAGTCAGGTAGGAGCAGACAGTCAGGAAAGAGCTAAGATAATTTTGGAGAGTCATTTGCATTGATAAGGGTAAAACAAGCAAGTGATGAGTGTTAGGAGCTACTTTATCTAGGAGGGCGGGGGACACCTGAGCTGTTGCAGGGATGCTGTGTGAGGGTGTAATTTCTCCCCTCAGAAGATGATCAGTGGTCGTAGCAGTCAGTGAGTGCAAGCACAGCTTGAGGGTGAACGTGCTGGGCCCAGGGTTGCCAGGAAAGACCAATGCCTCCTTCCTTAGCAGGGAGGTCTGGGAAAGCAGGCCCAGCCAGGACCAGAGTCTTAGGTTCCAATGGGTAGTGCCAGGGTCCAGGGTCATATGCCTGAAACTCTGGAGAGTATATTCAGATGAGCCCTACAAGTGGGGAGGGACTCAGAGATCTGTAAAGAACAAACATGTAGGGCAGTCAGGATGTATAAAAATTACTGTATAAAACATGTATGAAGGGCAGTGTGAAATAAGAACTTAGAGTGAGGGCATCTGCTCACTGATGATATTTCCATTTCCCCAGGAGCTTGTGGATTGGCTAAATCCAGTTATGGTCCCAAATGGACCAGGAAAGTGCCCAGTACTGGACTGAGAGAAAGTGTTAGGGACATTGTCCTATTATATTTTACTCATATACCATAAAAGCAGTGTATCTGTTGTTGTTGTAGGTTTGGTGATTGTGTGCTTAAACACACAGTCTAATAAATTATAAATTATTTCTTCTACTTCTTTTTTTCCCCCCTGAGCTCTTATGTGTTTATGATGAACTTTCAGCAAAAGTCAAACTTTTGTAAATGTCAAAGGATTATATATTTTGGAAGGATGTAAAAGATATTAAATAGTGCATTTGCTTAGAATTTTGAATAATTCACACAGAAGAGGTTGTAATTTATGGCTAGAATTTTAGGATGTCATAGAAAGTATACTTTGTCCCAACATTTTTTTTTCAATCCCAAGGTTTGTCAGTTTGCTCTATAGTGAATCAGGTTAAACAGTAACAGAAAATTAGTGCTGTTAACTCCTTATTTTTCCTTTTGCCTATTCACTTGTTCTAGCTTTTAAATTTGTGGAAGGTGAAAAGAAACTTAGGACTTTAAAATGTTTAAAGTGGTGGAGGGTTATGATAAAACTAGAGGCCTGGTGCACGAATTTGTACACCAGTGGGCTCCCTCGGCCTGGCCTGTAGGATCAGGCTGAAACTGGCTCTCCAACATGCCCTGAAAGGTTCTGGATTGTGAGAGGGTGCAGGCCTGGCTAAGGGACCCCACTGGTGCATGATTGGGGCTGGGGCGGGACACAGGAGGTTGGCCAGCCAGGGAGGGACTGTGGGAGGGCTCCAGGGTGTGTCTGTCCCATCTCACTCAGACCCAATCAGCTGGACCCCAGGAGCAAGCTAACCTACTGGTCAATGTGTCTGCCCCCTGGTGGTCAGTGCATGTCATAGTGAGCGGTTGAGCCTCCTTAGCATATCATTAGCATATTACACTTTGATTGGTTGAATGGCCAACCGGATGATAGGACACTTAGCATATTAGGCTTTTATTATATAGGATGGACACTATTGACCTCTCCCCAGCTGCTCCCTACATTCTTGGATTTTTAACATTAAAATCTCACACTCTTATATCTTCTTCATGTGACAGAGTTGTCATTCCTTTGAACTGTATCCCAAAGCACAAGCAGGCATCTAAGAATTTTATTTCTTGCTTATATAGCATCCATTTGAATGTGTCTAGCTGCCAGGTGACCTTTCAGTCATCATTTGGGGGACCAGGGTCCTCAGCTGTGGCTCCACCCACCTCTTTGCCCTCAGTCTTCTCTAGTCATCTGAAAGGGAGAGGAGAATGTGAAAGATGCTCAGTGGAATTTGGGGGAGGGAACAGGTCTAGAAGTGGTGCACACCCTTCCACTCACATTTCGTGGCCAGACTTAGCTGTGAGGGAGTCTGGAAATGTAGCACAGGTGTGAGCCTGGAAGGAAGAGAAAGTGCGTTCTGGGGAAGCTAACCAATGCTGGCCATGTACTCCAGCATGTTGGTGCAGGGGTATAAGCACAGATGTGATAATCCTATTTCTTAGTTTATGATATGTTATCAGCATTACTCTGTGTAGTTATCCTTTCTTGTTTCATCCATTCATTTACTCACCCCCTTAACCATTCCAATTCTCTTAAGAAAACAGTAGCATATTCTTTATGTGAAACTTTAAGTTTGTCTGTATCCTTGGCTAATAGATATAGAATTGTTTTGCGTGTGTGTATTTTTAGTTCACACAACTTATAGATCCTTTGGCTTTTAACTCTACTTTTAAAACATTTTTTATTTTAACATAATTTTAATTTTACAGAAGTATTTTAAGAATGGCACAAAAAACAATCATAGACTCTTTGCCCAGGTTTTGCTTTCTCTCTTTCAAAATAATAATGTGTGTGTTTATACATGTGTGTACTTACATATATACACATTGCTAATTTGAGAGTAAGTTGCAAACATTATGACTCTCTACCCCAAATACTTTAGTGTGTATTTCCTAAGAACAAGACATTTACTTAAAGGTACACCACCCAGTTCTCAAAATCAAGACATTGAGCATCAATACAATACTGTTATATAACCTACAGTTCCCATTCAAATTTCACCAATTTTCCCATTAATGTTCTTTATGGGACTTTTCCCCCCTGCCCCAAGATTCAATCTAGGATCCAGTCTTGTATATCATTTTTATGTCTCTAGGGTCTCTTTTAATCAGCCTGTCTTTATTTTTCATGACACTGACATTTTCAAGAGCACAGGCAATTATTTTGTGAAATGTCCCTCGAATTGGGTTTTCTGATACTTCGTCATGATTAGATTTCCCCGGTGTGGTGATATATATATAAATATATATATAATGTTTTTAAGCTCTCCGCATTCTGCTATATTCATATCTAGTTCGTTGGCTCTGCTTGCTGCATGGACTTCTCTAGTGAATACTGCCTCTTGGAATGAATTTGGGACCTGCAGCCAGCAGGATTATTTTGCAGGGATCAATCAGGCAGGGCTCCTAATGGGAACTGTGATACTGGAAATTGACTTGCCTCTTTAACACAGGTGTGTGGGTCACTGCCCTGCCTTAGCTGACAGTGGGTGGGCACAGATGTTTGCGTCTATGTCACATATGGTTACTCTGGTTGTGGAAGACAGGGCAGGTCAGGAAGTTAAGTTTTGATCATTCTTCTTTCATTGGTGCACTTACTACACATTGAGGAAGGGCCTGCTCTGCTCATTGGAACTCTTCATCTCATGTATTGTAAAACCAAAAAGTGTTGACATTGAAGACTCCTCTCACCCTGACAGATGCAAATGTTTTCAAATAGTTTGTGACAACATTTTCAATTGATTAGTAAGACAGCCGTATCAAAAATTCTGCCTCTTCCCCTCAGCACAGTGACTTCATTTCTCTCTGGCTGCCTCTGAAATTCACCAACATTGAACATAATTTTTGCATCATTATCTCCATAGTGCATAAATAATTTTGCATCCTACTTTCCCCCAGTGAAAATTATTTTGCGTGCTTTCCCATATTTCACAGCCTGCATATTTATCACTCTTAATGACTGTAGTAAATTCTATCAAGCTCATCTACTCTAACTTATGCATTTCTCTCCTGTTGTAAATTTGTCTTCTTCCTAATTTTAGGAAAAACTTTTCTTAAGGAAGTGTATAGCAGATTCTTTTGTTAAAGCAGTTTTGATAAACTATTTTATTTAACAGGGCTCATTCTAACAGACAAAATACTGGCTGAATTCTTGTGGAGAGAGCCCAGCCTGTCTTTTTAAAGGAAACATATTTTTGTTTACTTATGTCTTGAGCCTCCATTTATAACAAAAATATAATTAGAAAAGAAGGACCTGATATATGTAGAGCCTTGTCAGGTGAATGCCTTGCATGGATAGTTAGAAAACGGCATGCTTCTGTGGGGAATAGCGGAGTCATCGATGATGCGGCTAAGATACAAGGCTGTGGTGTGACAGCTCCCGGCTGTAAGAGTCTTGCGCTCATGCACCTGCCTTGACACAGCTGGACAATCTTTCAGTTCTTCCACTTTCCCTCTGAGAGTTGCTGGAGGAGCCCGTCCCCCTCTAGCCATGGTCAGCCAGCCAGGGCCATCTCAGCAAGGAAGACTGAGCAGCTGGTAGACCTCTGGACCTACCTGGTGATGACTCCTCCTGCAGCTATTCTGAGCAAGAACTGGAGAATGCAAGGAATGGACAGGGCCATCAGGGTGCACTGAATTTCACAGATGATCACTCTGTCTTTCCCCACCCAGAATCTTCTGAGCATCTAAGAACAAGTTCAGTTCTCGGGCAAGCTTGTCCTTCCTCTTCTCAGCACCCAGGTGCTGGGAGGTCCATGCCAGGGGTGGGTGGAGGCCTGTGATCTGCTGGTGGAGGCAGGGATGATATCTAAAGGGATCACAATTCTAAACATTTGTGACTGACTAACTGGGGTGTGGTAGGGCAGGACAGCAGAGATAATTCTGTTGTTTAGTAGGTACCTTCAAAGATCCTGGGATTGCTGTCTCCTCTGTATTAGTCATATGTCTTCACTGATCATATCATATATGAAGATTTTGTTCATGCACAAAATTTTACCTTATTTCTTTTTGCTCCATAAGGGCAGGACTATATATATATATATATATATATATATATATATATATATATATATATATGTGTGTGTGTGTGTGTGTGTGTGTGTGTGTGTGTGTTTTAAATATATTTTATTGATTTTTTACAGAGAGGAAGGGGGAGGGATAGAGTTAGAAACATCAATGAGAGACAAACATCGACCAGCTGCCTCCTGCACACCCCGTACTGGGGATGTGCCCGCAACCAAGGTACATGCCCTTGACTGGAATCTAAAATGGGACCCTTCAGTCTGCAGGCCAATGCTCTATCCACTGAGCCAAACCAGTTAGGGCTGTATATGTGCTTTATTGCTGTATCTCTTGTTGCTTCATGTGGAGCTCAGACCATAAAAGTGCTCAATAGTTGCTTTTTGGATGATGATTTCAAGAGCTTGATTTAGTAGACTAAGCCTATTGTGATCTGAGCAGCTGCTACTCACATGTGTAAAGGGGTATAGCCGGTTACCTTAGAAATGAGTAGCAGCTAAATAAACCAAGCTAGGCAGAAGTAGTATAAAAGGAAGTACATGGGCTTTGGAAGCAGGCAGCTGGAGATTCTCATCCCAACTCCACTACTCTCTGACTGGCCCTTTTACATTCCCTGAACCTCAGCTTTCCCACCTGTAACATGGATAAAAGTACTTTACTCACAGAGTTTGCGGAATGTTCAATGCTCACAGTAGACACTCCCTGACAAAGGATGAAGACAGAAAGCCACGAGGGGCCCAGGTAATGTGTCCAGGTGTTAGAAGAGGTCACTGAGAAGATTGGACTGCTGGGTGACCCACAGGCTGGGCCTGGGCAATTTAGAGGCTCCTTCCCTGTCCCCTATCCTTAGAATGTACATTCCATCCACTGTTCCCATACTAGGAGCCACTCAAGCATGTAGCCCTGAGAGAGTAGTGTGTGATTGAGGCATCTGGACCCTATACATGTCTGAAACCCATTAAGGCTTCTATATAAACTTAAGATTTTGGCAGGTGGGTGTGGAGATCTCCTCTGTGGCCACCCAACACAAGCCTCCTATGTAAGTTCTCTTGCTTAAAGAAACTGCCACCTATCAATCGGGAGTGGTCTGCCTCTTTCTTCAGTCTCTCCTTGCTCTCTGTGTATGGGAGCCCGTTTTTAATCTCATCCAGGGAACTCCTGAGGTTGTGAAATAACACCAAGTGTTGTCAAGAAACATACGTCTGCATTCAGGTTACCTACCCGCCATTTCAAACATGCCACACATTGGCTCCATATCCCCATAGCAGAAGCTATTGCTGTGAGTCCTTCAAGCAGTGTGCGTACGGTTCAGTTCTGCAGTGAGCCTCTCTATTAGTAACTGTGTTCTTTGCCCCTACAGGATTTATGAACGTGTGATAGACCCTCCTGAGACCAACCTTCCCCCAGGAAGCAACTTATGGCTTGGTCAGCGCAACCAAAAGCATGGCTTATTCAAAGTAAGGACTACATTCTACTTCTGTGCTTTTTAAAAAATATATATATTTTATTGATTTTTTACAGAGAGGAAGGGAGAGAGATAGAGAGTTAGAAACATCGATGAGAGAGAAACATCGATCAGCTGCCTCCTGCACATCTCCCACTGGGGATGTGCCCGCAACCCAGGTACATGCCCTTGACTGGAATCGAACCTGGGACCCTTCAGTCCACAGGCCGACGCTCTATCCACTGAGCCTAACCGGTTTCGGCTTCTGTGCTTTTTTATGTGTTGATGTGAATGAAATAATTTAATCTTCATGATTTTATGAAGTAGGTGCTTTGAAACTCTCTGTGAGGCAGAGAGTAATGGGACTTGCCTAAGGTCACACAGTTCACTGTGGTGCCAGGTATGAATGATGCAGAATGTAAATGATCCTCACAATGTTTTTCAAACTAATTCTTAAGGTTATCTTTAAGTTCGTTTTCATTCTCAGAATATATATTAAATCATTTTTGGGGTGATGTTTATGTATACAATAGGAAACAAATATCAGTGTCTAGGAGTGTTGATTTTCTTGTCTATAAAGAGGACAGTACAATGACTGCATTATTGTACTTTATAAAAACGTAAGGATACCATGTTGAAATGAATTGAAGAAGTTAAAAACATCATGAAATTTTAAGATAGTCTTGTTCTTCAGTAGAATGGCAGAATTTTGCTTCTGGCAATATGGTAAACTAGATATTTTAACAATCCTTGTACTTCACAATGCCTCTAAATGCTGGATAAAACAACAAAATCTTTTAAGATTTATCATTGCACTTCTACAAAGGGAGATTCATAGGGGCCAAATATATGGAGGGAAATGAAAACCAGAGGGTTGTCTGCCAATACCAGGAGTTTAGAGACTTCAGTTTATTTCCCATTTATTTTTTCGACTTTATTGAGATATAATAAACCTATAGCACTGTGTAAGTTTAAGGTGTATGATTGGTTCATATGTTAAACTTATGTATTGCAAAATGGTTACCACCATAGCGTTAGCTAATATCACCATCTTGTAATTGCTATTTCTTTATGGTGAGAATATTTAAGATCTAGTCTCTTAGCAACTTTCAAGTATATAACACAATATTATTAACTATAATCACTATGCTGTCTGTACATTAGATACCCAGAACGAATTCATATGATAACTGGAAGCGTGTACCCTTTGATCAACTTCTTCCCATTCCCTCCTCCTTTAGACCCTGGCAACCACCATCTACTCTCTATGAGTTCAGCTTTTTAGATTCCACATATAAATGGTACTATACAGTATTTGTCTTTCAGTCTGACTTATTTGACTTCACATAATCCCCTCAAAGTACATTCATGTTTTCCTTTCTGGTGGCTGAATATTATCTGTCTGTCTGTCTGTCATCTAACATCTATCTATCTATCTATCTATCTATCTATCTATCTATCTATCTATCTATCTATATCATCTAGCTATCATCTATCCATCTATCCCTCCCACTTCTTTATCCAGTCATCTATTGACAAACATTTAGGTGATTTCTATGTCTTTGCTATTGTGAATAATGCTGTAATGAATATGGGGTTGCAGAGATCTCTTTGAGGTAGTGATTTCATTTCCTTTGGCTGTATACTCTGTAATATGAATCTACCTAGAAGTGGGATTGCAGGATCAAATGGTAGTTTAATTTTTTGAGAAAATTCAATACCACTTTCTATAGTGGCTGTACCAATTTACATCCCCACCAACAGTGCAGAAGGGCTTCCTTTTCTCCACACCCTTGTGAAAACTTATCTATTGTCTTTTTGATGTTAACCATGTTAGCTGGTATGAGGTGATATCTCATGTGGTTTCATTTGCATACACCTGATGATTTACCTCTTGATTCTATTTCTTTGGTTTGTGTGTCTTTTTATGTCTGTATTATACTGTTTTTATTAGCATAGCTTTGTAGTATAGTTTGAAATCAGGAAGTATGATGCTTCCAACTTTGTTCTTTTTTCTCAGGATTACTTTGTTACTTTAGGGTCTTTTGTGGTTCCATACAAATTCTAGGATTGTTGTTTTTTATTTCTTTGAAAAAATGGCATTTGAATTTTGATTGGGATTGGATTGGATCTATAGATTTCTTTGGTTAGTATGGACGTTTTAACAATATTAATTATTCTGATCCATGAACATGGGCTATCTACAAGACACAACGTATTGTAGTATTCAGTGTACAAATCTTTTACCTTCTTGGTTAAATTTATTCCTGAGAATTTTATTGTTTTTGATGATATTGCAAATGGGATCATTTCTTCATTTCTTTGTCACATATTTTATTGATAGTGTATAGAAACAAAATAGATTTTTGTATCTGGTTTTGTGTTCTATAATTTCACTGAATTAATAGATTAGTTATAAAGTTTTTAAATAGAATCTTTAGGATTTTCCATATATAAGATCATATTATCTGCAAACAAGAAAATTCTACTTCTTCCTTTCAAATTTGAATGCTTTTTATTTCTTTTTCTTGCCTAGGACTTCTAGTACTATGTTGAATAGGCATATCAGAGTGGGCACCCTGTCTTTTTCCTGATCTTAGAGGAAAAGCTTTCAGCTTCTCACCACTGAGTATGATGTTAGTTGTGAGCATATCATATATAGCCTTTATTATGTTGAAGTTTCTGCCTCTTGCCCAATATGATGATAATTTTTATCATTAAATCATGTTGGGTTTTGTCAGATGCTATTTATGCATCTATTGAGATGATCATGTGATTTTTGTTTTTCATTCTATTGTGGTATATAACATTTATTCATTTGCATATCTTGAACCATCCTTAAATATCAGAGATAAATCTCTCTTAATCATGGTGTATGATTTTTAATGCACTCTTGAATTAACTTTGCTTATATTTTGTTGAAAATGTTGGCATCTGTAGTTATCAGGGTTATTGCCCTGTAGTTTTCTTTTCTTATAGTGTTCTCATTTGGTTTTGGTATCAAGGTTTCTTAATCAATAGCCATTTTATTTAGCTCACACTTATTTGCATTGATTGGATGATTTTCCTGGTCTGGCTGGCTATACAGCTATCTACTGGGCTCTTTCATGTGTCTGTAGTCAATTTACAGGTCAGCAGGTGGCAGGATGACCTAAGCCTCTTTTCAGGTCTAGTAGTAGTCTGGCTGTTGACTGGCTTCAGTTCTCTTGCAGATGGTCTGTCATCCTCTAGTGGTCTAGCTCAGGCTTATCCATATGGCAGTCTTGAGGTTTCAAGTACAAGAAGAGAGGATGCACTAATCCTCTTCAATGCTCTATTTGCTTGGTCACATTTGCTAATAATTTACTACCCAAAGCAAGTTCTATGGCCAAATGCAGTCAAGGAGTAAAGATATAGACTCCATCTCTTGAAGAACGATTTTGCAATATTGTTTTGCAAGGATATGGATGCAAGGAGGAGGAGAAGTGTTGACCATTTTAATTATGGAACCCAGATCTCAAATCCCCCAGCCCCAACAGTCCTGCAGATCTCCTTTCCTCAGTCAGAGGCTGTCCCTGTCCCAAGGGACACGGCTGGATGCCCTCTGGGCTCAGAGATCTGGCAAACTTTCCCGCCAAGATCCCTGGTTTTTACCTTTCCTGGGGAACTCTGCCCTTCCCGGCTGCAAACTGTCTCACCAGCTGAGTCTCCTTCGCCAGTTCGGGGTGGATGTTATTTGTTTCAGCTGCTCATTCTATTTGCTCAGGGACAAGCCTTGGGACACGTCTGCCTATTCCGCCGCCATCTTGTCTCTCCCAGTGTTGACCATTTTAATAATCTCAATCAAGATACATTGAAAGACAGCCATGCCGAGACATCTTAGTGAAATAGCAGAATCCCTAAGATACAGAGAATATCTTAAAAGTAGCCAGTGAGAAAAAGCAAAATTTCCGTAAAAGAGTAACAAAGATTGGATAGCTGTCTTTTAAAGAGTAAAAGCAGAAACCCAAATATAATAATAAGAGTTTTCAAAGTTTTGAAATAAAATAACTCCCAAATGTATTTGTATATATCCGGCTTAATTATTATTTGAGAATGAGTGTGAAATAAAGACCTTATAAACAAATAAAACTTTTAGTTTATGACCAATAGATCTTCATTAAAGAAGAAAGACATATAATGCAAGGAGAACTGGTGAATACATTGTTGAGAGCATACACAAACTGGAATAATCATTGTTGGATTAAATAATAGTCATTATTTAATCATCATCATAATAATGTCTAATTAAAAATAGGTGTATTTTGAAAATAAATATTAGACAATAATAATAGGGAATGATCTGATGTAAAGTGTTACAAGGCCTTGTTTTGGTCAGAAAAATTAGTACAGAAATTGATTAATTGTAGACTTTAAGTTTGCATATTAAAAATATAAATTAACACTGAAAAAACAGATAGTGTTTAACTTTCAAATTTAATTATGAGAGAATGAGAGGATTTCTTAAAAAATTCTGCCAACACAAATTAAGGCAAGAGGAGAGAAAGTGCTGTCTATAATACAGCAGATGTAATTCCATTTCATAATATTTATTATCAGATTTAAGTAATTTACACTCAGTGCTTAAAGTCAAAGTATTTTATTGGATTCATAAGACTCAAATTCTGATGTATATCTATAATAATAAAAGTGTAATATGCAAATCAACTGAAGGGCCAAACAGCAGAATGACCATCCCGATGACCACGTTATGACACCCACTGATGCCAGGCCAGCCAAGGCGGGTGCAATGCAATTGGTCGGGGGCTTATCCATTACCCCATGATCGCCCCAAAGAGGGAGGCCCAGGCCACCAACTGGCAGGCTGCAGTGGGTGGGTGGGGCCCCCCTCTGTGGGATGCGATTGATCGCGGGGTTCCCGGACTGTGAGAGGGCGCAGGCCGGGCTGAGGGACCCATCCCCTGAGTGCATGAATTTCATGCACCGGGCCTCTAGTTGTTTATATTGAAACAATTAAAAAATAAGGATTCATAAATGCTGAGAGTGAAGTGGAACAAAGGAGGAAAAAAATAGACCAAATCAAACATGAGAAAACTGTAGAATCTCAGGCAATATCAAACTTAAAAGCTGAAGAGTTGCTCACATAATGACAAATAATTCTGCAGGTGCATAAACCTAAAGCATAAGCTGAAAGTAGACATTGCAGTATTTCAGAAGACTGGGGAAGGATAGTCTTGCTTGTTTATTATTGGTCACTCTTTCTTATAAGCTTTCCTTTGATCATAACTGTTTCTATTTTATTCAGCACATGCTTACAATAGTACCAGGAACATAGTTGGCAGACAGTATACTCTTAAAATGAATGAATGTAATAGCTATGAATTTGTCTTCTTATTGCAAAGTGACAGAGATAGCTCTCAGAATGGTAATGCAGATGACATAGTAAGTTTGCAATATGCATTTTCTCCCTTTTTTCTTATGTGTTTACTGCTCCCTATGTGCTTAACACTATATTATAGAAATGATAGGTGCTTTTTTGGCCTTTTTAGGGATTTCTGTTTCAGTAGGAGTTTGTGATAAAAAGAGGGAGAACAGTTAGTGCTATTATTTATTCCAGCTTGATGAATTCATGATTCTTTGAAGAGGTAAGGAACCTTGTGCTTAAGAGCCCACATACCTGATAAAGACAGAAAGCACAAAGGATGTTCATAGACTTGACAATGATTTTGCTGTAGAGGTGGGTTGTAAGGGTGTGGAAGAGAGTACCAGCAATCATTGAATGAATGCTTTCCATGTTCTAGACCTTGTGTGGCCCTACATATATTGTCTCAGTTAATTACATTTCCCTTTCTGAAAATCCTAATGAAGTAGCTGTTATTATCCCAATTATATAATCTCTCTGTAGGACTCAGAGAGATTAAGCTATTTGCCAGTCTAAGTGATGGAAGTGGGATTTAAGTTTAGGCCTTTTTTATTTCAGTCTTTGCTCATTCATCCAAACTTTCATTTAATAATTTTATTCAATAAACGTGTTTTTTTTGTTTTTGTTTTTTTAGGATCTTGCTTACTATGTGCTAGTCACTGTGTTAGATGGTGGTGACATTTCACGTAACTCCAGCATGTTCATGGTGGAGGCAGACCCTATTGTCTTTTTCAAGGGCTTTGGCTCAAAGGAATAGGTCAGTGATGGCAAACCTATGACACACGTGTCAGAGGTGACTCGCGAACTCATTTTTTTGGTTGATTTTTCTTTGTTAAATGGCACTTAAATATATAAAATAAATATCAAAAATATAAATCTTTGTTTTACTATGGTTGCAAATATCAAAAAATTTCTATATGTGACACGGCACCAGAGTTAAGTTAGGGTTTTTCAAAATGCTGGCACGCCGAGCTCAAAAGGTTCGCCATCACTGGAATAGGTGGTCCCAGGGAGAAGCATCAGAAGGGATGGTGTTTCCACACTGTCTGTCCCCCTAGGGAGCAATGTGAATCTCTTTGCTCCCCAATAGGAGTAGCCTAATCTAATGGCTTTTTAGAAGGGAACCTTTCAAAATTCCTCTTCCCCTTAGAGTCCTGTATGTCCGGCAGTGCTCTGGCCATCTTTTGGTGAGCTGAGATGGCTAGGCTTGGGAAAAATATGTCAGTGTCTCATTACAGAAATTATCTCGATCAATTTAATGCCCCTGTAAAAGAGGCAGCCCTGCTCCGGTGAGTCAGCACATCTTCTTGCTTTTAATATTTATCTTGTAGAAGCTGCCTCCTGGGTCCAACCACTCCTGCTTCATTGCTCCAAAAAAAAAAAAATGCTTATTATGTGTTTTCAGGTTAAAATAGCATTATTCCCTGCTTTAAATATTAACACTTTGCTTCATAGGCAAAGTCAAAGCAAAAACTCCTCACTTGTCAACCCTAATTCCTAGGCCCTGGTAGGTCCTTATGGATCACACAGTAAAAGTGCTGCTGATTGCTCTGGCCATTTTGGCTCAGTGGTTAGAGCATTAGCCCAGGGACCGAAAGGTTGCAGGTTCGATTCCCCCTCAAGGACACATACCTCAGTTGCAGGCTTGATCCCTGACCCTAGTCAGGGCACATGTGAGAGGCAACCAATCCATGTGTTTCTCTCACATCAATGTTTCTCTCTCTCTGTGTGTCTCTCCCTCTCCCTTTCACTCTCTAAAAAATCAATGGAAAAATATCCTAGGACGAGGATTAACAACAACAAGAACAAAACTGCAGCTGATTGAAAAGCACAGGATGGTGCCTGGCACGTAAGGCATAAGGCTGCTAGCATTAGGTCATTTTTATCAGAGACTCAGAACATAAGCTGGGGATTTTTTTTTTTCCACTTCAAAAAAGCATCCATTTGAGAACATAGCGGGCTCTTAGTGCTGGGCTTATCTGAATCTTGTCGCAGATTTCCATTATCGGGATGGTTGATTACCACTCAGTTTCTCTTTGATCATTCTGAGCTGATGAGGCTGTGAGTTCCAGAGGGTAAAGAAATAAAGAACAAGTGTAGATGAATTGCAGTGAGTTCAGGATGCTTCGGTGGGTTTGGTCTTCTGGGAGCTTCTAAATAGTTAAAATAGCTGAGATCTCAGGATTTTACAAGGCAAAGCCTTTCCCAGAGCCTAGGCACTCTTCTCCGTGTCTCCCTCGATTTCTCTATCTGTTGGGTGAACTTGTGTCTGAAACCTTTCCCTTACCTGGACATCACCATCTCCTTAACAGCTCAGCTGTCACTGGGAAGTAAAATGGATGACTTTTTTTTTTAATGCTACAGCTGTTGTTTTTTACCTCAGCTGGTTCTCATGATTCCGCAGATGGTAAACATATGTTTAGAGGCACCTAGAAAAAGCAGCTCTGCCGGATTCCTCCCATCGCTAATTCTCGTTTTTCCTTTCATGCAGAAAGTCCAAGGCGCAGAGCTGGCGAATCTTATACATTTGTAGATTAATATTTCTGTGCATTAAGACTCTGGAAACAGCAGGGCAGCTAATGATATGCTAATGAGTTGACAGTGTTTATTGATCATCATGAAAGTCGACAAATGTCTTTCTTGGCTTTTGTGCAAGCTGGAATATTTTATTAACTGTCTTCAGGGCAGAAATACGTAATTGGTTGCATTTTGAAAATCCTCCTTGTGAGTTTCCTGGAGTCTTACTTTTCATTAGCCTGTTGCCAAAGCGTGGGCCCTTGCCAGTTTATAAACAGAACATGTCTTCATCCCTATATTTACATGCCCTGCAGGAACTCTCCCCACCCCTTTTCCTTTTGCCTTTCAAAGCAATTTGTTGCAGTGTTTTAGCATACAAAAAAAATACAACCGTTTTCTTCAGTGTAAACAGAGATCTGCAGGGAAATAAGAGCCTTAAAAAAGAATTAGCATGTTTGGTGGTAAAGCTACTTTTATTTGTATCAGAAAGCTCTGAGTCTTAGATGGACTTGCTTAATCTTAGTTATTCCATACATAAAAGGGTAATAATAGCATACTTTTTCTAATCTTTTTAAATTGCATCTTCCTGTATTTCTTACTGTGAAATGAGAAATGTTCTTGGAACAATGGAAATAATTGGGCATTAGTTCTCCAAACAAAAAACCCATGTAGAACCTATCTGGCGCAAATTTATCTTTCAGCTCCTGGTGAGCTGAGTGCGGGAGGAAGAAGGTGGCAACAGGTGGATGTAACAAAGGGGGAAGCATCCATTTGTCTCCTTCCCATCAGTATTAATAGTAAAAGTTTATTTATTTGGGCTTTGCATCTTAGGGATTTATTTAGCTACTCAGATTGGCTGAGTTTTAGCATTGCACTAATAATGAGGAGATGGATGATTTAGCAAATTAATAGATTAAATAAGATGGCGGCGGGTGGGGGAGTGTTAAGCTACTTAAAAAGACCTCTGTTTCCCAGTACTGATGGACTGTTTTAGTGAACTGTTAGCATCTAATGCATATAATTCATCATGGACAGTGAGTAGTATCTATCAATTAAGACAATTAAGATAGGACCTTATTTTGATAATAGGACCTTATTATAGCAACATCTGGTTAGCTCCTGTAGCTCTAAAACTTTCTCAAATGATACATTATTACTTACACATGTTATATAGTGGCCCAGCACTGGTGTTGGAGTTAGGAAACCTATAGTTTAAGGCCAAGGATTAAGGTGGCCTTTAGGAAAGCTACTTAAAGTATTAATGTGCTAGGTTTTTCATAGGTCACATGACCAGGTGATCAGGCCATAGATCAGGCCTCACATCTGTGGTCCTCATCGGGGGTATAACAAGATCACCTTAGAAGCTTTTGCAAAATATGGTGACTGTCTTTCCTCAACCTCCCCTAAAATTCTGATGTGTATCTCTAGTTTACATATCAGACTAATAGCCATGAAAATTATATTGTTCAATATTGTATAATTCATAGTTTTCAGGAGTTTGATGCCTCTAAGGTATTTATTGTGCTTTCTGTATGTTACAATAGGACCTGCAGGGGATACTGAGATGAAAATATATGATATTTGCCTTCATGGTGTTGATAGTTTAGTAATTCTGTGGGTTGCCATTCAGTTTCAAATCAGGAAGATTTTACCCAGTGGATATATTGGATTTAGATGCTGTTTTCACCACTGTGAACTTTTAATGAGTGAACCCTCTTGCACCCAAAGAAACAAATGATTGACAGTAAAGCGGGGTTTTTTCAAAGTGACCTTTCATCTGAGTCATTGGGGACAGCCTTAAAATTGGAGATTCCAGTCCGGCTGTCATGGCTCAATGGTTGAGCATCCACCTATAAACCAGGAGATCATGGCTCTATTCGCAATCAGGGCATATGCCCAGATTGTAGGCTGGATCCCCAGTGCGGGACATGCAGGAGACAGCTGATCAATTATTCTAATTACTGATGTTTCTATCTCTTTCTCCATCTCCCTTCCTCTCTAAAATCAATAAAAACATATATTAAAAAAATAAAAATGGAGATTCCTGAAAACCACAGTCCAGTTTTGGAATACTTCTATTACTCCAAAAAATTCTCCATGACTGTTACAGTCAATCCCCATTCCCCTCTCCAGCCCTCAGTAAACAATGATCTGCTTTCTATATCGAGTTATATCTTTTTTCAAGACATTTTCTATAGTAAATGGAATCATACAATACGTAGTCTAATGTGTCTCTTTTCCTTAGCATAACAGTTTTAAAATTTTTTCACATATGCATCAGAGCCCTTTGTTCCCTTTCTAAAATGGATGAATTAATAGTATGTAACGTAGATGTTAATAAAGTTATGAAACATTTTTAAAAATGGAGATTCTGAACCACGGCATCCAGGGATCCTCTCAAGCAGCGCGACTGCGTGGACTCAGACAAGCCCTGCTCCTCCTCATGGAAAGGTCAGATTTCACCTAAAGGTGCGGTTTGCAATCCAGGTTGGAGAGAGGAACACGCGCGGGGGAACTCTGCGCCCCACAAAGTCTGCGGCCGCGGGGGCCAGCGTGATCCGTGAATGTGGAAGAGGTCCCGCAGGGCTGCTGGCAGAAGGGAACTCTAAAAATAAGCCCATAGCTGGACTGGGTGCAAAAAGGCAGCCTCGGATTTTGCCAGTGTGCCGGCTGCTTAGTGCCAGGGGAGAGAGGACATGCGGAAGAGACTGTGCACAGAGCTGGACGGTGGAGGGTTGCCAGTTCATGCACCTTCTCAGGCTTTTTTTCATTTTTTCTCTCTCCCCCTTAAATCTTTGTGTTTGATTATTAAACCCAATACATAGGATCACCCAATTGGGGTCACTCACAGAGACTGCAGGGGAAAGTTGTTTTTGTGGAATCTGGGAATCAGAGCGGGGAGTAATGATCAAAGAACCAGTTCTGGGGCAGTCAACTCTCCCAAAACCTAACTCCTGGCTAGAGAGGACTTATAGCCTTGGAGGTCAATCCAGAAACACTGCCACCCAGGGGCTGAACCACAAACTGACACTTCTGTAAATACAAATAAAGGCAGTCTGGGAAACAAATACAGCCTGTTTCAAAATCAGGACTGTGGTTTACAACACGGAGGAACAGTGTATCGCAGGGAACTTCAACACTCTCCTGAATACCTGACAGGACTAAGGCGTGCCAAACAGAAGAGTAGCGGAATTGAAGGACCTTCACTACAGCACATTTTTTTTTTCACCTTTTACTCAAGAAACTGATTTTTTTTTTTCTTTTTTCATCACCTGATTTTACCTTTTTAATTACTACATTTTTATTTTTAACCAGTATTATTACTACTACCATTTTACCTTTTTTTATAGTGTCATTTTATTTTCTCTTTATTTTATTTTGGGATTAGTGTTCTACATTCTATTTTTATCTTTCCTTTAGCATCATTTTACTCTACCTCAACTTTACCTTTACGCCAAAACTCTCTTCCTCACTTTTCCCTTTTGTTGTCCTGTTTCTCTTACCCTATTCCTGCTTTAGATTTTCCCTATTCCTTCTTTTTACCCCCTATTAAATTTTCACCCTACTTATATATCTAATTTCCAATCCCCTGCTCTAAATCCATATACACCTCTCTCTTCTCTTTCTTCACTATCCAAATTTTTCTTTCTCTCTGTCGTTTTGTTGTTGTTTGCTTGATTGTTGAGTATATTGGGTTTTTTTTTAATGCTTGTTTGTGAGATTGTTCTTCTTTTTCTTTTTCTGTTGGTTTTTTTCTCCCAGTTATTTTTTTGCTTCTGTGTTCCCTTGCCTCACTTGATATCAGTTGTTGTTTGTAGTTTGCATTCATCTCTAGGGATCTGTTGCTGGAATTTGTTGGGATTAGTGGCTGTTCTATTGGAGTTTTCTCCCCATATAAATAGTTTCTTCCCCTCTTCTATTTCATTCTCTTTCTCTTTTTTCTTTTTCTCTTCTTTCTTCCTTATCTCCTAATTCTCTTTGCTCTGGTGGTCACCTTTATTTGGGGTTATTAGTATAGTGAATAAATTTGTGTTCAGTGCCTTGTGTGTTGTGCCTTGTTGTGTTGTATTTTGTGCCTTTAAATCAGTGCAGCAGAGAGAGAACTACATAACCAAACACCTGGAGAAGAGAGATCATGGGGAGACAAAGAAACAGCCCACATATGAAAGAAAAACAGGCATCACCAGAAAAGGAAGTAAACGAAATGGAGGCAATGGAGGCAAGCAACATGTCAGAGAAAGAATTCAGAGAAATGGGCATAAGGTGGATGAAAAGTATGGAAGACAAATTCAACAATATGTATAAGAACCAAGAGGAAATGAAGAACCAAGAAGAAATGAAAAATGACATTACTGCTATAAAAAACTCAATAGAAAGCATCAACAGTAGACTAGAAGAAGCAGAGGACCGCATCAGTGAGCTAGAAGACAAGGTAGGAAAAAATACCCAAGCAGAGCAGCTTCTAGAAAAAAGAAATTAAAAAGCAAGAGGAGAGCCTAAGAGAACTTTGGGACAACACAAAATGAAACAACATCCGCATAATAGGTGTGCCAGAAGGAGAGGAAACTGAGCAAGGACTAGAAAACCTGTTTGAAAAAATAATGACAGAAAACTTCCCTGATATAGGGAAGAAAAAACTCACACAAATCCAAGAAGCTCACAGAGTCCCAAACAAAATGAACCCCAAAAGACTGACGCCAAGGCACATTATAATTAAATTGACAAAAACCAACGACAAAGCAAGAATCTTAAAAGTGGCCAGAGAGAGACAGAAAGTTACCTACAAAGGATTCCCCATCAGACTAGAGACTGATTTCTCAACAGAAACACATCAGGCAAGAAGAGAATGGAATGAAATATATAAAGTCATGCAAAGGAAGGGTCTGAATCCAAGAATACTGTACCCAGCAAGGCTATCAATCAAAATTGAGGGTGAAATCAGGAGCTTCACAGACAAAAAAGGACTACGGGAGTTTATTACCACCAAACCAGCAATGTAAAAATGGAGATTCCTGGACCTCCTCCTATCTCACTGAAACAGAATCTGGGAGTTGACCCAGGAATCAGAATGTTAAATACTCAAGGTGATTCTTAAGAAACTCAACTTTTGAGAAACATTGCTCTGATGAATGATATGAAATCAAGCTTAAGTCTGAATAAATGAGATCAAATGAGGTCAACTAATATACACTCAACCAGAGCTGCATTTAACACATTGTATGCAGGAAACGTATTTATACGTTTTACATTGACTGGTAGTAGAGCGCAGGACATGTATTAATACGTTTTTTATAGACTAGCGGTAGAATGCGGGTAACGTATAAATACGTTTATTTTTATACTTTTTTATTGCTCTAAAGGGATGCTAACATGCATATATACGAATTCCAAAGGACAAAATTTGGGTCTCTAACACATACAATGGTGAATTATGTATGTACTTCCAGATATAACGGTAATCAATCTATTCAACTGCAAAAATGGCCCGCGCCACCTGTTAGCGCGTGATAAAAACTACCCGCAAACAATGTGTTAAGTGTAGATACATTTGAAGTTAAATAAGGAGAAATAATAGAAATTCTTCCTTTTGATCCCTTATTTCATTATTTTTTTTTGGAGAAATTGCAGTGCTTGAAGGCAAATTTTTATCTATAGAAATCCTCATAGATGATTTTTCTGGGAGAAATAAGGCTGATGGAGCTACTTTGTAGTTTTATACTGAATAAAATGCCCTTCTTGGGGGTCATTTTGTAAGGAAAACTACGTAGTTCACAAATGTCCCTTTTACTGACAAATGTCCATGCTCTGAATAGACCATATGGCAATTCAATGCAACGCCTTTGGGTTCTTCTTCTGGGGGAGGTGCTGGAATACGCGCACAGGTATGTCTTCACGTGCATACACACGTGCACTCGGACTTCTCTGGGTTACATTTGGTGTTTGCGCAATAGATTGCCACCCTTCTTTTAATCCAGTATGGAATTAGACCCAGTCAAATAAA
Source organism: Myotis myotis (assembly GCF_014108235.1). Taxonomy (NCBI): domain Eukaryota; kingdom Metazoa; phylum Chordata; class Mammalia; order Chiroptera; family Vespertilionidae; genus Myotis; species Myotis myotis. The sequence goes on from NW_023416314.1 coordinate 55,696,158, forward strand.
TTAACATTCCATCTTGATTTGTTTGGCAAGAACACATTTCCATGTAATTTGTGGGCTGACCCTCGTGACCTCCCCTTAGAAAAAAAACACCAAGTGCTTTGAGTTTTTGCATTAATGGGCACTGAGAAGCTGCCAGCCCTTATTTCTGTTTTTGTTCAAGTCAACATCATTGACCTTTACCTAATGACTGGTGCAACACACAAGCGCATGCCAGAGATTCATAGTGGAAAAAGAGAGAGGTGAGGAGGGAGGCAGATGGAAGAAAGGTGTGAGAGAGGCAATTTGTAATGTATAATGGAACAAAATCAGCAGTCACTTTTTAAAAAGCAAAAGTGCTGTTGTGTACTATATTATGTTGCTATAGAATGAGTGGGTGGAGTATCTTTTCCAAATGGGTTTTCCATTTGTTTTTGGAAAGGTCATTGATACCACCATATATGTATTTCAGGTTTCTGAGTGCCTTTCTGTGGCTGATAAAAATAAGAATGATTTAGGATCTTGCAACAAACAGATAATAGATGTACCTGATCTTTTCCTGGTCATGTGCTTTCACCATTTCCTCATCACCTCAGAAGACCAAACATCCTGGTCTGCCTGGGACTCTCTCGGGTTAGCACTGAAATCCCTAAGTCCTAGGAAAACCCACATAGTCAGTCATTCTAAATGCATTCGTATTCAACCTGATTAGACAGATGTTTTCTACTGTGACATTCAGTTTCCTACGACGGTCTGTTCTCTGGTGGAAATCTACAGCCTTTTGTGTCCTTGATTCCCTTTTTCATTTACCTTGAAAGGTAGCAAATGCACGGAGATCTATTTCAATTTGGTCACTTGTTTCATTGAGTGCTGGGAGGATCTTTAGCTGTTGCATAAGCATTTCTCCTTCCAGATGAAGTATCTAAAGCTCAGAGAAGATGGATCTTATTGTCTGAGTTCACCCATTTGACCAGACCCAGATCTAGAACTTGAACGCAGATCCTCTGGCTTCCAATCCCATGCTGCTCTCAAAGTTCTCAAATGTGCTTGAAAGATACCCTGTCCTCTTAAGGGAGTGAACTTACTTTGGCAAAACTGAGCAACTTCATACCAGAAAGAAGCGGATGCACTCAGATTACACTCCATTCATTGCTTCCTGGAATTCTCCTGCAGGAGATTCTGATTCCTGTTGAGGAACAGAGGCAGGGACTTCCTCCCCAAGGTGAGGCCTAGCTCCTCCTCATCGTCATAAGCACTGCATCATCCATGAAGAGGAAGAGGTCAATACTACATTTATCTCACTCTGAGGAAGAGGTCCTGTGATCCTGCTACTTCTATTAATATTTCCAATTAATATTTTATCCTGAAAGAATAAGCAGAAAACAGCATGTACTGATTATCATCTGCTGTTTAGAAGATGAGCACGTGCATGTTAAATGTTACTTCCTCTGAAAGACTTGCACACTATCTTACGCCTATATTTTATTTATAGATTGAGCTCAATATTCTGAATCAGCTTCCCCATTTACCATCTGTCCTGTAATATCTCTTCCATCAAATCAGTTAAAAAACAAAAAACACCCACTTAGAAACAGAATCTTGAAATTCAACATGCACACTCCAAAGCCAGGTCATTATTTTCATTGAGAGATAGCAGCCCCAATGAGTTTCTTAAATGAGGGCTGTACTTCCTGAATAAGTTACAGAATTAAAAGTCCACCTTTTTACTCACAGGGAGTTGTTGAGCCATTCTTAAGATTTACCAGCCAACACTCATGTCACTTAAGTAGCTGAGAGCAAAGACTGATCGGAAAATTTTCCCATGTCAAATTTATTTTTCCGTGACTAAACGAATCAATAGGAACATTTTAGTTTAATATGTTTCTATTATCTTTTTGCTCCCATGTTAAAAAAATCTGCAAATCATGAATATTTAATGATCCAGGATGATTAGGGCATTGAAGAGAATTTTTATGACCTCAGTGACTTTTCAGTCCCATAGTTAAAGAATATTTATTGATGGATCCTTAGTGCTCTGATGTCTTTTGTCTCAGCCAGTGGTTACTAACTGTAGCTTTCTCAAGATGAATGTACTTTTCGACATTCCTAGAAGAGGACAGTTTCGAGTAGTTCAATGTAGACTCAGGCCAACTCACCTTTTGAATGAGGCTCCCAGTCTTGTTTGAAAAGAACCTCCCGCGCAGAGAACACGTGTCAGGCCCACGTGAACTGCTGGGAACTGTATTATTGACCCCCAGCTTTCTCTTCTGTTGCCCAGGGGATCATCCAAGATGGGAAAATCATCTTTATGCCGAATGGGTACATAACGCAGTGTCCGAACCTGAATCGCAGTAAGTAGCAGTTTAAAGCATTTGTAAATTTGTAACATTTTTGTTGATAATATCAGAGAATCAGGTCAGGAAGGATACCTACACACGATGAGGTGGTAAGGTTAGTGGAAGAGGCCTTATCTCAGGGTACTAAATACTTCTCTGTCTTTGAAGTTCTAAAAAGCTTATGTATTATTTATAGAATTAAAACTTGAAGGTAAGAAAAATTACATTAGCAGTTTGGGTTCAGTAGTTTGGTACAGAACGATATCCTATATAATAAGAGAGGAATATGCTAATTAGCCGTTATGCCCTGGGGCGTAAGAACCAAGCATGTCATGACCAGATCATGGATCAGCAGGAGGGTGGGCCAGAGAGGTACAAGTGGGCTGTGGAGAGCTACAGGAGGGGGCAGGGCAGCAAGCTATGGGGGGGGGGGGAGGTGAAAGCGGAAGGGGGGCGGGGGGAGCTAAGGAGGGCGGGGCAGCAGGCAGAGAGCTACAGGAGGGCAGCAGTGACCTACTGGCACACAGAATCGTGTGCAGGGCTACTAGTGTTTAATATAATTATACATATTTTGAAAAGCTATTCTTTTTTGAATTGCTATTTCTTTCATCTAATTTTGATAGTTGCCAACCTTATTGCTATATTTTACATTTTTTTATTTAAAAACTTTTTAAAACTTGTAGTGACATTGACTATTTTGTATTAGTTTCAGGTGTACAGCATAGTGGTTAGACAATCATACTTTACAAAGTGTTCCCCCTGATATTTCCAGTACCCAACTGGCACCTCACATAGTTATTACAGTATTTTTGACTATGTTTCTTATGCTGTATTTTATTTTAAAACTATTCTTTAAACTGCTTGACCTGGATTTGAGTTTTCTTTTTCTTCTTCTATGATAATTTACATTTTCACAGTCACCTCTCAATAAAAACAAGGGTTTAATTTTAACTTAAAAATGTCATACTGCCTTTCTCTTCAGTGAGCAGTCTTTTTTCCCCCTGTTTCTTTCTGTTGGTTTATTAATAAAAGGGAGAAATCTAGACCTGAAATCCTCTGTGATTTTATGCCAGTTTCAAAGTAACACTTAAACAGAAAAGCAAAAAGCCTTCTACATAGCCAAACAACTACTGTTTTAAAAATGTTCTTTTTTATATTAGCGCTGTATCAACATTGGTGTTATCTTTTCTTTATTGAGCCTGCCCAACCTGTAGTGATTTCTTAAGCCTGGTGCAAGGAATAATGGATTTACAAGAGCTTTTGGCCAAGATGACTGCAAAAGTAGGTATCTAAATTTCACCTGTGATGTTTCACTTCTATCGCCATGCTGTCTGGAATGTAGAGTGATGTGCTTGAATGGAAACATTTTTAGCGTTGGCATCTGCAATACATTACTCGAAATAGCACTACCTATAGTGAACATAACTATTTCTGTCTTCAATACTATTAGGCTGAATCAAAATGTTTACTTGAAAAATGTTTGGAAGAAAGAGGCATGTGTATCACTGCTGATTCCCTGGGAGTGGAAAAGAATTTGCCCATTGGCTATTAAACTGGTGCCACTGTGAGATGATCTATGGTCAGAGCCGCGGTGGCTCATAAGCTAATGCATTTCAGATGTAAGAATAATTGCCAATAATCAGAAAGGGCAAAATAGCTATTGTTAGGAAGAGATGACTGTCGCAGCCAGGCCCTGTATCGCATTTGTAATGTATGATTCATTTCAGAACTGGCCCTGAGTTACACAGGGAGGGAGGCAAAGTTGCCTTTCAGCACCTTCAGTTTATAATTCTGCATCTTTTTCACTCTTCATCATCCTCTTAACAAGAATCATTGGAGGATCTGCTAGTTGCCAGGTGCTGTGTCAGGTACAAAGGAGACACAGGTGAGCAAGACAGGATCCTACCCCAGAGGTGTTCATATTGAGTGGCAGAGCCAAACATGTAAACAATTAGGGGCTTTCATATATATATTCATAAAGTTTAGATTCACAATGAAAAGCCCTGAGCTTTGTGGAAAAAGGCACCGGATAAATAGAAAATGTGGCTATGTTGTTATGATACCCATCAGTTGCGGACATGAGTTCCGGCCCAGGGCGAAGAAAGAATTAGATTGGGCCTCAGAGGCGGTAGACTCTGCGAAAGGAAGAATTTTAATAACAGTGGAAATGATACATTAATCTATTCTACCCGCGGCTACAACTGCTCCCTGCCATCAGCCGTGGCACCTGGAAAAAAATGGGTGGAGAGATGTTTTGGAGATAGGACTGTTTTTTGGACCCGTAGACTGTGCTGCTGAAGACAGTACGTTATTTCCAACGAGGTGTGTGGCCACGTCGCCTTTTGTCTGGGAACGGAGAGACAGAACACTTTTCTAAGAAACTGAGGCGGGGACTGGAGAGCCTGAAGCATTGTTTGCAGTTCACCGCTGAGTGCAGTGGAAATGGGAAATGCAGGCAATTATTTGCCTTCCCAGCTTGTGGCAGAGGGAGGCTTTTATTTTATATTATGTGGAGCAGCTTGATCTCAATACCATTAATTATACGTTAGCTCACTGCCCAACTTTTGGAACAAGAAACATGTCGCCTGGTCACCAGTGATTGTGGCTGCTCCCTCCCTCGCTCCAGGATGCCCTTTTCCTTCTCGGGCCTGCCTGTTCCGGGGGAATGGCAGTCTTCTCTTTCTTAGTCGTACATTATCTGGGAGTCACATGGCACTCGGTCCTCCGAGCAGTATTGTGTGAAACGAGCCTTTGTGAGGTAGAGATATTTAATTGTGGGCAGTGGCAAGCAGAAAATAATGTAATCCACCGTTTCACCCCCCAACTCCTTACACTTTGGAAGATTTATATGTCTGTTTCTTCCAAACCGTGAGTAGAATTATACTGAGAAAACTTGAGCGCTTCCATTTTCACTGCATAGTTTGGAATCTATGATAAGCAAGACCAGGAGTTGGCAAACTTTTGTTGTAAAGGGCCAGCTAGTGCATGGTTGGTTTTGCAGGCCAAGTGGCAAAGTTGAAGATATCATGTATATATTTGTTTTATTTAAAATTAGCCATTTTAAAAATAACCATTGAAAAATGGAAAAATTATTCTTAGTTCACAGACCATATAAAAATAAGTCGTGGTCCCAGCTGGGTCAGTGGTTGAATGTTGACCTATGAACCAGGAGGTCACCATTTGATTCCCGGTCAGGGCACATGCCGGGATTGCAGGCTCGATCCCCAGTGTGGGGCAAGCAGGAGGCAGCCACTCAATGATTCTCTCTCGTCATTGATGTTTCTCTCTCTCTCTCTCCACTTCTCCCTTGCTCTCTGAAATCAATAAAAATATATTAAAAAAAATAAGTTGTGGGACAGATTTGGGCCATGGCCTTAGTTTGTCAGCCCCACATCTAGAAGAAGCTAGAAGGCAATACTAGGCAATATTGGCTGAGTGTTTCCTATGTGTTATTTACAATGCTTCACCTTTTTATAGTCCCTGTCACTCTAAGCCTCACAACCATCCTGCGAGCCAGGCTTGATGTGTTAGCTCTCTTTCCCGATGAGAAGACTGAGTTCCAAGAAAGTCCTGTAACTTTTCCTCAGATAGTGGATGTCAGAGCTGGGATGCACACTCAGATTCTGAGAGCTGAATCATGATTGAGTTTACAGTTGGGGGAGAGAGGATTAGGAAGAGAGAGAAGAGATATGAGCAGGAGTGAGTGATGAAGAGAGGGAGGTGGATGCCACAGGCAGGAGAATGAAGGGATCAGTGAGAAGAGGAATGCGCAATAAAAAGACAGGACAAGAGGAATGCGTGCTCAGATGGTACCAGTTGGGAGTGAAGAGTGGGCATAGAGCTTCCAGCAGCTTTTAAAGGGGGAAGGTCAGGGCAAAAAAAAGGCCCCTTAACTCATTCTTTTTTGGCCGCTGCCACTTGTTTTCCTTGGAAATCTGTGGATTTTTTCCTAGTCTGAACCTGAGTCCTGCCACCACCTCATGGAGTCCTGCCACCAACCACCTCACGGGGCCACCTTATAGCCCGCCATTTCCTTAAGGGTTTTCAGATCACAGACACTGCTCAGAATCAAACTGTAAACACAGGGTAGACCAGGTGAATTCTCAAGGAATATACTTCCCTCTAGTCACTGTGCCAAAATCTGAACAGCAAGACCTTCTTTCTGTGCCTTTTGCAAGCCTTGTTTCCTTTTTGTTCAGTTTTGAACTGAGGTTGCAGCCCTTTGGGGCCAGGTCTTCATGGAGGAGTTTCCTTTCGAATGTCCCCTATTGAGCAGACCGTGTTTTCCAACTCCCCTGCACCCTGGGCAGCTATCAAGGTGGGAGCTCAAGGGTTCATTGGACTTTTTTGCAGCTGCAATTTTCCCATATATAAATTGTTAAAAAATCATTCTTGGTTTTATAAGGATTCAATGAGATAGGCAAGAGAGATTTGGAAGTCTAGTTTGCTGCATGGCACACTGTGAGCATTCAGTAAGCAATGACTGTTGTAAATAGGCAACTCTGGGGGGAAAATGGTCCCTAAGAAAACGTACACCTTCCCCAGTGGCTTATATCACACAGCCTAGCAGAGGCAGTGAATTGATGTCAGAGCTCTGGTCTAGAGCCAGGTGCCAGGAGGTCTTGGAAAGCAGCAGAAAGTCCCACACATGGGTCTGAGTGTAAGCCGTGGAAGCCTAGCAAAGAGCAAGCTCAGTGCACAAGCTGGACAGGGAGTGGTAGCCAGTCACACCAAACCAAACAGATGAGCTCAGGGGTCAGGTCTGTCTAGGAGGGCCTGTTGTTTCTTTTCACCTTTCAGCTGGGAAGGTTGGAGAATGACTTTGCCTTTGCTTGATACAGGACGGGTCATGGGAACAGCTTGCATGCACCTCCAGGTGACAGCTGTCAGGGCACACAGGAGCCCTCCTGGCAGTCTGGCAAAATCATCTATTTTCCAAGGCAGCGAAGGTGCAGGGAAACTGCCCCCTAAGGGACCACTAATTCCCTGGCTTCCACTGGAGGTTTCCCAGGTAGTCTGGACATTGTGGGAAGCACCACCACCTAGGCCAGGTGCACTGGGATAGGGGCAGGCTTTGCCCCGCTCTCCAAGTTCAGGAAGAAAAGATGCTGGAGACAGGGGATTTCTTGATTACTTCTGTTTAAATCTTTGACAAAGCTATTTATGCAAATCAAGCAGCATTTGGAGTGGCATTTCAGTTTTTAACATATTTAATTTGGAGACTTTCATTGTTTTGAGGGGCTCAGTAATGATTTTTCAATTAAGCTTAAAGGTTTAACAATAGAATTCTTCTTTTCCCCTTCCATCTAGCAAATGCCAAATAAGTAGTATTTCAAGGAAAAAAACAAAGAGCCATCCACCACATGACTAATGGACTTAGATCCATTCAGTGGCCTCTTACTGCAGAAAAGGCGTCTGCTGTCTGCCTTTGAATGTGTATCGTTAAGAATAAGTGATTTGGTCCATGGTTATTTATATAAACGAACAAGCAAAGGTAAAACAGAATTGAGATGTAGATTTGATACCGTATCTTATTTTGGATCTGCAGGCATTCTTGGAGAAAGTAGCAGGTAGTGTAGAAATAGTCTTGAAAATAAATTTGTGTAAATTCAGCATGCTAATATCGGTGACAGAAAAATGTAATTCATTTTTGATTCAGAGTTGTTTGTCTCCTTTACTGTTGCAACATGATGTAGCAGGGAGAAAAAGGCAGGCAGGATTATGCATAAAGTGCAGTTGAAAAATTAGCTTTTTGCTTTAATATCTCTTTTGTCTTTGTGTTTGTCTGACATACTTTTATGTTAGAGTTTAGAGCTTTACAATGTTATCAGAAAAGGCTAAATATATTAAAAATAAAAGCTAAGTTCAGAAGGTAAATAAGAGTTAGTCCTGAGAATAGTTTCATTATATTAAAACAGAGGTTTTCCTTGGAATTGAGTTTTAAGGTTGAGCATAGCTTGTTGGACTTTATTGGAAATTGCCAATGTGACCCTCAAGCAAACTCCTGGATTTTCTGGAAACTGGGACAGATGAAGAATTGCCTGTTGGGTCTTTTAATCTTTAAGAAGTTTCCTTCTTGGCACTAGAGTTGTTCCAGCTTTTCTGAGTGAGGCAGGCACATTTCTTCTCATAGGTACCCCATTCTGAGCCAGTTTTAGGAGGAATGCAGATCTAGTTCAACTCTTGTTCAATCCCACGTCACATCAATCACTACCTTTTGTAGGAACTATTGGGACTATGGAATGAAGTAAAGATAATGTGTGATGTTGTCACTTCCTTTTTATTATCTCTTACCTATGTATGGTTTTGGTCACTTGACCTCACCAGTCTTGGAAGTATATTTTCCCATTGTTTCTGAAAGAATTCTCAAAGAACTTAATTATCATAACTTCTAGAAACTCTATGATTAGGCTGGAGATTCAAATGTACCCTGAATTTTTGGAATGTAACCTGCATACTAGAAGAGTCAGAGGAAGCCAATATTTCAGGCGTAGTCAACTCTACTTTTCTCAGGGCTGATTATAGTGTATGTAGTTGGTCTAGGATCCTGTTTGTTCTTTTCCCTGCCCATTGGCATCACCCATGAAATGCAGACCACAAATAAGTTTTCATGAGAAATTCCAAAAGCTTAGAGAGAGAGGATGAGATAAGTGATTAAAAACCAAGGTTGGAATTACATAATGGATTCCATTTCCAGAGAGTGGCACTGTTATGAGTAATTGAGAGGGTCATGTATGGAATGGAGTCATAGTTGATGTAGAAGGATGGTGAGAGTCATCATTACCCAGGGTGAACCATTATATCTAAAATACTGGTTAGAAATAGTCTTGGTGGCATCAGGGATTGACTTGGTCTCCTGGATGGGGAAGATATTCAAGACATAGAGGTGTAAGTATGATTGAGAAGGAGAAGAAAGCCTATTAGATGGTTTTTTTAAGGAAGTTATATTTGTTTCTCAATCAAAGCATCTCGATGTAAGGAAAGGGAAATACTGGTATTGGATTGAGTTACTCCTTAGAATGGATGTGGCAATAGCCAGATCATACCACAGTTCAGTTTTTTTGACACCATATTTTTGAAGGCAAAATGGAGTAGGTTGCATGGAAGGTGATCAGGAATGGATTGGGACCCCATCACGTGGGGCTGATTGTGGCCAGGAGCAGGCACGAGGACAGGATAACCTCAAGTATTTGAAGAGAGGTAGACTTGCTCAGGATGGTTACAAGGCAAAACTGGAGGTAATAGGAAAAAGGGAGAGATTTCAGGACTCAATCCAAGAAGGGTGTTTAAGACATCCAGAGCTAACAATAACAAAAATTTTTCCTTAGAGGATAATAAGTGTCCCACCACTCTCCATGTGCAAAGACTTGTGAACACATTCAAGCTGTATATCCCCTCTCCAATCAAAGATTCTATGACTCTGGGTTAATGGCAACAGTTGGGTGACTTAGAAAAATGAAAAAAAGGTTCTATCACCAAATCTTGATTTCACCTGGGGGTTGGTTGCCTCTTCTGACTTTCATCTGAACACCAAAGTGCATCCTTGGGACATTCTGTTTGGGGGATTGGGACATGGAGAAAAACTAGATCCTTCTATGACTTTCCCCTTTTCTGGCCCCTGCCGCCAGAATTTTTCCTCAGAGAGGAAGCAATGACTTCCCAGCTTGTAAAGCATGGCACTCTGGTTAGTATGTGCAGAACACGGAGCGGAAGGTGGGAGATAAATGTGAGTGCATTGGAGTTCCTCATTAGATCTCCTGTAAACAGTGTAATGAGTCCTTGAGAACACATTCATTACAGTGCTGCCGTGTGGGCTTGGAGCTGAGAGCACATACATTTTTTAAACACGCAGGAGGTCCCTGCGATACAGTTTAATGTCTCATTTGGTGCTCATTAGACCATGGGAGTCAATATGTCTTTAATTTAGAATGATTCCACCTCATGTAAAAGAAAAAAATATTCAAAACAAAAAACAGATCTGACTAAGAATCAGCTGCTCTGAGCATTGTTTCCCTCCTACTTGAATTTTTTTCCTTGTTGCTATTAGCTTTGTTAGGACCGTGCAATGGAATTACAGCAGTTACACCTAGTCGCTCTCGTTCGCAGCTAAATTATGCAGAGACGAGACTCAGTCAATTGGAAAACTGTCATTGCGAGAAGACTTGTCAAGTGAGTGGGCTGCTGTATAGAGACCAAGACTCCTGGGTGGACGGCGATCACTGCAGGAACTGCACGTGCAAAGTAAGACTCTTTGTAAAGAAATGAAATAAAGAGACTTTTAATGGGGCAGTGTCACTGATTATGGTGTGATCTGGTTCTTCAGTATAGAATACTAACTAAGGGGTATTACCTTTCTACTAAGCCCTGTTTAGTAATCTATGAGTTACGAAGGGAAACTGGTAGAAGTGTCATTTTACATATAAATACTTGGAAATTAAAATTCACTTTCCCTTGACAACACACTCTAATGTGACCGAATATTTTATAAGAAGCTCACTGTTTGGAGTTTGGAGGTTAGACTATCAGAAGGAGGAAAAACTCCTTTGAGTTTTCAGAGAACCTACTGGTCAGCTTCATTCAGAACTTTTCTCTGCTGGAACAGATTTTAAAAGGGGGTTTAATTAGTTCCTAAGTGTTTTTTTATTGAATTTTACAAGGTATCCAACATCTGTTTCAGAGAATGACAAAACTGCTGAACTTTCAGGGTAGCCATCACTAGTGGGCTCCTTTATCTGTTTCAGAGAATTCCGAATGTCCTCTTCCCAAATTAATATGTAAACCCTGTCCAGGTGAAATTATTTGATACATATCTGAAGACTGCCATTGTTGTCTGAGAAAATACAAAACAGATTGTTAGCGCCTCAACAATGATTGACAGGGTTTGAAAAAGGTGTTATTTATGTTCTTGAAAAAATAAGCTTTTTGGTTTCTGCCTAATCTCCTTAGCCCACATGGGCAGGTGGAATGAAGCCAGTGATGTATATCAGAAAAGTAATTGAGGTGGCACAGGTTTATTCAGGCAGGAGGAAATATTTTATGTATGGTCCTGGAGCAGACGGGGTATTCTTCACACGGCTTCTGTTTCCCTGATGAGGTTTCTGGGATGAGCTGTGAGCTCTGTCCACCCGAGGGAGCTTTCAGAGGACACTTCTGAGATTCCTTTCCCGGTCCTTCCTTCCTCAGAGTGGCACTGTGGAATGCCGAAGGATGTCCTGCCCCCCTCTCAACTGCTCCCCAGACTCCCTCCCTGTGCACATTGCTGGCCAGTGCTGTAAGGTCTGCCGACGTAAGTACTAACTGAGGGTCGGAGTGGCCCTCTGTGCTTTGAGACTGACTTTTCCCTCTATATTTTAGGCCTCAACAGATTAACACTGATGAAATGATGAAATGAAATACACATAGTTGATGTAATATTAAATGTATTGTAAGAAGAGCTGCTGTATTTTCATCACCTGTGATGTGGCAGACACTTTACATAGGCTACTTAAAAAAATTCTCACGTCAGCCCTAATTACTTCTTCTCATTCCCTATAGAGGAACTGGTGTTGACAGGGATTGAGTCACTTGTACAGGGTCAAACAACTTGTAATGGGTGGATCCGATCTCTAAAGTCACGACTCCAAAGCTCTATGTGTTTGGTCCCCCTCATCCTGAATCATTATGCTAAAGGCCAAACTCAGTGTATTGGCATTCTCAGGTCTTGGCCAGATTTCCTGTTACTTAAAAGGTCTTCGTTATGAATGTTGGGATGAACTTCAGTTTTAATACTAAAACAATTTCCCTCGAAGTTGACTTGTCCAAGTTATGTAGTGATTTAAGAATCCTTTTCCTTCTGTATTGCAAAGGGCACTATTTTTGGTGAAATAGTGAAGGGAACATAGAGATAAGCAATGAGTGAAAGCTGCCATTTAGAATGCTTGTTATGGGCCAGTTACTATTCTAGGTGCTTGAATTCTCTTAGCTTATTGAATCCTCACCTCATTTTGTGTGTGTGTGTGTGTGTGTGTGTGTTGGGGGGCGGTGGGGGGATTATTATATCCCTGTTTTACAGGAATCGTAGGCTTAGGGAAGTTAACTTATCAAGGTCACAAGACTAGTGAGTGGCAAAGGTGAGATGTAAAACTAGTTCTGTCTGATTACAAAGCTTGTAGTCTCTCATCAAACCATATGGTCTTCTTTAGAAAAGGAGCGTTTAGGTTAGAAATGTGGCATCCTACAGATCATTTTCAAGGTCATTTCTCTGTTGAAAAGCACCAACATCATTATGATTCAAAAGATAATGGTCTAGCTTTTGCCAAGAATAACACATCACCTAATATGACATTGGAAATGCGAGAGCTAGTTTGATCCATCTGCCCAAATCTTTGTGGAACTCTTTCAAAAGGAACTTTTGAATTTTCCTTTTTCTCGTGGTTGGCATAGCACACCAGTTACTCAGCAGAGTGCACTTGGAGTTATCTGAAAAAAGAAACTTTCTTGATTCTGTATCAGGGGCTTTGGAAATCACATCTGGCAAAGTGAATGGCTCAAGTGCCCAGATGTAGAGATTATAATCTGATACCATAGTGGAAAGATAGTTTTTAGTAGGTGCAGATATGTTTTCCAATTTTTGATATTTTATATAACAGTCAGCAGAGGAAGAAGTTGAAAAACTATTGGGAATTTGTATTTAAAAAATATGAGATATTTTAAATCCATTATTTTGAACTCCCTGGACAGATCTGTGAATGCTGTCTCTTAGAAGTTATTGTTTGGACATGGGATAGATTTGTCTTTTAGCTGTTTTGTGTTTTAACCTTTTGATTTTCTAATTGTGAGAGCAATGTGTCTTGTGTAACACCTGAAATCCACAGAGAGGAATAAAGGTAAAGATGGAAAAAAATCTCCCATAATACCACTACTTGGAAACAAACACTTGAACTTTTAGTTTTTAAATTTTATTTTGTGTACTATTGGGATCTTATTGTGTAGATAAATTTTATCCTGGTTTGTTGAGTTACCATTATCATTTAAATGTAGTCCTTTTTTTTTTAAACTGTATAAAACATATTTAAAATTTTATTTCATTTTTTTTCTATCACCATTTACCCCCATACCCTTTTCCACCTCCACCTACCCCCCTCTCCCTGCTGAGCATCATAGTGTTCCATTGTTTGCCTGCTGCATAACTTATTTAATCATTCCACAATTGTTGGGTATCTAGATTGTTTCCTACTTTCCACTCTGATAAGTTACTCATTAATAACATGTTTTGCATAAAAAACCACATTTCTGTATTTTATATTTTCTTAAGGTAGAATTCTTCCGAGTAGAATTACGAGGCCCAAAGATTAACATTTTCAAATGGTACATATCACCAAATTGTTCTCTCAAAGTGTGTAGGTAGTCATCTTTAGCTATTCTAATTTTTTGGAGAGTTTAAGTTTTAAAAAACATTTTAGTAACTTACCCAGTTTTACCTAAATACTGATCCACAGGCTAACTTAATATTTTTTTGCCTTTTATCTAGAATTCATAGCATTTTTCTAGGTAGCACTCATTTTCTCAGTAGCTCCGATTGGTAGTTTGACATGTTTATAGTTTAATAAAATGGTAATGCAGATAATTTATTAAGACCACTACTTAAAAAATGAAAAAGAAATGATATAAGGAACCTCTGGTAATCAAAAGGTTGAAGACCTTTAACCTAGAGGGTTTTTCTTTTTTCCTTTTTTTTTTTTAAATAGAAATGTGGGTTAGGCAGTTACTCGGTGCTAGTGCCTGGAATGTGGTAAAAGGGTGTCTCTGCTTCAGAGGGCTCACTTCCAAGTTAGAGGCATGATTCTCAGTGTCCAGGGTTGTAAGTGCAGTCCTGGTAATATGTGGACGGGGCGCTGTTAGCCTGTCCAAGCATGTCAAACGTGCAGCCCGCATGGGTGGTGGGCCTGGCATGCTCCCCAGAGGAAGTGGAGCCAAGTTAAATGTTTCTAACTTCTAGAAGATAACTGTGGCAGGTTGACCAGTGGGGTGGAGGAGAGGAGAATGAGGACTGATAAAGCAGAGTTCTAACATCAGCCAGTAGATTTTCTATTAAGTTTTCAGATATCGTCACATCAGAGAGAGGTTGGAGAATAGTTACTTTCGTTGTCCCTTTCCAAAAAAATTTTCTTCAGCTGCTCTCTGGATTTGGGTGGGGGCAGTATTCTAGGGACTCGGAAGAAAGGTATTGAGCTGGTGCCGGCAACAGGCACCATATGGTGCACAAAAGCAAATTGTTTTGTCTGTTGTCTTATTAAGTGCTCATGTCCTTGTCATGGCCTCAGGAGCTGCAGCACTTACAAAAGAGGGCATCTGATTGGAAATAGGAGAGAACTTTGTCTAAGTGTCCATGCCTCGGTTCATTGCCTAAGAAAAGCACTTAGTCCTCTTCTGAACAGAAGTCCTCTTCAAGGGCAAGGAGATTTTGATAGTGAAGGTATCCGTCCTGATACTAGGATGTTCCTCTATTTGTTTGGGAGGCATCAGGGAAAACTTGAGAGCCTTCTAGATTCCCTTAACTGTGGACATGCAGTCCAGGAAGTGGTGTGGAAGTTATGCTTGTTGGGTGTCTGCTCTATTCAAGGCATTGATCATGCCTAGATGCACATTAGACTCACCTGGTGTCCTGGACGCTGTATTTTTTTTTTTTAGAGGCAGATCTGAGAACTGTCAGAGATTTGAGGAAGACAGAGAGGAAATGTTCAGCTATGGAGAAGAGCATTAACAAAGGAGAGAGGTAGCGGAGGGAAAGGGAGATAGTTTATCTGATAACAGGGGGGTTCTCAGGGGTAAGTAGAAATAAAGCTGCAGAGATGTGTTGAATGATGATCGTATCTATTCCATTTGTTCTGTTGTCTTTACTGAGGTTTCTCTCCCAAACACTGTCCTTACCCCTGGGTGCAGCAGCACTCGCATATGGATCTTTCGCTTTGTCAGGCACTTTATGTGTTTAATTCATTTAATTTTTTCAACACCCAGAAGTGGTAATCCCCATGATTATTTTACAGATAATGAAGTGAAGCACAGAGAGGAGAAGTAACTTTCAAGGTCTCAGCCTTTGTGGAGCCAAAATAAAACCCAGGTAGTCTGGCTCCAGGTCTGATGCTCTTAATCTGTCTCCTCTACCCTCTGCTGTCCAGGCAGATGCATGCGCCGTCTCATTACAGCAGAGAACTGTGTAGCATGCACTGTATGGAAGATACAGTGGTAGCACAGAGAAGTGGTAGCACAGGGAGAGATTAACTCCATCAGAAACGTGTGTTTGTGCATGTGTGCACGTGTGCATGTGTGCTAGGAAAAACTTCATAGGGGAATAATAGCCGGGCAGGGTGTTGACAAAGGACCAGGAGTTTGCCACAGGGAATTACCCATGCAAAATGATGGCAGTAAGCATTGCATTGTTTTGGTACTGAGAAGTAAGATTTTAAAGCAGGGTTGTGGCAGAATCAAACAAGTGCTTTCACAAACCCTGCTGCATCCGGAGAGCTGGAGGGCGGTGGGTGTGGGATTCCAGCGGATTCCAGGTGGAGCCGTTGAGGCTGGCAGGTAGGCACTGCCTAGGGAGAAGAGAAGAGGGCCATGTGAGTGGAGCTAAAAGGCTGGCGGACGGTAGGAGCTCCATAAGCATTTCTTTTTTCAAGAGACAAATGAATCAAGGACAGATTGTCTGTAGGGAAGAAGGTGCCAGATTTTGAACAAGAGCTGGTGGGGGACTGACAGTGTGATTAACAGAAATCAGGCAGGTGGAAGAAGTAGTTCAGAGAGCAGTACATTCTGCGTGGTGTGTTTGAGTTGGAGATGCCGAGGAGCAACCAGTTTGATGTGGGTGTCTTGCTCAGAGGGTTCTAGGTAGCTTCCCCATAAACATCTTCGCCACACCTGTGTTCGTGCGATTGCGGAAAGGCAATTTTGCTATGAAAGATGAAAGGATGAAAAATTAAAAAGGGACATTAAAGAGGCCATAACACAACATGAAACATTAGTAACAAAATTAAAAAGACTTCATTGACTAAAATGAGGATACTTTGACTTTGAAGTCTTTTGTCCATAGTGTTATACTTCTGGGTTTGTTTTTGTTTGTTTTGCTTGCTGATTTGTTTCCACTATTGGCATTGCAGTTTTTCTTTTTGGTTGTTTTTTGTTTTTGTTTTTTCATGGTAATTTCTTCCTTCATTAAGAGAGGTATCATTTTCCAATTAAAGAATCAATGATTAATGCTCTCGAAGACTGTTGCAAATTAGTAGCTGCTTTTTTTCTACTTGCCACAGCTTGATAAACTTTTGGTTTTGATGGGTGAGAGTGGAGGGCTGTGGTCACCAAAGTATTTGCACAAACTTATATATAATCATTTTCTAGTATAAGATGCATCCTGGCTAAGATATATGATATAAAAATGAGAGTACTGCTTGGCCAGTGTGGCTCAGTGGTTGAGTGGCCAACTATGAACAGGAGGTCACAGTTTAATTCCTGGTCAGGGCATGTGCCTGGGTGACTCGATCCCCAGTAAGGGGGTATGCAGCAGGCAGCTGATCATTGATTCTCTCTCATCATTGAAATTTCTATCTCTATCACTCCCTTCCTTTCTGAAATAAAAAGTATATATATATATTTTTAAAAAATGGGAATACTGTGAGAACTTTGTCAGTGGAGAAATGAAATGAAATTGACAACTAGCTTAAATACATTAAGTCAGCTGAAGGTAGTTGATTCATTAATGGAGAAATAAAATTGAATTATCAAAAAGTTATTTTCTCTTCTATGGTAAAATTGCCAATGACCAGTTAGGTGGTGAAAACGTTTGTGGTGAAAATGCTTGTGGCAAAGGTGTTGACAGCAAAACCACTGGATGTGACTTGTAGAGGTGGTACCTGGAATCCACTTTGTGAATGAGCTCACAGAGGCAGGAAGGTGAGTGGGTGTTCAGCCTTTCTGATCCGCCACCCTCCTTTATACTGAAACACGGAGGGCTGATTCTGGTATTCTAAGCTGCAAAATGCCAAGGGATGGCGAGTACATGCAGGGCACAAAGACCTAAATAAAGATAGAGCAACCCCTGTCCACGTCCGACAGGGCTGCTATGATGTACCTGTCAATCACTTATTCAGCATGTGCCTAAATGGCAGAAGTCTCCAATCACTGCACTGGAGAAATCAGGTTCACATTTGAAGGGTCTGTGGGTGCAAAAATCCCCAGTCCGTTTGTTTCTGACATCTTGGAGAAGTGTGCGTTGGTGCCGAGTTTCAATTTCATGGTCGGGCTGTGAAATATCCTCATTTGCTGGTCCCCAGGGTGATAGGAGGGGTTTCAGGTATCCATTTACATCTCTGCTCCTGCGACAGTGGCTTGGTGGGAGTCTCAAATGCCCCAGCCAAAGGCACCGGAGCCTGACTCACCTTATGCTTGAATTTCCTCAGACATTGAAAGTGAGCCTTTGGGCTGTAGATCAAATGCTTAATGAGGACTGATGTTAGACATATGCAGGGCAGTGGCAGGGAAGGAGGGGTA
Source organism: Myotis myotis (assembly GCF_014108235.1). Classification (NCBI taxonomy): domain Eukaryota; kingdom Metazoa; phylum Chordata; class Mammalia; order Chiroptera; family Vespertilionidae; genus Myotis; species Myotis myotis. The sequence continues at coordinate 55,713,992 of NW_023416314.1, forward strand.
CCCTCAGAGAAGTGGGCTGAGTATGAGATAGTAGGGGACAGTCTGGTGGCCTCCAGTGATGATCCCGAAAGCATTCCTAAGGTAATTTCATCAATACTTGATATCATAAGCATAGACACGTCCCCACCAGTGCCAAAGTGAAATGGCCGAGGTGTGTGGAATCATGCTGATTTCATCCCCCAGCTCCAAGAGCTCACTACTGTGGGAGGACATAAAGTTCAGCGGACATTTAACTTTTATACCAGACTGGTGGATCTGAGGCTGCATGTGTCCCCACGTGTGTTGTGAATGTAAACCGTAAGACATGCTTATCTCCGAATTTGGAGTTTGGGGATGAGGGTATCAGAGGAAGGGAGGACTTGAGCCTGTGTCTTAAGACAGGGTAGCAAGTGGGCTCCTACCATTGTAGGGGTGGCCAGGGGCAAAATCAGGAAGAAAAGTCTGTTTCTTGGCTTCTCAGCCTGGGCCACGAAGCAGATGGCAGTTTTGACAGCAGGGCAGTTAGCAGGACTGTCACTCTGGAGGGAGCTGTCTTGCCAAGTTGGCAGCAGCTGTGCTGGGGAGTGTGGGAGTTCATTAGACAGGAATTCCAGGCTTTGGGAGGTCTGGTCTCCTCATGCAAGTAAATGGGGGAATCCGCATCATCATTAGGACCAGTGAGCCATGATTTGTCCAGAAAACTGAGGCATAAAAGATGATCAGGGATCTATCTATCTATCTATCTATCTATCTATCTATCTATCTATCTAATGAGGGGAGTAAGGGAGCTATCTAAAAAATTATATCAACTCTCTACTTGTTTATTGCCATCGTTGCTGTTTTTGTTCAGGAAACCGTGGTGTCTGCTTTTAATGTTATAGAGATGTAGATTACAGCATAGGGAATAGAATCAATAATATTGGGATGCATATGTGTGGGGCCAGTGGGCACTTAGAGCAGCAGGGAGACCACTTTGTTGTACATCTGAAGCTCATAAAGAAGAATGCTGAATGTAAACTGTAATTGAAAAATAAAAATAAATGCAAAAAATTGCATTGAATAGCAGAAAGAACTCTTATCTGAGAATCAGGAAATTTGGCTGGCTTTTACTACCAACTAGAGGCTCATCAATTTTAACATTATTTATTGTGACTAACAGTAAGCCCAGAGAGGCATTGAGCTTGGGGCTGGTGAGAAAAATATGGGATAGACATAACCCCTACCTTCACGGGGTTGCATTTGGCAGGGGAATGTGTAATTACCTGGGCCACTGAGATAGAACATCATATGCACTGTGTTAGTCTAGGTCCAGAGCACCACAGAAGCACACGGTGAAGGCATTGTACCAGTGTTAAGAACCAAGAACAGCTTCTTGGGGGCAGCCAGGCCTCAGTTGAAACTGATGGGATTTGCATACACTGTTCTCTCTTCCGGGAAGAGACTCAGCCTCATCCACCTTCACTTGCTTAAAAGTGGGTCAGCAGGTTGAGTCGAGGACTGAGTCCTAGTGGAATGTAAGTTGAGTGGTGGGAGCTCCATTTACTAGTACGCTTCTCTTTTCACTTTTCTACAGGCCCTATCTGTTCCACATGCCCGTTAGCCTGTTAAGCTCACCTTTCTAAGGGCAGTCTCTCTAGTGCATTGATAAAGCACTTTACAGGCTTGGCTTATATTTCTCAGTTGTCTCTGAGCTTCTCGGGAACAGATAGGCTAAGGACATGCACTTTTCATGGTCGCAAGGGAAAATGGCATCATTCTGCATTGTGGCTGAGGTTCTGATGAATGGAGCGTCTACGAGTTCCCTCTCACCTAGTCATTTGTCTTCTAGCTGGAGTGTCTGAATCAAAGCTACTGCTATTGTTCTCCCTGGAGATGATAACCCCTTCTTTGTTTTAACTTCTATCCACATCAGTTCACTCTCTAGTTCCTTCTGCAAGTGCAACATGGAAATAGTTGTGTCTCCTTGGTGTGAAGGGCCCATGACAAACATCATTATGGCTGTGGTCTGACTGGGGTATTCGACAGTTATCCCCAAGCTATTCCCATGTCTCATTCTAGACAAAGATATTTGTAATGCTTAGAATCAGAGCATCTATGCTCTGTGGAATCTGTTGGAGTTTGATGGCACCTCTGAGGTTATTTTGTTGCATAGCATGACTGTCTGACCCATTTTTCTGTTTTATTACAGCAAAATGTATCTATGGAGGAAAAGTCCTTGCAGAAGGCCAGCGGATTTTAACCAAGAGCTGTCGGGAATGCCGAGTGAGTTTCAATCATAGGATCCCTCTCACTGGTGGGGAACTGCAGGCAGAAATGTTGGTTTTAGGTAGGGTTCTGAAGTGGAGCATGTGGCCTGAGTGGGCCACTGAGTGGGTCTCTGTGGTCCACTGGAGTCCTTGCCACTGTCATTGTGTGGTTGGCTTGTGGTTGGTCAGCTGTGGGTCAGGTAGCCTTGGGAAAAGCTATTAAGGAAACAATGAGAAGGGGAAGGGAAGTAGAAGCTATTATGAGTCAGGGAGGGTGGCAGGTGGCCCTGGGAACATGATTTGAGTCGTTTTGGAATCAGTCTTCCATGCCAGCTGGGGACAGTGTCACCTCTCCTCCCAAGTACCTGGTACAGTGTGAGAAAATGCCTTTGTCTCCTGCCTGCCTCCTCCTATATGTTTCTTGAAATCAGATATGTAGAACCATAGATCTCATTCAATTATCATTCACCAAACATGCACTGAGCCAATGATACATACCAGGATTGTACAATAGAGAACAAAACAAAGTCTCTGTCTTTATAGCACTGGCAGTCTAGTGGAGGGGACAGGAAATAAACAAGTAAGTATACACTACAATTCTATAAACAATATAAACCAGGCAGAGGAATAGAGAGCTTTACAGTGGGGATGGGAGGGCCTCTCTGAGGAGGTGCTGTTTGAACAATGTGCTGGATAAAGTGTGGGAGTTGGTCTTGCAGTTACTTGAGTGAGGTGTCCCCCCAGGAGTGGAAGCATGAGAGACAGAGGGAAGGAAGGGAAGGAGGGGGAGCCAATGCGATGTGGTGCATCAGAACAGCCAAAAAGGCTGCTTTTGTGGGGCATCTACAGAGATACTGACCAGAACCACTGTGTCTCAGAATAAGCCACCATTGCTCCCTGGTGTTACCTGCATTATTTCATTTGCTGGGAAAAAGACAGGGGAGAATGAGGCATTAGAGACCCGCAGAATTCTCGCAAGAAGTTTGAATTCAGTTCTTTATGGGGGACTTGGATGGAGGGAAGGCTTTTTCCAGTTTCCTGTCTCTCATCGGTCAGAATTGATCCCAGGGGTTAACGACTTTGAACTTCCCTGTTGCGGCTCTTTCTTGGCTGCTACTGGGAATGCCAGAGTTTCCATGGGTCCAGACAGTCTGGTGGAAATGCAGGTGCAGTGGTCTCTGCGGCCGGGGGTGCTGTGGGCAGGGGCTCCTGATGCTGTGGCAGAGGCAGGGATGGTGTGACCGCAGGGCTCTGTGATCTTTCCATCAACAGGGCCAGCTACCAGGCCTGGGAGTAAGGGAGCTGGAGGGTGGTCTCCCACGTGGGGCCGGCATATTACCACATAGTGCCGATTAAATGAGATAAACCATGTGGAGAACTTGGCAGAGTGCTTGGCACAAAGTAAGTCCTCAATAACTGTGAGCTGTTCTTGGTATCCCACATGACCACACATGTCCCCCCTGACTGTAAGACACATGTCATGTTCTCTGTAAATTGTTTCCCTTCTAAGGAAGGGGAAATTATTTGGATTCTAAAACCCCTGCTTTTTCTTCTACATCTGGGATGACTAAAGGCAATTTTGCCCACTCTCCTGATGATCTCAGTGTCTGCCATGTATCTGTCGCTTACAACTAGCAACCCCTTTTACTTTTTGAGCAGAAACAGTGGGGTGACAATTATGACTTGATCCCTGTTATTATCAGAGGGGATCAAGGCCGACACCATTGGAGACTTCTAGAAGATATGGACCTGAATTCAAATGCCAGATGATTGGAATAGCATTTACCAGTGTTGTTGGCAGATTATAGGTGCCCTATAGTCTTTGGCTCACCTTTTACTGTTTGTTGTTGTTGTTATATTTTTACAATTTAGAAAGAAGTTGGGACAGACATTACTGTCTTTGCACAAGTGGTGTGTGTGTGTGTGTGTGTGTGTGTGTGTGTGTGTGTGTGTTGTGTCTGTGAATAATTTCATCCTCTTTAAAGAGTCATTAATTTATTGTATTTCTACAGTTATTTACTAAATGTTTACTTTGTGTATAAAGAGAAGGGTTATTGAGAACAATTAAAATTTTCAATCACTTAGTATTTTCTAGACACTAAAACATTTTAAACATCTTACGTCATATAAAGATCATAATAACACTATGAGTTAGGCCCTACTTGTATATCCATTTTACAGATGAAGAAAGTGAGTCACAAGAGATCAAAGTCACAGAGCGAGTCAGCGAACTGGCTGGGATCTGAACCTATGTCATCTGGCTCTTAGCCTCTCCTCTGCCACTTCTCGTGGTGTTAAACTTACTTGGAAATAATACTCATTTCTGAATTTTCGAAGAGTAAGTTCAGAATGATTGAATTATCACTTTTTAATCCGTCTAAGACCAGATTGGTCAGGCAATGAATGGCTCATTGATTGCCTTGATAAAGGGGTAGCATTATAAAAGGGCACAGGAGCACCTGGGGACACATTTAATAGATGTTGTCAGCAGGGAGAGAGGGTGATAGGTATAGGAGCAGAGGGCCTCAGGTATTTCCTTGGCAGCCTTTCTCAAGATAGAAGCCCTAATGCCCTATGGCACCTGTTGTATGTAATGAATTAACTTCTCTCCTAGGCATTTAAAAGGGTACTACGCAAGTGCTATCCTTAGGAGAATTGAGCAAATAATTACTCAGATAATTTTCTGTGTTCTGTGGTTCAAACACATATATATCCCCAGTTGACAAGAGGCTGCCTGGAAATCCAGCCATTTTCAGTTTCCTGGATTCATTTTAAAGCTTTAGCAAGACCAGTAAAACAGACAAATAAACAAAGAAAAACAACCCTGTTTCAAATATTTTCACCAAGTTTTTCTAGAAGTTAATATATTATTTTTAAAAAAATATATTTTTATTGATTTCAGAGAGGAAGGGGGAAGGGAAGGAGGGCGGGAGAGAAAGAGAGAGAGCGAGAGCGAGAGAGAGAGAGAGAGAGAGAGAAACATCAATGATGAGAGAGAATCATTGATCGGCTGTTTCCTGCATGCCCCCTACTGTGGATGAGCCTGCAACTTGGGCATGTGCCTTGACCGGAATTAAACCCAGGACCCTCCAGTCCTTAGGCTGAAGTTCTATCCACTGAGCCAAACCAGTTAGGGCAATATATTTTTTAAAAATCAATATGAATAATATCTTCTAGCTGTCTTGCTCAATTTTGTTCAATTATTGATACCCTGCAATATTTGTTTAGGCCAGCAACAAATTGTTTTACTTGAAGATGTGAATTTTATGTTATTAGAACTTCAGGTTGAAGCACAGCGATCAGCAACTTGGAAGTGTTTAGAGTTGACCAACGACATGGAGATGGTTGCTCTAAGTTAGAAAGAAGTGGAAGAATCATATTTTCCCAGCAGTGTAGAGCTCCAAGAGTCAGAATATAACATACTGTAATCAGTAGGATTAAAAAATGTTAATCATGAGTTACTTCTTTGCTAGAGGTAGTTTTGAAAATAAAGTTTAAAAAGGTTTGTGCCTAATTGTGTGGCTGGCCTAAATGGATTTGGAGGCACTTATGTGACTGTAATCACAGTTGAAATTATTTTCCAATTCAGGCAAAGGGGTTTGTCTCTATTTAAACATTTGGAATGATCGTACTCATCAAATATGTTAAAGGTTGATTACAATTGTTGACTGATTTAATCAGCAAAGCAAGCCCTTTTTATCTTAAAAGAACCTTTCCTAGTGATTATTTGAAAAAGTCTCCTGTAGCATTTTTAATATTTCTTTTTACAAGAGCAGATATATACACAAGATATGAAATTGGCAGTATAGAGGGAAAAGTATAAGGAAGAAAATGGAAATTACTCCAGAATCTCACTACCTCGAGATGATCTCTTTTAATGGTTTATTTTTGATAGTAAGAGTGACATTTATCTTAGCATCCTAGTTTGGGTTCTCCCAGAAACATACCCTAAACTAAGGATTTCAACACAAGTGATTCATTATGGTAGCTCCCAGGAGAACCAGTGCAAGAGGGTGGGGGACGCAGGAGAGGGAAGGGCAAGAAACTGAGCATGGGGGGAGTTTAGGTGAAAGGGCAGACATTCCCTGATCCCTTGAGGTAACGGGATTATACTCCAGCTATTGTCTCTCCTCTGGGTAAAGAGCCTCCCATGCTTGTTACTCACTGTCTTTGGGCCTTGGAAGTGGGAGATGTAGAACTTATAGGTAACTCTGGCTCTGTGCAGGGGCAACCTTCTGAGGGCGGCAGGGATGAGCCAGGAGCAGCGAAGCATTCAGAAGCTGGGGGATGAGCACCCAGAACTGATTAAAGAGGTCCCACAGTGTCCACTCCTGTTACTTATGTAAAGAGGCAGTAGGAAATGAATAAATATATTAATACTAATGCCCCAGTGCACAGATTTGTGCACATTGAAAGGAAATTAATTAGAAGGTGGCAGGTGGGATGGGACTGGGCAAGAGGGTCCAGACACACCCTGGAGCCAACCTCCTGCAGTCCCTCCCTGGCCAGCCCCAAGGGCTCCCAGATTGTGAGAGGGTGGTTCTCAGGTGATGCACCCCAGAATTGGGCTCCCTCCTCTCTGGTTCTGGGGTGCATCACCCGAGACCTGCAGCTGCCAAGTCACCGTAGCTTGGCAGCTCCTGCATTGAGCATCTGCCCCCTGGTGGTCATTGCACATCATAGCTACCAGTCGGACCGTCGGACAGTCGCTTAGCCTTTCATTCATTATATATATCAAAGTAGAGGCCATAGTGGTAAATAATTAAGCATTGTGTTTTCCTTTGCACTTAGCTTGTGCTCCTAATAGTATGGTCACTCATTTCCTGTGGTTTGTAATAACTGGTTTGATTCCCTGTGGCAGAAAGGAAGGTACATCTGCTAGGCACACTAGCCTTAAGACTGGTGCTAACTCTTGAGGCTGCGTGCTACCCGGCTTGGCCTAGTTTGAGACACAATAGAATGTAGCTGAAAAGGTGAACTGAGGGTGATTAGCAGAATCAGTTCTCAGATCTTAGGGCCTGTTATAAGAGATCTAGCTGCCTTTGGGCAGATCAAGTGTAAAGAACAAAGGGGGAGAAAGAAAAGACATCCAAGGAAAGCTAGAGGCTGAACTGTCTGGGCTGAGGATGATATGAAAGGCCAAGAAGCCATTTTGCAAATTATTTTTATGATGAGTAGTTGGAAATTAAATTTATATTTGACATTTAAAGTTATGTTTATGTTCTTACTAAGAATGGATGTGCATGATGAATGGGAGTTCCTGCCCAACCAGTGAATGGTGGGGCCAGTGGGATGATAGAGTCTCTGGAGATGGAAAACTCAGTGTCTTCCTCATCCCTCTTGGCTCCCAGCTCTGTCCTGTTCTCTCATATTTGTTGGCCTTAAATGAGACTCTTTCTTGAGCTTGCTTTTTGGTTGAGTTAAACATCCTCTTAAGAATGGAACAGAGTAAAGTATATGATTATCTAACAACTATGCTGTACACCTGAAACTAATACAAAATAATATTAAATGTCAACTGTAAGTGAAAATAAAATAAAATACAAGTGAGAATATGCTATACTTATAAAAAAGAAGAAAGAAAAACCGAACATTTAAAAAAAGGGACTCTCAAACCCTTTTTTGTAATAATTAATGGACTAATTCTTAAAATTCAGAGCAAATCTAAATACAGGTACTCATAATACCTACCTTTGTTGAAGTGAGGTCATAAAGATTCACCTGCTGAATATTTCAAATTTTATTGTGATTTTATTTATAGCTAGGGAAAAATCTAGCACTCATGTCAACAACCCTCTTCAGTTCTTTCTTACCTGTATACCTTGCCTCTTCCTCTGTTTCTTCTGCTGGGAAAGTATTTTCTTCCTTTTTTTATTCCATTATTCAAGTTCCCTGGAATGTGGCATCTTCATAATTTCTCCACACCTGGTCAGAATTAATTATTCTCCCATGGCACATTATCAGACCTGAATTAGATCACATTTTTAAGGACTTACTGTAATGTATTATGGTTTCTGGATTAAGGTGTTTTTTTAATTTTTCTTTTTCTCTCAAACTGTGAGCTGATCAAGGGCAAGGAAGATGTCATTTATCTTTGGGTCCACAGTGATGTGTAGATAACTGAAATGGCTCATAGAAGCTCGTGTGAGCTCATTGTACATTCCTTCCCCCTGTGTGTTCAGTGATATCAGGTTGGTAGTTCAAAATTTGCCACCATCAGGGTATTTGCACCACAGAAATCAGCAAATACTACAAATGAGGGCTTCCCCACTTGCCCAATAGTTGATTGTTACAATTTCTCAGCACACCATCTTCAGTGACCTTCTGTGACAGAGACTAGACTCAAAAATGTTTGTTGAAATTGAGGCTCTTTTGGCATAGAAAGGGACCTGTATCTTCCCCTCCAGGAAATTCATCAGTTTAATTTGAGACTTTGTCATGATTGTGGAATTCTTGGGAGTACTGTTAATTATGGTAGCTGGTTATCACTGCAGGCTGTTAAACATAATGAACAGTTTTGTTTCCCTATTATTTGACTTCCAGGGTGGAGTTTTAGTGAAAATTACAGAAGCATGCCCTCCTTTGAACTGCTCAGAGAAGGATCACATTCTCCCAGAGAGTCAGTGCTGTAGTGTTTGTCGAGGTAAGAGTGCTTCGTGGCGGGCCTGGGCTTGGGCTGAGGGCACAAGTAGCTTTGGGGACATCAGGGTTGAGTGAATTGTGTGATGATAATAGCACAAGTGCTGAAAGTCTGCTCTGCTGCTTAGAAACATATCCTAATGACCTCTCTCAGTCCTAGTCTCCTTAATTGTAAGGTGAGGATAATGGCAGCATCTCCTTCTTAGGACTATTGTGAGGATTAAATGCGATAAGGCATAAGCATCTAGCATAGTGTCTAGCATGTGATAAGTCTTCAATACACAGTAATTCCTATGATAATGATAATGATCCTGCAATAATGACCATCATCATCATTATTATTACACTAGAGACCCGATGCATGAAATTCGTGCAAGAGTAGGCCTTCCTTCCCCTGGGCTGCTGGCACCGGCTTCCTTCTGGCACCCGGGACCTGGACTTCTGGCTGCAGGCAGGCACCCGGAACCCGGGCTTCCCTCACAGCCCCTGCTTCGTCCGGAAGGATGTCTGGTCTAATTAGCATATTACGCTTTTATTATTATAGACATTTCTCATGATTGAGATTGGAAGCATTTTTTTTCAGCCCTTTCCATGGGTCAATTCCCATATCCAACAGAGGATGACTTACAGTAAATCCTTACTCATGGATTTACATATAACATTTATGAGAAACAGTTCAGGTAAGTAATACCTAATTGCTAATTAATTCTTGGGGAGAAATTGGTTTGCCTTCTCTTCTTGAAATTACCTTCTTTCCAAAATTTATTCTTATATATCAAACCCCTGCTCAAATATCACTTCCTCTCTGAAACTTCTCACCCAGGCAGAATTACATGAGGAGGTCTAATTAGGAGGTTAGGAGAACCTTAAATTTAATTGAAACCTTAAAAAACAAACCCAGTTAAACTGGCAGCTATTGTTTCAAAAGCCTACCCACTGCAAATCCTGTACCACATCCTTAAATAGTCAGGGAGCTAGATCCCTTTTGGCTTACTTCGAAGCTTCTATAGTTAAGAAAAATCAGCAGCATAGCAGCTTAGCTCATTTACCTCATATTTTACTTTTTAAAAATCTTTTCTTCAGTACAGCATTGGCATATAGTATTTCCTGTAAAGGGCCACAAAGTAAATATTCTAGGTTTTGCAGGACCAGAAGGTTTTTTTTTTTTTTTTTATTGCATCTACTTACCTCTGCTGTTGTATTACAAAAGCAGCACAGCCAATAGGTAAATGAATAGAGGAGTGTGGCTATGTTCCAGTACAAATTTATTTAAAATCCAGGTGGCAGCCCACAATGTGCTGGCCCCTCCGCTGGCACCTTCTGACACATAAAAATGTTGTATTTGATCGTGGAGTGTTTTCAGCTGAGGCTGCACTTTCTCTCTGTGGTTGGTCATGAGAGCAGTATTTTGGAAACATTCCTGGGATACCTTGGGATGTTGATAGGCATGAACAGCTCTTAGAATAAAGGAAATGATAACCATGCCCTCAGAGCCTCTTCCCTTATTTCTCTGCTTTCAAGGTTACTAGCGTATTTGCCACTAGGATGCTTTAGAAAGACCTTGCAATTGATGGGATTTTCTGAGGGATGCATTTATTGGGAACTGATAGGGTTGCTAGGGAGGTCTTGCAGTTTAATGCAAAATCCATCAGCTGCTATTTGTTGAAGTGCCAAGTGGGACTCAGTTTATTTAAATCTTTTCTGATGTATGGTTTCAGTAGAGCAGAATCATTGATTATCCCACAGAAATTCAAGAGGACTTTCATTGCTCTGACCCATTCACAATGGACCAGGTGTTCCTGCTTCTGCTAGCACTTCTATGAGTCCATGTGCTTCTTCACCAATGAAGATGCTGAGAGACACGACATTTCATTAAACACCAGACTCATGCAAGGCTCTCCTTGCTGGCAACGTGGCGGCTTTCACTGAACCTGACTCAGCTTGAGGGAACATGGGAGGCAGGCATAGGGCTTCAGAGATGAGATCATAGCCAGGGTTAATCTATGACATTGAGGATTTTCTTCTTTTTCCTTCCTTCTCAGCCAGGAAGCTACCAACTCTTTTTGTGGCCGCTGATGGTTTTTTGGAGGGGTGCGTATTAGAGAGAGTTACTTATGTACATTTTGACAGGAATCAGAGCATGTCTTCAGAAAACATATGGTGGAGGGTACCTCTTTTAGGGAGTGGGTTGAATTAAACTATTGAAGTACATGGGTCCTCTTGGGTTCCTCCTCCCATCCCAGAATTCAGACACTGGAGTGGAGAAGGCACATTTTTGACTGAGGCTTTTCAGGAGCACTTCCTGTCATTACCTCCTTTCTCCGTGCTGACCCATGGCAGAGAGGAGCCCAGAACATCCCGCCCGCCTGTCCACCTGCTGGGGCTTGCTTTGCACATTGGACAATCAGAAAGCGAAAGGCACGTGTATCTGGGCAGCAGGGTATTCTTTTTCTCATGAAAACATAAAATTTATATGACGATTAACAAAAAATCAATCCGGATGAGCTCACAGGCCTATTGTCTCAAACTATGCTCTCTGTGAATTTTACTCCACATCTCTTCATTCCAACTTATTTCCCAGGGCATCTTTACAGAAAACATAATAGTCTCTCACAATATTGTGGGAGATGTTTTCTCCCCTTTGACTTCTGGTAGTCTTTTACCCTTTTCTCCCTGTTCATGTTTTCTGAGGCGAGTCTGGCCAGAAGAGGAGGGGTTGGACAATTACTATTCTGAGGAGCCTTGGAAAGCCCAGTGTGCCTCAGCTAAGGGAATTATTCAGTGCTTCTCCCCCCTTTCCTCCCCACTCTAAAACAGAATGTAATGAAAAGGTGAGAAACACTCAATTTCTATGTAAAGTAATTTTTGTCCCTCATATGGGGAAGGCTGCACCGCTTGCTTGCTTGCTTTGTGGATTGAGATTGAGCCCTGACTGGCAGGCAGCAGGGGAGCAGGGAGGCGGGACTCGGATGGCCTGGAAAGCAGGGTTCAGGGATGAGCACGGTGTATGTTTTCCGCTGGCTGGTTCCTGCCACTCTGATATTATTGGTTTTGGGAAATGAAGTGTCTGTAGCTTCTTTCAATACTTGCCTGGGAGGCCCTTCAATTAGCATATTTATCATTTCTCTGTCTTACTGTGGATATCAGCTCATTAGTTTGAGGGAAATCACCCCAGGGGAGTATTATTCCTCAGAGTCCAAGCCTTTCTTACGCCTGCTGAGGAAACGAAAGTTTTTCCAAGGCTTATTTTCCTGAGGACTCTGATGAGCCACCAGACGTGAGGAGGCTTCGATTGAGAATTTGAGGAAGCACAGCGCTTTTTGCTTCCTGACCCCAGTTGGCTGATTATAGAATATCCAGCCCTGGCCGGTTTGGCTCATTGGATAGAGCGTCGGCCTGTGGACCAATGCGTCCCGGGTTCGATTCTGGTCAAGGGCACATGTCTTGGCTGCAGGCTCCTCCCCAGCCCAGGCTCTGGCCAGGGCTTATGCGAGAGGCAACCGATCAATGTGTTTCTCTCACATTGATGTTTCTCTCTGTCCTTCCCTCTCTCTTCCATTCTCCCTAAAAAAAAAAAAAAAAAAAATAGATGGCAAAATATCCTCAGGTGAGGATTAACCAAAAAAATAAAATGAAATTATATATATATATAGAATATCCAGAGAGCTCCCCAACTTTTTTTTAAATGACAATTGTTTTAATCATCACAATTAAACAAATTGATTCTTTAAATGTAGGAGACAATGTAGATGAAGATATGTTCCTATTCTACATTTCTGTTACTTTTATGTCAGTGACTTTGAATGAAATTATGTTTCATACCTGCTGATAGGCTCCACATATGCACATGTGAATAATGGTGGAACCCATTTTGCTGAGATAGGACTTGTTTTCCTCAAGTTCTAACTCATGGCTTGATTTTGCAGCTAACTTTTTTTTTATCGAGTCATGTCCATCTTCTTATGTGGTTTCATATTTGACCACTCCAAATTAACTAATCAAGAAGAGAGGTGAAAACTGCAGCTTTCCACTGAGTTTGTCTGTTTTTAGGAAATAAACTGAAGACCTTAGAGTTAAGAATAATAGGCTGGGACTGACTTAAGATGTTCACCATAGCAATAGAACTTATATCCTGACTAGGGACTTGGACACCTCGGGTCAGGCTCAAGGCTAGTAATATCCCAGTCCTTTAGAGAAAGAGCAAGGTAATCAGCTGAACAGGTGGTTAAACCCAGTGGGCTATAGGTGCATCCAGGATGCCCCTAGGGAAAGAACTGCAGGACCTTTAGGAGGGAGGACATGCAAAAAGGATCAAGGTGATGGACATTGGTAGGAAGAGGCCACTGTGCAGTTGCTGGGGCCCAGGTCCTAATCACTGCATCTTTATTTTTTTTTCTTTGTTGCCTCAGGACAGTTTGTGCCTGAGGCAGCATGAAATTTGTTTACCCTCATCATCACCTTGAGGTAATGGCTATATATAGCAGGAGCCTGCTTGCTTCAGTGGGAGGCCAGGAGGCAGGGAAGAGAGGAGTAGGCACTGCAGTGACATCTCTGCTCCTGCCTGGGAAGAAGTAATAAAAGCATGCGTGGAGCCCCAGCAAAAAAGACCGCCCGGGAATTGCTGGTGCTCTCAGTTAAAGGGGAAGGAAAAAAAAGCCAACAATCTTGACCGTGCGTTTTCAGGATCCCTCTGGGAAAACACACATCATTTAGCCCATCCCCGAACTCTTGAAACACTCCTCAGAGTTTCATTTTCCTCGTAATGGACGCTAATTGTATCTTCAATGTCGCCAATGACTTTGCAGGGTTTTGCTGCGTGTTTAAAACTTTCGGTGTTGGGTAAAAAGTTCTTTCCGACATCTGTTCCCAATGAGTTTATCTGTCATTTTAATTCTTGCTCATTTGCCTTGTCATCTGGCCTGGACTGATATTAGTTGAGATTATTTGTGCTATTTAAGATTTTATGCCCTTCAATTAAATCTTCCCAAAGAGTCTTGGAGTCATATGATTTTTTCCCCTAGTCTTTCTTATCGTTTTAGGTGAATTTGTAATTGAAATGTTTTAGAGAGAGGATTTCAGGGTGTTTGAGGGGGAAAGAGGCTGGAAAAGAGGTACTCCATGAGAATGTAATTCAGTACCTAAATAGTAGAGGAACTGGTGGTTTGTAGAGGTCAGGTCCTCCACATATCAATAGATGGCATCTGATCAAAATCCCTGCAGCGCTGGGCTAAATGGACACTCAGTGACAGGGCTGCCCATTACACTGTTGAGCTGAGAGCACAGGGCATTTGAAGGAGTGTGCAGCCTCAGGGAGTCCATGAAGTCTGTGCTACTGAAAGTGCCACAATGGACCAGGGTCCAGGGAGCCTCCCAAAGGAGGCATATTGCCCCAGAGAGGGACCAGGTACGAAGGCCAGGCTGCTGGGATAGGAAGACTCTTATGTGTCAACTATTGCAGACAAAAACTAAGTGCTTTCTAAGATAGAACATGTGAGAGTCCAGAGCTCAGTCTCTAACAGACCCATCCTTATGGCCCAACCCTCTGTCCACAGTTAAATGTCTTCACCCCTTGAGGGCCCATACTTTGATGTTTCATGCTTTATTTATGACTTGGTAGTCTTTTATTCTCTTAGTTTATGATGTAAAAATATATGTGCTTCTTCTAGGTCATAACTTCTGTGCAGAAGGACCTAAATGTGGTGAAAACTCAGAGTGTAAAAACTGGAATACAAAAGCTACTTGTGAGTGCAAGAATGGTTACATCTCTGTCCAGGGAGACCCTGCCTACTGTGAAGGTAAGTGAGCTATGTAATGAAGTCACTTGTGAGAAATGTGTTCCTGGTAGACATGGTTGAAGGTGGAAAGCCAGCACTTGACTTTGGACCTATAGGATCCTGTAAGAAATACTGTCAATTACCTAGGGCAGTGGAAGGGAAATTCCGGCCCCTTGAGTGTGGCTCTTCCACAAAATACCACCTGCGGGCGTACACGTACAGTACGATTGAAACTTCGTGGCCACACTCAAGGGGCCAAAGAGCCTCACGTGGCTCGTGAGCCACAGTTTGCCGACCACAGACCTAGGGTATCTATTCTCCTGTTTTTTTCTCAGCTGCTTAGAAACATGAAAGCAAGACCTTTGAAGGTGGTCATGAAACACAGCAAAGCAACGAAGGCAGTCGGGCCATATCACATCCCATGTTCTGCTATCACTGTATTTAACAATCATCAGCAAAACCACAAACACATACTTTTCTGTTATCTTCTTTGAATATGTTGTCATCTCCAAGATCAGTGAAATGTTATGTGGTGGATCCTTTTTTTGAATGATGCTTTTATACTAGTGTATACCCAACTGCCATTTTCTTCACTTCCCAAGGTCAGCATTTGTTTCCAATTGTGTTTTAATAACTGATTCATGGATTAATAATTAACAAATTCTACTAAAAGTCAAGGCAATAGATAGATAGACGCATAACTTTAGCACATGGACTGATGCCATTATTATGGGTTAGGGGCCTTAAGCATCAGTGACCCCACCTTTCACTCTAGAGAGCAGAATCCCTCTTTCCAAGCTCAGTACTCAACCCTGCTAATGGGGAGCATTGTTCACCCCTGCTCCTTTAATATACCAGAGGAGCAGGGATTAGCTCTGACCCTGGCCTATGTGTATAGCACTCTAATGCCTGAGCCCATTCATTCTCAGGTGCTCCCTGGCTCCCTTCCTTAACTTTAGAGAGGCTCTAATAGGAGAAATGATGGCTAAGTTGTTTCTCTGTCCTGGTTGGACCCAATAATTCCTGTAATCTTCACTAACTATATATTGAGCCTTGATGATCTGCTAATCAGGAAGTAGATGTTTTGAATGGAATGAATGCTGCACAGTCTTGGTCATTCTCTTTCAAATTGCTGGGTTCTCACGTGGGTCAGGTATTCTCAAGGTAAAGACAACTGGTGCCAATAATGGTAAATCCCTTTCCATTCTACTATTTTAAATGGTTGACTCCTGCTTAACTTTTTGGCTTTGACTAAAGACCTTTTCAGTTGTTCGGAAATGTGTCTGATCAGTGCAAGGGCTTAGTATGTGGTAGGCAGTGCCTCTGTTTTTCATCTCTCCTGGAAGACTTCATTGCCGCTTTGGTTCTCATGAACAATATTGTTTAGCTAATGGATTTTTCCACCTCTCCTTTTCACCTTTTTTTCCTTTTGCTTACCTTTATAGATTTGAAGTTGATTAGGGAGACGTGCTACTTGGAAGGATGAAGTTGTCCCTTTGGTCATGAACCTTTTCTCCACCCTTTAATAACATACTACTTATTGTCAGTTTTGGATGACCATTAATTTCAATACATCACATTGATATTTTTATATCTCTATGCTATTTTCTATTTTTGTCATAAAATTAATATAATTAAAAAAATTAAAAAAATGTAAACACCCTATTCTCCATTCACCATGGAAAAATACTGCGAGCTGGCAGGATTCAGGAGAGAATTGCTGTGCAAATACTTTTTGGGACTCTGATTCTCTTCTCGTTAATACATTTCTTTATTCCATAGAGCCAACTCCTGGGAGCCATTTGTGATATTAAACCTGCTCTCCTGTGTGAGGCCTTATGTTATTCATTATGTTGAGTGATTTTAGATATTAATTACTGGTTTGTTTTTTTACATACTCATTTTCAGCTTAGTGTATGTGCCCGACTGTGGGCCAGTGGGCATCACCACTTTGGGTAAGGGTGATGTGCTTAGGATTCACTCATTTCTCTCTTATCATGGAGACTTCCCACAAGTTCCAGAGGGCTTGTTCATGGAGAGAAGGATAGCACCTAAAAAGAAATGACAAAGTATTAGAGCTCACTTATGGTAGAAGAATGGAACCCAGGGAGTCAAATACTGGGCATCTGGATGGGAGGCACTGAGAACCATGTTGAGTGAATATCAGCACTGAGAGCAATTGCCCTTCTCTCAATTCTGCCATCCTCAGCATGTTGGACTTTGGGCTTATTTTCCTATAGTCGCGTGATGGCTGCTATCATAGCCCCACACACCAGTGTCCAAAACAAGTAAGGAAAGAACGGCCAGGGTTTCAAACCTTTTCTGTGTAAGGATCTGTTTTTTCATGTTTAAGGAAAGTCCTTCCTAGAAGGTCCCCCATAAGCACTCCCACTAACATTGTTTTCACACCTGTGCTTTGTCCTTTCCACCCCTAGACCAATGCTTAAGAAAGGTGGGCGAGATGACTGCCACTGGTTAGGGCTGACTGTGTTCACCCCCTGGAGCTGGAGTAGGGTTTTTCCTTCCCAGAGGCAAAATGATCTTTGTTCTTTACCTGAACCAATTTGGGTTATGGCAACAAGAAGAGTGTAGAAATGGCTTTGGGTGGGCAAAAAGCTATGCTGACTCCATTCTTTTATGATAAGATTTAGTTTATGGCCACTTCCCCAGCTCTGTCCTCAGAATTGCCCTCTGGAATGATCTGATAGACAAGGTGAGAGGTCGCCAAGTACCACTTGGGTACCAGGGACTCAGAGATCTGAGTTCATTGTCTCACCATAGCCCTAGAGAGAAGTAGATACTTATGAACTGCTTCAGGCAAGTTATTTTTTTACTCTGAGTAAATGGAGTGAAAATGACCCATATTGTACAATCTGTGAGGAACAAGGCTGGATTGGAAATTAAAACAAAATGTTATACACATTCTCCAGGCCATCTTGAAAAGCCTATTCATTCTCTTGGTGGAAAAGGAAGCAAAAAGGCTTTCAGATTTTTTAACTTCCTGGGGTAGTAGCAGAGAGATGGTGTTAAGGACTCCTTCTATGCAGAGATTGCTGTAGAAACTGCCATAGAGAAGATATTAGAACTCCAAGCCAATCAATAGAAGGTAATAAGACCCTTTGTCAGCTCTGATACAATTCATGGGAGGTCATTTCATTTTGCCTGGTCTGACTCAAACAGGAATGGTCCCCATTTGAAAACTGCTTTTGTTGGATTTTGATGTTTTATGAATCTGGTATGCTGAGGCTTTTTACCTTTCTGAAGACATTTTTCAATGGGTTGGTCTTTCAGATGCATTAGCTTAAATTACAGGTAGTGTCTGAGCAAAGTATAGCAATTGAGGCCTACTTAAGCTCTTTTTGAATGTGGAGTCTACATAAATAGAGTGTCATAAACATTTTTCTTCCTGAAATAAAAAGTTATTTAGAAGAATAAAGAACAATGTGCACAAATTTTTGTGTACCAGGCCTCTAGTATAAAATAAATATTAAAAATATAAGTCTTTGTTTTACTATGGTTGCAAATATCAAAAAATTTCTATATATGACACAGCACCAGAGTTAAGTTAAGGTTTTTCAAAATGCTGACACACCAAGCTCAAAAGGTTCGCCATCACTGACCTATAGTGAACTTACAGAAAGAGAGACTAAAAAAACATCCCATTTACTATCGCACCAAAACAATTAAGATACCTAGGAATAAACTTAACTAAGGAGGTAAAAGATCTGTAAAAAAGAAAAGAAAAAAAAGAACAATGTGACATCATATATACTATGCAATCTGCCAGGCATGGAAAGTACAACAATTAGCTTTAAATGATATGCTTTATACTTGCAGAGTGCTCTGAAGTTTTCAAGCTCTCTTGATAAACCTGTGATGAAAGTGGCAACATTGGCCATATTAATGCCATTTTATGGGTGTGGACACTAAGGCTAAGAGAAATGAAGAAAGATAATACTCAACTCATTTATGACTTGTGTTAGGCCCTACCTTCCCATCCCACCCTGTTCCAATGTAGTATTGTTCCTCTTGATCCAATGAAATGTGAGTGGACATGAAATGCACTATTTCAGAGTAGAAGCTTTAACAGCTATCACAGGGTTCCACCTCATTCTCTTTTCTTTCTAAAGAAACCAGCAATGCTACAGAGCAGGGCTGGGCTTCCAGAATAAAGATGATATGGAACAGTGTGACAACTGTCTGGTGATGGACATGTGGCATGAGTAGAAAAAAATTGTGTAAATCACTGAAATTTTGGAGAGTGCCATTCCTGTTACCTTTGCATAACTTAGCCTGCGCCTATGTATAACTGTCTGAATTAGTTAATCATTGTGGTTTCAGAAAAATACCTTTAGTTCAGTGCTCATGACTGAAAGCAGTTTTTTTTTTATAGAGCAAGTATCAAGAATTCCTAGAAAAAGTACATATTGTGTGGATCATTAATAGTCCACGGTGGTCCTGGTACCAGGCAATAGATAGTTTGCAGATCATAAGTTGTAAATTAGTGTTTTTTTTTTATAGTTAATGCCAATTGGATTTCCTAATTAAGGTGATAATGAGAAATGCATGTCAAAAACTTAGTTCACTGTATGGTATTCAATAAACATTTAGTGGATCACAGCAGTTACCCTCATCCTCGTTATCATCAACTTACTTCATTAATGTGTCTGAGGATCTTTCTTGGAATTGGAAGAGTGTGTACTCATTGAGGCCAGCGCTTTGAGAAAGTGGGTTTCCCACATCCACATCTTTTGGGAGAATTGGCAGGTAGCAGGAGAGATTGTTTTTCGTTGGGAGGACCAGGTTTCATCATCCCTGCCAGGAGCATATTGTTGGCAGTGAGGTACCAAACATTATAATTTATAAGGGGAAGTGGTTTCTTCCTTGAAAACCACACTTGGAGCTGTATTCAAGGAAAAACACAGCGAGACTGTATTTAAAGAACTGTGTTGTGGAACAAAGTCACCTGTATTGGTACGAATTTAATAATTTCATGTAACAAAGCTACTGAAATGTCTAAGACACCACAACTGATTAGCAAGGTGATTTATAACTTCTTTTACGGCGTGGAGATGATGACAAAGGGTCTGACTCTGTGAGTGTTAAGTGTCTGGGAAAGTGGCAGAGAGGTCAGAGATTCAAAGAGAAAGCAGATGCAGAATAGCTCAGGGGTAGATATTTATTGGATGGAAAGGCTAGCATGAGTGTACTTCCACAGAAACAAGACTATAAATTCCTGATTAAGAGAATGCGTGGGAAAATGGCTGTTGTGCTTAATTACGCTTCTAATTATCCAAAGATTGATCAGGTAACTGTAGTTGTTTTGCATTTTTCCAAAACACATGAACCTTGTGATCCGCGTAACCTGATTTATGCTCACATCTGGGTGTCATCTCCTGAAGTCCTGCTTTGGACAGCACAGGCATCAAAAGCCTCCTTCGCTATTCATGTTAGTAAAACCTTAACTGTAAGCTCCTACTCCCATTTATTTCCAGAGATTCAGAATGCTTAAGAGAATACCTCATGGTATTTTTTATTACAAAAATCCCCACACATATCCTCTATTTAGCCTGCATGACTGTTGGAGAGATCTGATACCCAGGTATCTGTCATTCCCCTCTCTCCCCATCCCCTAGTTTTCCAAGACAGAAATCTGTAGCCTTTGCTTTGCCTACAATAAACTACATGCCGCCTCCCACCCAACAGCAAATAGAGATGAGCTTTCTTCTTGAGCCTAGCTTTTCTCTGCTCCTTTCTATTCCCAAGCCTACTTTGCAAAAGCATCTACCCAGTCCATGGGATGCCAAAATGCTGCTTGCTCACTTTAGTCCATGCAAACTGCACTGTTGTTACTTGCTATAGGTTGATTGTCTTCACCAAAAGGCAACAGAGAAATTGTAGCTCTCAAAAGAATTGTACTTTTGAAAGAAGAGAATAATGTTTAAAAATTGTTTTGGTCATCCAATAGCAAAAACCCTCCACCAACAATCCATTTAAAAAATGTGCAGAAGATATGAATATAAATTTTTTTCCAAAGAAGACATAGAGAGGCCAAAAGGCATATGAAGAGATGTTCAACATCACTAATCATCAATGAAATGCAAATCAAAACCACTATGAAGCATCACCTCTCACCTATTAGAATGGCTATCATTCTAACAGGCGTTCGGATGTTGTCAAGGTTATGGAGTAAAGGAAACACTTGTGTCCTATTGGCGAGAATGTAGATTGGACCAGTATGGAAGGGTCTCAAAAAATTAAAACTAGAGTTATTATATGACCCAATTCCACTTCTGGGTATTTATCCAAAGAAAATGAATGCACTAGTAGAAAACATATATTCACCCCCATGTTTATTGCAACATCATTACAATAGTCAAAATATGGAAACAACCTATGTGTATATCTAATGGAATACTACTCAGCCATAAAAATAATGAAAATAATGAAATTTGCAACAACATGGATGGAACTTGAGGGCATTATACTAAATAAAATAAGTCAGAGAATGACAAATACTGTATGATCTTGCTTATGTGTAGAATATAAAAAACAAACAAAACAAACAGCTCATAAGATAAGGAGGACAGATTGGTGGTTGTCAGAGGGAGAGTGGACAGAGAGTAAAGGTGAAGGGGATCAAAATATATAAACTTACAGCTATAAAACAAACAAGTCATGGAGGTAATAATGTACACCATGGTGAGTACAGTAACTAATACTATATTGCATATTTAGAAATTGCTAAGAAAGTAGATCTTAAAGTTCTTATCACAAGACAAAAAAGAAAAATAATTTGTAATTATGTGTGGTGATTGATATTAACTATACTTATTGTGCTGATCATCTCACAACATATACAAATATTAAATCATGTCATATACCTGAAACTAATATCTGAATTATACCTCAATAAAAAAAAATTGTTTTGGACAGCTGCTTTTAGGGAAAAAAATTCTCTGGGGCTAAACACAATAGAAGCTTTAAAATATTTTTTGAAAAATTCATATGGACGTTTAAATGAATGGGCCTGTTTGGCAGGTGGCTTTCCTCAATGCTGCCAGGCAGGGACCCAGGCTCCGCCCCTCTTTGCCTCACTATGAGCAATATGTGGCTTCCAAGGTTGCCAGGGAAAGGGCATAGAAGGTGATATATGGGAGGTTATCCTGGGCCAGCCTGGGCCACATTGCACTAGTCAGAACTTTGTCACTGGCCACACCTAACTGCAAGAGAGGCTGGTAAGTGCTGTCTGGCTCTGTGCCCGGGAGGAAAACTAATCTGTTTTGATGAACAGTTTTTCAGTCTTGACAGTTAATAAATGAAAAAAATATCCCCTATGAGTTTTATGCTTTTTACTTTTTGTTTTCTGTGTCCCACCAAATGGTCCTCGGGCTTTAGTTGACTGTATTAAAACTTGCTTATTTGAGAGTTAGCTAGGATTTAACTGATCTTGCTTATTGGAAACGAGCTAGGATTTAACCAAGCTCTCTTGCTCCCACTCTCTTGTTTGCATTATCTCCAGGTTCCCCTGTGGCTCCACTGTAGCGTCTCACCTGGATTTGTTTCATCCCCAATGTAACCTCATGTTCCTAAGTGACCCCATCTTTTTTCCAAACAAAATTCGCAGCCCCTCATGTGCTGCAGTTATGCATCTTATGCTAGAAGGAAAGCAATTCATGGAACAAGCCTACACACATTTGTAAATGATTGATAGCCACAAACTGTTCCCAGAGGTAAATGTGTTCTTAAAAGAGGGCGCTTGTTAATTAAGAAAATCCTCAGATTTCAATGTGAAGTAGCATAGCAAAAGAAAATGAAAAATGAAAGCAATGTGAATGTGGAGGAGAGAGCTCTTAGGGCGACTTAGCAAATTGTCCCTGGTTTGAAGTTTTCAGTGGTAGTTAGCTGTCCTCATATGGTCCTCTTTTCTAGCATTTTCCGTACCTCCATTTCTTGGCAACTCCCAGGGCAGTAATATAGTGAAAGAACATTGAACTAAGGATAAGAAGATCTTGATTGATCCTGGCTCTACCACTTACCAGCCGGTGACCTTGGCAAGTCACTCAGTTCTTCTGTCTTGATTTTTCTCATGGTGCAAATAGGACTTTTAAATAAGGCTTAAATAGTACCACTTGGTTGGAAAGGTTAAGTAAGATATTGATTGTGAAAGCATTTTGTGAAGGCTGAAGCCACATAGCCTTGTACTGTGACATTGTTTATGATGATAATTATATAATTGTGTGTTATAATTATCCATCATGGTAATAGCAATAAGTATTGTCATCATTTGTAGTGCGTGGACTTGGACTAACTAGGGCTTGATCTTGAGCTATTCAGAGTTCAGATACACACACACACACACACACACCGGATATCTATCTGTGAAGGTAAATTTTATGTGTCAACTCCACTTTACTAAGGGATGTGTGTCCGTGAGTGTGCTTCTAGAAGAGATTAACATTTGATTCGGTAGACTGAGCAAAATGATCCACACTCACGAAGTGGGTGGGTATCATTTAAGCTACTAAAGACTTCAATAGAACAAAGAAGCAAAGAGAGGGCAAGTTCTTTCTTTTCTTGACTTGGGATGTCTATCTTTTTCTGCCCTGGAACATTAGTGTCCCTGGTTCTCAGACCTTTGGACTCGGACTGAGGTACGCCACCTGCTTTCCTGGGTCTCCAGCTTGTAGATGGCAGACGGTGGCACTTCTCAGCCTCCATAATGGTGTGAGCCAACACCTATAATGAATCTCCTATTATCTGTATCTCTGTATATCCTATTTGTTCCATTTCTCTGGAGAACCTGGACTCACTCTACCAACATATACAGTGGAACCTCATTTTTCCAACATCTCGCATCTTGAACAATTCCCTTCTCAACCCGACAACCCTTTCATCCTGATATCTGTATGATCAGTCATGTTTCTCTCAGGTGACACACAAAGGAGAGAATGCACGAACATGAGTCAGTTTAACCATTGTTAAAATCTCAGGATATTGTACTGTGTATTTTTGTTTTTTTGCTTTTGTGGCTGCTTATAATTATTGTTAAATTTTCATTTTTTACTGTACATTTCTAATTTTCATTTACATTTCACACCCTTTTTATTTTTAAAGGGCTTATTTATAGATTAAGCAGTATAATGGACATGTACTGAAAATAAGAAAGGTTAAAACAGGGAACATTTGGGGGTCTGGAACGGATTAATGCAATTTACATAATTTCTAATGGGAAAAAATAATTCAGTTTTGGAACAGCCTTCCAGAACCAATTAAGTTTGAGAAACGAGGTTCCACTGTATATTGAGCCACTGTTATGTGCTGAGCCCTCTGTTAGTCACTACGGAATTTATAAGTGAGGCTGCATGTGCTAATTTAGGTGGATGGCACCTGCTAGAATTATGCAGTGTGAAGTCTGCAAAGTTGCACATTGTGGCCCTACCAGGGACAAAATGAAGAATCAGACGTAGAGTCTTGTCTCATTTTTTCAGCAAACATTGAGAACCTACTGTAGGTGAGTCCTGTGCTGGGTTCCAAGGAGTAAGAGATGATTAAGTCATAGTTCCTATCCTTGAGGAGCTCACAGTCTAAAGGAGAAGATAGCCTTGTAACCAGATAATGAAACACAATAGGAGTTGTCCCATCCTAGGATCTGAATAGAGTGTTCATAGCACACTGGTGGGAGCAGTGCATTTGGCCGATGGGAGTCTGCCCAGGCTGCCCAGGGGAGGTGACGTTTCAGCCGAGTCTTTAAGAATGAGACATTCTTGCCGAAACCGGTTTGGCTCGGTGGATAGAGCGTCGGCCTGCGGACTGAAAGGTCCCAGGTTCGATTCCGGTCAAGGGCATGTACCTGGGTTGCGGGCATATCCCCAGTGGGAGATGTGCAGGAGGCAGCTGATTGATGTTTCTCTCTCATCGATGTTTCTGACTCTCTATCTCTCTCCCTTCCTCTCTGTAAAAAATCAATAAAATATATTAAAAAAAAAAAAGAATGAGACATTCTTCAGGAGGAGGTGTGAGGGAGGGCCATCTTCAGCAGAGGGGGTCAGCATCTATAAAAGTACAGAATGAAAGGACTCACGCGGCTGGAATAGAAGTTTGGTAGGAGATGAAAATGGAGACACAGCTGATGGTCCAGTGGCAAAGAGCATTGCATGCATGCTAAGGAGTTTCCATTGTATCCTGTGTGTACCCATGTAGGATGCAGCCATCACAACAGGTGAAAAATTGGACACAGTGGTACATGGAAAAATATTAGAACTTTTATTTATGTTTATTTTCATCTCATCCTTTTATTTTTGTGTAAGTTTTATAGTGTACATGGTATGTTCATATAATATATGTACATGTTTTAGTAAATAGTTGAATATTTCCATGTAGGAGATATATGCCTCAAAATTATCAATACGGATGCATGATCCAAAACAGAAACCAGTGCTATGGGCCACAGAGTATCTCGTGGAAGATCTGAGGTGGGAAGGATGTTATCAGATTAGTATGTTAGGAAGGTCATGGTCATGGCCACATGGAGGCAACATTGGCTGGGGAGACACTGAATGCAGGGAGCCAGATAAGGCAACACTGCTTAAAAAATAGGTGTCTGAATGGGTGCTCAGTCTTGGCCACGGTGGGTACTGAGGAGAGAAATCATCATTGGAATCATTAAGACAAGATTCTCTCGTCTTGTTCGGTGCCTTTCCTCAAATCCTTGCAGACATGTTGCATGTGATTTTGGCCATGACTTCCCTCCGAGAATTGAGAGCTCCCATGCCTGGCATTTCCCCAAGCGATTCTTCCTTGTTTTGCTCTTTGGTGAACCTGTCAGAGAGTCTGGATGGTACCCAGAGGCCAAGCTGTTGAGGCTGGCCTGAGGTCTTCTTCCAGTGATGTACTCTCATCTTAAGGGGTTACACGGAGACATCATTTGGCTCACTGTGCCGTATGTTAGGACTTTAAAGTGTCTCCTTGAAAGACAGTGTGCATATATTATGTTATATACAGTAGTTAGCATTTTTATGTAACAAAAAAGGAAGGGGGAAAAAAATCCCTGCTCACTTTTCAGGGAGTTTTTAGAGCTTTAAATGGAAATTTAGTAAATTTAAACTTCTTTGGTTACTTAAAACATAATAACCCCTGATTATTCCCAGGATGCCTAGTATTTAGACACTATTGAGAAGAATTGAATTCAGTTCATTTTCACTGTGCCTTTGCTTTTGTGACTGGTATGGTGCCGGCTGTGGTTTCTGAAGCTTGTCTGGGTATTCAAGAATTATACGCTCATAATAATGAGGGGAAAATAGCAGAGGAATTGGGGGGAAGATTTGACTTAGATTTAGGGCACCTGGGTTAGACAGCCTGGCTCTGCCATTATTCTGTGAACTTCATCAGGATCATCATCCCTCTGCATTTCCCCTTTGTGAAGTTAGTGTGCTAACACTTAGCAATCTCTTTTAAGAATAACTATAAGAACATAAGTGAGTATAACAGTCTAAGACAGGATTTTGCATAAAATAGGATTTTAATAAGCAGGCTTGAATATAATGCATGCTCAATTAGACATAATTAAGTCCTATAATATATGGTTCAGGACTGTGTCAGTGAGGGTAAGGAAGGAGAGGGTTAATTATTGAAATGAGCAAGAAAGACAGCATAAAAGAGGGGTCTTGAGATTGGCCAACAGTGACTGTGGAGGATGACACATTTTTGATGGGGAGGTCTTGGATGCTATGGGTGAATCCAGCTGAGACTATCGGATTAAATGGAGTTAGCAAAAGCAGAGGCGGGGGAGGAGACTAACGCGGGAGTTGAGCACAGCATCTCTGGAGACCTGGAGGTACAAGAGAACCAAGGAGCATGTGTTGTGTATGGAACCCAGGGTGGGCGATGGAGAGTGGTTGAGTGTAGAGGGAGGCAGAATTCGGGGGTCTGGCTGCCTTTATGATTTTTGGATTCTACTCTAATGGCAGTGGGAAGTTGTTGACAGGTTTTAAGAGATCGGATTTGTATATCTGGAAAGTCATTCTGCCAGGGATTGGACAGAAGGCAAAGCAAGCCAGGAACTTGACTGTTAGTCTGATGTAGCAATCTAGGCAAGAAATGGTGGCGGATGTGGAAGTGGAAAAGGGCAGGAGGTGACATCAGTGGGATCGGCTGATGGATTTCAGATTGGATAGTTTGTGAAGAGTGAACTTAGAATCAGTTCGCTGTTATTTTATCAGTGTCCCATAAAACTCCAGTGACCTGCTTTGTGGCTTTCTCCTCTGGGCTGTGGTAGCATTTTGTTCAAACCTTTATAAGAGTACCCGTCACCCAGGATCTTAATTACTTCCCAACTTATTTTGTGGGTTAAGAGCTATTTAAAGGCCAGGGCTGTGTCTGATTCATCTTTATAAACCAAGACCCAGTCCAAGGCCTGGAACATGATGGTTGCAAAGCAAATACTTTCTGGATGAACTGATGAGTAAACAAAGGAGTGGTTTCGTGAGTGAACTCTAGTGCTCTATGGCATCTGTCTACTAAGACATTTGGCATCTCATAGAGAGATTTTTCTCATTTTTTTTTCCAGTTTCAAAGTGGAAAAAGCCCCCTAGAAATGTGTGCCAACGATGGCTTACACATCTTTTCAAGAACCTTCCCCTCCTCCTTTGAATATTGAAAATATTTGCAGAAAGCCCAGTGCTGGCTAATAGCTTCCAAGGAGCTGCTGTAAAGATTCGTGGACATTTTCTTATTCATTTCTGGATACTTATCACTTTTCTTGCTGCTGCCAAATGCAGAATTTTGTCTTTTGATGCTGACACCTGGCTCCTCGGAGTTCTAAGAGAAATTTTTCTGAGCCTAGCTAAAGAAACCTGGTGTGTCCGATAGATTATAGTTCCCCTGTCGATGCTTCCAGCATTGCACAAATTTTTGTTTTGCTTTTGACAAAGTCATACATTTATTCGTTTAGGGTTCTGTTTATAAGACTTGAATGCACACCTTGAGAGGGCTGGGATTGCTGCTTGCTTTGCTCACAGTCGTGTCCCTGGCACTCTGTCCAGTGCCACTCACTGTGCTGCACAGGTCTACATTCTTGTTATCTTATTTCATCCTAACTCTCTCTACGCGGTCAATGAACAAACCAAACATTGCACAGCTAACACCACTGGGCCAGGATATCATCTCAGGTCCTCCTGACACAAAAAGTAATTCACATAGTCCTATGGAGAAAAAGTAGCTACACTTGATTCCCGTTAATACTGTCTTTATTTGCCAGGAGACATCTGGCTGGACACACATTTTCTCCAGTTCTAGTCTAAGACCAATTTCCTACACAGAAGTAATATTTTCTCTGAATGTACATTTGTCTTTCTGACACACCAGCTCAGCATTTTATGGTAGGCAGGGTAAACAAAGCATCCTTTCTCAATTGCAGGCAAGTTGTAATAAATAGCAGTTCTCAGGATTCGTGGGATCTTTAGTAGTTAGGTCTCCTTTCCTGGGCGCCTCTTTCATGAGTCCAAAGGAGATGGGTGACTTCTCCCACATCGAGGCTGCAGTATCTCCAGTTGGCTGAGGTGTAGATAGTCAAAGGAATCTGTTTCATGTGACGTTAGAAATGCTTAGATTTTCAAGAAGATAACTGGTTTTAGGATTTTCTACATACCCGGTATCTTAGTCTATTTCCAAAAAGCGGATTTTTCCCCCCAAATCCATTTTGATGAATTACAACTCATTTGTAGCGAATGATGACTCACTAATGCTATTCCTGCAGGTGGTAAAACTCAGGGGCTTCCTTTAAGTGTTTTTGGATATTTCTAAGTGCATTACCATCCTTTTCCTCCAGTCCAAGGTAAGAACTTGGCCTCCCCGAGGACATAATTGAAATCTACCACTTATTGTGATTAGTTCTGGTATAACTTTATATCTTTCTATCTATCTATCTATCTATCTATCTATCTATCTATCTATCTAGTGTTCAGGTTGGATTTTTCATGTTTGAACATAATTTGTAATACATTTTAGTATCAGCAATGAGTGTCTATGACATGTAGTAATTGGCCAAAGCATATTGGCTCTTACTGGCTACTGAGTGGTAAGCAGGCCATTCAGTATCTACATCCCCTTCCAGCTTTTTGTTATGCACTGGTCACTGGGTATTGCACCCTTTTTGTTGAAAATCTAGAGGGATTGTCTGTCCGCTGTGACTCAGGAGATCATGGTTTGATTCCTGGTCATGGCATATACCCAGGTTGTGGGTTCAATCCCCAGGGTGGGGCATGCAGGAGATAGCCAATCAATGATTCTCTCTCATCATTGATGTTTTTATCTATCTTTCCATCTTTCCTCTCTGAAATCAATAAAAATATATTTTAAAAAAATCTAGAGGGCCGAAACTGGTTTGGCTCAGTGGATAGAGCGTCGGCCTGTGGACTGAAAGGTCCCAGGTTCGATTCCGGTCAAGGGCATGTACCTGGGTTGCGGGCATATCCCCAGTAGGAGATGTGCAGGAGGCAGCTGATCGATGTTTCTCTCTCATCGATGTTTCTGACTATCTCTCTCCCTTCCTCTCTGTAAAAAATCAATAAAATATATATAAAAAAAATCTAGAGGGATCACTTAAATGTTTCAATGTATTTGCTGTCACATTCTTAATGTTTATTCCACTTGTCCTAAAAAGGGAGGGAAAAAATGATTCTTAGTACAATTATATGTTTGCAACATGTCTATACCAGATAACAAAATTGCATATAATGGGTTTGAAAATGCCTTAGAAAACTGTATTTAACCTAGCATGTATTTAACCTAGCATCCATTTAACTTATTTGTACATGGAATCATCCTAATTAACATGTGAAACTTATGATCACGCCATAAGACTGTACTTCTGTGGAACATTTTGGAAAATGGTCCTTACTTAATTATTTTACTACATAATTCTAGGTTTTAGTAATATTTACAAATCTGGGGATTCCTAGAAATCTCTGGATATTTATGTTGCAAATGTCAGGATTTTCTATCATGACTGTAGTGAGTTGTAAAAGTTTAAGAAACTTTATTTAATGCAAATTTCTATAAAATGTACTGTTTCTCTTTCTTATGTTGCCTGACCTTTGCATTATAAATCCAGTTTTTTTTGAATCATAGTAAGAGACTGGTTCGTTATGGTGTTTTCTCTTATTTAGTAAAGTTTAGGTGTGGTGGTAGTGAATAATTAACCACTAAGTGTGCATATGAGTAGAATACATATGATGACAACAGATGTTCACGTTGTGCATTGCAGTTTGTAAAGCCCATTAAAATATATTGTCTTCTTAATCTCCTATGAACTCTCATCGGTATGGATTCTCATTCTTAGAATATTTTAGAGATGAAGAAACTGAGGTTCGGAGAGTTGCTCAAGGTTCAGGGCGAGGTATTGAACCCAGTTAAATGAAACCTTTTTTTTTTTTTTTTTTTACAGTTCAATGAGTTTTTTAAATCAGCTTTATTGAAGTATAATTGACGTACTGTAAGCTACATGTATTGAAAATGTACATTTTCCTACGTTTTAACACATCTATATACCCATGAAACTCTTACAATTAAGATAATGAATATATCCATCATTCTCAAATGTCCTTGTACTCTTCGTAATCCTTTGTCTCACCCCTCCCCATCCACACTACCATACCCAGGCAACCTCCAACTTATTTTCTGCCAGTGTAGATTAGTTTGCACTTTTATAGTATGTTATATAAGTGGAATTATGCAGTATATACTCTTTTTGTCTGTCTGGTTTCTTGCACTCAGGATAACTATTAAGAGATTTATCATGTTGTTGCATGTCCAGTAGTCATTCTTTTTATTTTTGAGTAGCTTTTCGTTGTATGGATAGTGTTTGTGTATTCCAGGCTGAAGAAATGTATTCTTCACTTATCCATCCATTAATGGATTTGGGGTTATTCCCAGTTTTGGCTAAAACTTGGGAATAAATGAAATCTTAATCAGGGTTAGGGCTCTTTGCAGGTTGTCCTCACTTAAAACATTCTCGAGGCGTTTACTGAGCGCACAGGGCACTCTCAGCTTGGAGATTAGGCTCCGAGAGATTAGGGATTTTTGTCGGCCGTTTTCCCCACCCAGTTTCTAACATCAGGGTTCAGCTGGGTCATACCAGCTGCTGGATCAATAACTGTTGCATGCATCAGGGAATGAATGAATCCCAGTCGTTTTTGCTGCTAATAATATTTATTAATACATTTTATAGATTTAGATGTGAAATACCTTAAACACTTTTTAAACCTTTTTTTTCATATTCTACCCTGATAAAAATACTACTGTTCTCATTTTACAGAGGGGGACCTGAGGCTAGGATAAGTCAAATGGCTGCCCTAGGTTCCCCGGGAGTTAAGTAGTGGAAGTCAGAGCTCTTTGATTCTACAATCCTAGCCCTCATCTCGGGAACTGAGGCTCCGGTTTATAATTAAACCTGTTTTTGAGTTTGTTTAAATACCCATTCCAGTGGCTTCTCTACCAAACCACACCATTTCTCCAGATCTAATTCAGCTCTGTGGTGGGCACATGCGATGATACTGCCCCTATTCACGGAGAGTGTGCTGAGCATTTTATAGGCATTGTTACATTTCGTTCTCACAGCTATTATTCCCATTAAACTGAGGCTAGAAGGCTGTAAATGGCTTGCCCAGGGTTGCACTGTTAATGGTTTGCCCACAGCCCAGGCTGTATTTGTCTCCGTGAAAAAGCAGAACAGAACAAAAATGAAGAGCAGGTATCAAAGAAACATAATGGCTTTCATGAATTTTGTTTCAATGTTTTGCCTTGTTTTTACTTTCTCTTCTCCTTGTGGGTCCTGGGAATATAATGTGGGTACCGTAGATGGGGAACAATTTGGGCAGCACTTAATTCACCATCTTTGGTCACTCAGCTAAGGAATAAGTGCCCCTGTTAGATGCAGGCATGTTTCCTAGATTCCTTTCCTAGTCCCTCCCCTGTGGAGAACTCCACCTGGACCTTCACACCTTCCCATCCTCCTCCATTCCTCCTCCTTCAAAATCCAAGAGTCCTCCCTAGGCTACCCTGCAAAGTCAGATACTCCCCCTTAGCTGTCTGCTCCGTTTTCCTTCTCCTAATCCCTCCAATTCCCTCATTTTCTAGTTATTGGCAACATTATTGATGCTTAGCATGACAGGACCTGCTGTTTATAATGGTCACAGGTAGTTACGCTTCAAAAAGAACACATGGGATTCAGCAGGCCCCCAGCATCTTTGCCAGACAAAGGATTTAAATTAAAGGATTAATCGGAAACCTCTTACAATGCACTTAGGTTCTGGCCGACTGAACCAAGTTCTCCTCTTCAAAGGTCAATGAGTTTTTCCATAATTTTTAGCTGTTCTGAGAAAGGAACCATAACTCTTCCTGTTTATTTGCTTTATAAATCCCCCTTCAGCTCATTTAGATGGGGGCTGAGCATAATAAACCCACAGCTTTCTTTTAGAAAAAGAGAAACCGTACTCCCATAAAAAGAAAATTGCTTTACCCAAACTGAGAAATTGTGCGTATCACCGCTTCTTGACTAGAAAGGGTGTGTGTGTGTGTGTGTGTGTGTGTGTGTGTGTAAAAGTATATATATTTTGTGTTAGAAAAAATCCTACCAGGCCTGCTTGTATTATCATCTATGTAAAACACATGTATTATCAGGTCTCCCAATACAATAAAAGAATCTTTGCTTTGAAATACTGCTTTAACCCAGGCACCTTAAAGTTGGGTATGTAGAAAACACAGTCAAACTCATTCATAATGTACTCAGAGAAGGAGGAGCACATTATTTTGATTAATTGAAATTTTTGATGATCTGAGAAGGAAATCTTGGGACCTTCATTGTTGAAAAATTATCTTTAAGTTCCTGAATTGAATCAGTGACCTCTTAGTTCCTGGGTTGTTGCTCAAACACTGAGCCACACCAGCCGTGTGAGGATATCCTATTCATGGTTTTATCTCTCACATCATGGCACATTGTTTTGAAAGTGTTTTTATAAATATCCAATGATTTGAAATAGACATATTTGAACCACTGAGGTTTTAAGTATTTTGAGAGTTGATCTCCCTTCTTCCCTCCTATTTTCCCCCCCTGAGTTTACTAAGCACGTCTAGTTCTCAGGTACTTGGCTAGGTGCTGGGACAACTGAGAAAGGAGGGAATTAACATTTCCTGAGTCCCTCTTGCACATCACACAGAGTATTTGGGGCTTTTACATCGATCTTCTTGTCTAATGGTCATAGTTCACTACTCAGTGGATTTTATAATCCTCACTTTTAAAACCAAGGCTGTAAATCCCAGAAGGCTGATGGCCAGGACTGACATTTCAGCCCATAGATATCTATTCACTTATTCCTGTGACTTCTGAATGTTGCAGAGCCGCAGGGTCTCTTAAGAAGTTCAGTTTCCTGGGATCTTTTCCAGACTCAGAACAAAATATTAGAGGCCGCAACAACTTAAACATTTGTGACCTATCCTTCCCCCAAACAATCACATAGTTTCAAAAATAAAATTATAAAATAAACAGAAAGAGGTTCTATAAAGTTTATAAATTTTTCTCATGATAACTGCTGTAGAATTTTAAAATTATTACATATCAATTTATCTTTAAAACTCTCTCTGTTTCCCTCTTCCCTCCCCACCCTTTGCTTTCTTGGTGCTCTCTCTCCTATTGTCTGACTACTGCATGACTCGGTAGTTTTCAGACCATAGGGTCTTGATGCATAGCGATGGAGCAGTTCACCAAGAATTTTGGGTTCTACTCCCTAAGGGCTAGGCACAAAATGTTTGCTATGGGACGTGTAGTTTTGTCCAAGGAGTTATAAGCAAAAGTAATATGTGTTGCTTCCAAGCCTGAGTGCTTAATTGCTGGGCAAGAACCCCCACGGCTCCCTCTCTTAGGCAGCTGCAGCCAGCAATCCCAGATAAGGCTGCTCCGTGAGTCTTGGTTTTTGAGGGTGACCAGACCTGCAGCAGATATGTGATGTGAATGAAGTTAACTTTGTGGTTTCAAGCTACTGAGATATCAGGGTGGTGTGTTATCCCAGCAAAACCTGTGAGAACTCTGCCTGGAAAGTGCCACTTGTACGCAAGGCACTTGAAACTGAGTTTTGGAGGCCAACTAATATTTTGCCAAGCAGAGAGGGAGGAAAAAGGATGTCAGACAGAAGGTAAGGCATAAGTATTTTGACATCTTTACTCATCAAATTCTATTTTTTTATTTTTAGAAGTGATTTTAGGGGAGTGGGGAAAGTTATTAGTGGGGAGCATGGGTTATTATCTGTGGGTATCTCAGGGGCCATCAAAGGCATTTGTAGATATGACAGAAAATGGGCTGGAGAGCAG
The DNA here is from genome assembly GCF_014108235.1 of Myotis myotis. Taxonomy (NCBI): domain Eukaryota; kingdom Metazoa; phylum Chordata; class Mammalia; order Chiroptera; family Vespertilionidae; genus Myotis; species Myotis myotis. The sequence goes on from NW_023416314.1 coordinate 55,747,992, forward strand.
GGCATGGCGTGATGATGAAATACAGTCGAGGAGCTTATTTTACCTAGAATGTGAATTGTATCTGGAGGGAGGGGGAAGAGATGAAGCCAGTTAAGTTCGTAACTGTGGCTGTTAACAGTGCTTGGAATGCAGCCACTATGGAAAACAGGATGGACGTGCCTCAGAGCATTAAAAACAGAACTACCATATGATTCAGCAATTCTACTTCTGGGAATGTATCCTAAGGAAATGAAAACACTGACTCGAAATGATAGCGGTACCCGCATGATCATCGCAGCATTATTTATAATTGCCTAGATCTAGAAAAGACCTAAGTAATCATCAGTAGATGAATGGATGAGGGAAATGTGACTTTATCTATTTATCTATATCTGTACATAGTGGAATATTGTTTAGCCACAAAGTCATCATACCTTTGACAAACGCTGTTGAGCTTAAAGCATTGACCTCAGCCCTATTCCTGTTTCTTGCCTCTGGTTTGCCTCATATCACTAAGCTAAGAGAATGACCTATGTAATAGATTCAGAGTTTCTAGCCAGAAAATTTCCCCTGAAAAGCCAGTGTAGTAAAGAACCAGTGCATAAGTTTTGATGAAGTTTCTTTGACATGCAAGTGGCAGAAATGGAAACTGAAAATGATTTAAGAGAAGAAAATATATGGACTCCAATAACTGACATTTCAGTGTCATTATCAGGTGAGGCTGGACCCAGGGCTCAAACAATGTCACCAGGATATTCTCTCTATCTCTATCTCTATCTCTATCTCTATCTCTATCTCTGTCTCTGTCTCTGTCTCTGTCTCTGTCTCTGTCTCTGTCTCTGTCTCTGTCCCTGTCCCTGTCCCTATCCCTATCCCTATCCCTATCCCTATCCCTATCCCTATCCCTATCCCTATCCATCTCTATCTATCTATCTCTCTCTCTGGCTCTGGCTCCAGCTCTGGCTCTTGTTGGTGTTATTCACAGGCGTACCTTTCTCATTGCTACCACAAGCTTCAAGCTTGTCTTCCTAACCAAGTAATCCCAGTCCTTTTAGCAAGTCATAGAATTGAGCCTTATTACTTTGGACTGGGTCCAGCACTTGACTCTGAACCACACATGGTAGCCAGGAAGCTATGACAGACTGATGAGCCAGTCCTGGGGCGCAGTCCATGCCTGGAAAGTGATAGGAGGGGTCACCTCCCCTCAATCCATGTGGACTGAGAGTAGAGAGAGCAACAGTTCCTCGAAGGAATCTCAGGGTGGTGCATCAGAGGAAGTGAGGGGTAGTTGCAGGGTAGGAAAAGACAGTAGCTATCCTCTACTGTGATGTATTTTCATTTTGCGGACGTGGGAACTGTAAAAACTGATGATAATGATTATGTGTAAAAGGCACTGAATTGATATTTAGGAGAACTGGATTGAAATCTCGATTTGCTACTGTGTGACCCAATCAATCCCCAGGTTCCTTCATTCCTTGCATGTTGGACAGAATGGTACAGTATGAGATGCTGCTGTGCAGGCAGAGAGATAACAGGAAGGTTATCCAGCCCCTGCTTTCTACAGGTGCTGAGGGTTAAATGACTTGACCAAGGTCATATAGTCATGAAGAGCAGACCCAGAAGTGGAGCCTCTGTCTCCCACACTAAAGCCAGATTTTCATAGCAGTCATGAAAGTGCTCCGGAAGATGTTATATGCCAGTGTGATATGCTATTTCTAAAAAGTTGTTTGTGTATGGAATTTTTGTTAATCAAATAACTTTAAAAGGGCAGAGCTCTCTACCTCAGTAAACTCAATAAAGGATGTCTGTGGTTAATTATTTAGGATCTCTTTGTTCAGTGAAAAAGCTCCAGCCAATTTACCTTTGTTTTGGTCAACACTTTTCAGATACCACCTTTGCTTAAAGTCAGATCTGCTTATTGTTATTTTAGGGTGAAATCTTAATTTTTACTGTTGTGAGTCTAGTGTAGGGGGAAGAGAACAAACTTGGGGATCAGAAAGGCTTGGGCTTCCATTCTGGTTCAGTTTCTGTTAAGTTTGTGACTCTGGGCAAGTTATTGAACCTCTGGGAGTCTGTAGGTCTTCATCCCCTGTGGCTTTATATTACCACCCTCAGCAGCATTTAAACTGTTCAATTCCTACCCCACCTGCACCTTCTTAAAATGCACTGTGGGAATTCTTGCTCCCCCTTGGCTCGTGCTCCTTGCCCCAGTCATTAAATGATGGAGCTCCTCCAGGCTTGATTCTAGCTGTTGTCTCTGCTCACTCTCATTCCCTGCATCCCACCCGCCTCCTCTAGATCAGTGATTTGTTTGGCTCTGATGGATGAGTGATTAACACCCTTAAACTGGACCTCCACTGAGGCCTCTTATCTAAACTCCATGCCTGCATGTCTGATTGCATACTTGACAGCTCTACTTGGATGTCTCAAAGGCATCGCAACTGCAATGTGGCCAAACAGATGGATCATCTCCCCCCGGAACACCTGCTCTTCTTCCAGCACATCCTCTCTGTGTGAGTGATGGCACTGGCCGTCCTGTTACATAGGCCACGGATTTATGAGACATCCTTAATGCTTTCCTCTCCTTCACCCCAGTGTCCAATCCATCGCCGAGTTCACTTGATTTTATCAACCGAGTATTTTTTCAATCCATCCACTTCCCTCCACATTCTCGGACTCCTGTCAGTCCCAGCTTTTCTTGTCTCTCATCTCAAGGGCAGCGGTAGCCTCTTAACTTCCTTTATTCTGGCTCTCTCTCTTTTTTTTCAATGCCTCATCTTATTTTATTTTACATTCCATATTATTCTGTATTAGTTTCATATGTACAGCATAGTGGTTAGACAATCATATACTTTGCAGAGTGGTCCCCCTGATATTTCAAGTAGCCACACCTGGGCCCATGCATAGTTATTACAATATTATTGACTATATTCCCTATGCTGTAATTTATATCTCTGTGACTGCTGGTTTTGCATGCTGCACGCAGAGCAATATGCAAAACTGATCATGCCATTCCTCTAGTCGTGCTGCATGGATTCCCACTGCTCTGAGGAAAAAGGTGCATATTTATCACAAGCCACAAGCACCTTTAGGGCCTTGCTTCTGGCCTCACTTCTCACAGTTCTCTCTCTTTCTCTTTGTTCACACTATGCATCTCTCACTAACAATCTGCTAGTCCCTTTCCCCACAGGATCCTTTCCCCACTGCTTAAAACTTTCACGTACTTATCTTCCATCCTTTCTTCAGGTCTCAGATCGACCTTTTCAGTTGACTTAACCACAAGTCAGATTTTTAATAGATGCTCTGCTAGAGCCATATCTCTCTCCTTCGTTGTGTCCTCAGAATACTAATGTTATATTTGTTTGCATGATTTCTTGATTATTCCCCTGAACATTGTATCCCTAGTCCCTATTAAAGTGTTTGACATATTTGATGAGGAACAAGTATTTGAATCTTTTATTTTTGTAAAAATGCATGATTTCTGAAGCCAGACAGCTCTTGATGCATATCCTGGTTTTGCTTCTTACTTGTTACCTGACTTGAGTGAGTTACTTGAATTCTCTGCATCTCAGTTCCTTCGTCTGTAACATGTGCTAGTAGTTCTACTGCACAGGTTGGAATTGAACGAGATAATGTAGTAGACCACCTAGTACAGGACTGACACTCAGCATCATTTCCCTCTTCCTCCTCTCCAGCCTCCTAGGAACAGGATGGGCTATGTTCACATATGGTGGGATGCTCTTCTCAATGTTCTCATGATCTTTGTAGCCATCTCCTTTGTTAGCCTGGGCTGTGCATCTGCATGACTCCTCCTGGATGCTGTTCACTTTATTAGTGATAAGTCATTACCATCCCTTATCCTCCCAGTGGTCCATGCAGAATCGCAGGGCACCTTAATGGCCAGCATTTATGCTGACGGGCCATTTGCAGTGAGATGGGAATAATTTGCTTAGTTTTGAAGGTACATTAACTCGTTTTGGTTACTAAGATTTGATGATTAAATTTCTTCTCAGAGTCCCCAAATAGCATCTCGGCTTTAGACCCTCTTTGATTTCAAGCCTGGTTTCAATAGATAAAGAGAATCCTTGTTGAACTGACCAAGTGAGTGGTTTGCTCCCTATTATGCTGAGTCCTTCAAGGTTGATTAAGACAGCTCCATTTGCAGGAAAATGTTAGTAAAATAATTTTGTGATTTGATTTACCTGGTCAACTTAACAGAATGGTTAACTTGTAACCTTGAGTACCTGCAAAGGAGAAGAATGGATGTGCCATGAGGAAGAGGAAGAGGATAAATAAAGTTATTTTCTATTAGATATCCTGCTTCTTTCCATACAGAGTTTTAGGTGACTTCCCAGAATATGAAAGAACAGTTAGGTAGTAGAAGTGAATTTTAAAATAAAATTCCACGAGGCAATATAATCAGTTCTAGACTTAGAAGAATAAGACAGGAGGAAATTTTGTACTTGAATTTGTCAGCCTAAGCGTTATATGGTAGTAAATTTGGGCTGTGTCTATTTTACGGAGCAAAAGAGGAACCCTGATCACTTACAAAATTCACACTCTCCATGCATTTTATGGATGATTGTGGCATTTCCTTGGAAGAAGGAGCCTTTTAGATTCAGGGCCACGCTCCTGCTGCCACTTTGCTCTGTGAGGCTTTACTAGGGGACTTCACCTCTTTGACCTCCTTCCTTCCTTGTCGTGAGGAAGTTGGAGTCAGAATGAGAAGTCATAAGTTGGTGTCCTGTGGGCCATATTTGGTCTGCAGACATTTCTCTCTGGCTGACAGGACACAGGTTGCAGGCCTCTAGTTTGCCACCTTTCCCCTTCCAGTCCTCCTGGGGATACACCTGGCTGTCCTCTCTGGAAGCCAGGGAGCCCCTGGAGAGCAGATCAGGTGGCACCTAAAGCTAGTGTCAAACGAATGGGCTTTCCATCAGGACTTTTCAGGGTCTGGGGGCCCTTCTTCCACATTCTACCATTTTTCAGTCCTGTCGCAGGTCTGGTTCTCTCCCACAACAATGTCTGCCTCCCTCTCAGATGGGAAGGAAGTGGAGATTGTCAGGAGAGATGGCGCTGCCAGCTGGCCACTGTCACCAGGACCCCTGACTTAGAGATGCTTATCCTGTTGGTCTTCTCTTGGCTTCACCCTCTGAGCCCTTGGTAACTGTGATCTCCAGCACCTGCTGAAGGACCCTGAAGGGTCAGGTGTTAGCGGCTCACATTTTTCAAACTGTATCAGAACCACCTGGAGCCGGAGGGCAGGGCCCCACCCCCAGTTTTCTGATTCATTATTTCTGGAGTGGGGCTGGACAATTTGGCATTTTGTAAAAAATATATATGTATATTTTGATTGATTTCAGAGAGGAAGGGAGAAGGAGAGAGAGATAGATGCATCAATGATGAGAGAGAATCGTGGATCAGCAGCCTCTTGTACGCCCCCCATTGGGGTTTGAGCCCACAACCTGGGCATGTGCCCTGACCACGAATTGAACCTTAACCTCTTGGTTCATAGGTTGATGCTCAACCGTGAGCCAAGGAGATCTGGCTGATTTAGCATTTTAACAAGTTCCCAGGCAATGCAGCCTCCTTCCCTTGTGAACATTCTTGGGAAATCACAGTTCTAGACATTTGGGCGCCTTTTGACCTTTCTTAAGCCCACATCAATGAAACGAGTGACTGGAGACATCACATGCAGTATTTGCTTAGTACAGTCTCTGGCATATGGTAGGCAGTCATCAAAATGGCTTTTTAATAGATAAGAAAGAAGCCCTATAGTGCTGAAATATTGTCTAATTCTAATGAAAAAGGTTGAAGCCATTTTAACTTGGGTAGATTTTGCTGTAGACACAACCTGCTTAATTTATTTTCCCTTTGTAAGCCTCTTCAACTAATTTGACCCCAGTTATACTTATTCTTGTCTATAAAAATCCGTGCAAAGACAGTTGACCCAGGTTGAAATCCCTCCCTCTGCCAGTTAATAATTGTGGGTATTGGGTGAGTTACATTATTGTGCCTCATTTTTTCTTATCTGAGTAATGGGGATAATAATAGCACTTACATCATACCATTGCTCGAAGGATAAAATGAGTTAATACAGGCAAAGGGCTTGGAACAATGCTTAACACATATTTTCACATGATAATGGAAGCCTTGCCTTCCCCAGGACACTGAGTATTTTGTGGACATGACTTCGTGATTTTGAAAACCATGATATGTTGTTTCCCACATGGTAAAATAGAAAACCAAGGCACACAAAAGATTGGGATGTGTCTGTGCTTACAAAGTAACCATCCGCAGCTCAGCCTTCTAGAGTGCTCAGCTGCATTTACAACTCCCATTAGAGAACATAAATATGATGTGGTATTTTCACTCTGCTGTTTGGTAGTTGGAATTCCTGTTGTGTAAAGAAACACTGTTTCCTTAATTTGATCAATTCCCCTTGCTTTCCCTGCTGTTTTCTCCCATGGGGATGAACTGGGTCCCTTCTCCTGAGCAGGCCGTAGTCATCTGAGGCAGAATCAAATAACCTAACAGGGTAAATAATAACTGTGAATTTAACCGCCTGAGTCTTACTATCATCTGCTTATAGAGAATAATAGCAGCATCTTAGGCTTGTAATACTTGCGTATTTTTCCCAAACCTTTTTCTTTTCTTTTTTTTAAAAATATATTTTATTGATTTTTTTACAGAGAGGAAGGAGAGGGATAGAGAGTTAGGAACATCAATGAGAGAGAAACATCGATCAGCTGCCTCCTGCACACCTCCCACCGGGGATGTGCCCGCAACCAAGGTACATGCCCTTGACCGGAATCGAACCCGGGACCCCTCAGTCCACAGGCCGACGCTCTATCCACTAAGCCAAACCGGCCAGGGCAACGAACCTTTTTCTTATTGGGTTGTCAGAACTCTTCAGGGAAGACTATTATTTTCTCAACTTGGTGTCACAGAAAGCTATGGATTCACAAGGACCTGAGTCACTTGACTGCCCCACTAGTGAACTGTTTAGTCTCAGGTCCAGTGCTTAATCTGTCTCTGCCTCAGTTTCTCCATGTGTAAGAGTAGTGCTCCATCATGGTGTTGGTGAAGTACATCAATGGTGAGCTGCTTGCCTACACTCAGACAGCCAATGAGAGGCAGAGCAGAGCACAAATCCAGGTCTGTTGCCAGAGCCCTCTCTCTCATTTATCGTTTTCTTCAGTTTCTGGAGAGGGAGGCGGTTCGTGGTCTCTGGTCCTGACCTCTGTGGGCTGAATGAGGCCTGGACTCTCTGAGCAAGAGCTTCCATTCCAGCATGTGGGTTGCAGCAGATAAGCTGGGTGGAGCCCCTCCCTGGGTAAGGGCATCTTCCCAACTCCGCTGGAAAATCAAGCTGCCCACCACTCATTACAGGGAGGGCGACCAGTACGAACTAGGCCTGGGCGCTGAGCCCTTCTCATTGGTTTGGTTCCCCTGCTTTGCTCTTATCCTCTCTATTCCACAGCCATATCTTCCTGACCTTAACCTTTCTAGGCCTTGAACTCACCGAGACCCAGTACTGCACAGCAGAAGTTGATGCCACTGGTCAGTAGGACAGTCTGAAATCAGCTGGAGTATAAAGCAAGAAGCAGTGTGATATTTCTTTACTCTTTGCCCTCAATTATTTCCTTAACATTATCCTGGGCAGCAGATCCCACAGCCTTCTAGTGATTTCCACGTATAAAGTCCAGTTTGAGACTTCACTCTCACATCCAATTTAATGCTCCTCTTTTCCCACCCCTTTTATCACCACCCATGCTTTATTCTGAGGGCATGTCATGGGGATGGAGAGTAGGAGGTTGCATTTAGGTTTTGCCTCCCCTTGGGGATCCAAAGACAGGCCCTTTCATGGATCAGTGTGCACCGTCTATGACAGCTCCTGCTCTGGTTGCATGTCCCTAAGAGTCTAACCACCCCTGCCTTTCGTCTCCCTCATTCGTTAGTGTCCTCCAAATAACCTCTTGCTGCTGGGGTTTCCCTACTGAACTTGTAACTGGTGGATGTGGCCCTGGCAGAAGGTTACCTTTCCCAGTGTTCACCTGACACACAGGGAACGTGCATTCTTGACATGACTACTCCTCTGCTGATCTCTCTTCTCCCGGGCCCTTCCTCTCTAATGCTCTTCTCCCGCTGTTCAGACACAGAGATCAATAGGTTCATTGCATAAGCTCCATCCCAGCTGAAGAGCTTTCCAGTTTCTTCTTGCTGGCACCCAATCTCTCAGAACCATCCTTCAGTGACCAAGGCCTTCCTCCCAAGCCAATGACTCACTACACACTGCCTCCCTGCTCCATAATCTTTTGTTCCTGTAGATGGGAGGGGAGTGCAGTTGCAGTGATTCAGAGAGCAGAACCTACAGAGGGTGTCTGGCACCCACTCCTTTCCATCCTCATCTTTGAGGCTGGTTCTGGCTCTGAAGAGAGATCCTGGTCAACATCCTAGAGCACTGATGTCTCTGTGTCTTGACTCCAGTTGGGTCCTTGTCCATGCCCTGGGGCTGTCTTCTGGTGCTTTCCATTCCTGGATTTCTCTGCTCACAATAGTCTCAACCCAGCCCCAGTTCCTGAAAACCAACTTTGGTGTCTGCCCAGGAGGCCCAGCTTTTTAGGATGTGTTCTGACTCCTAGGAGAGGGAACTATCCAGAGAGGGTCAGAGTGGCCACCACGTCCTGGTGAGAAAGCCTGTACCCATCACCAGGGGAGGCAAGTCTTGTCTCCTGAGGGAACACAGGCCCCAGCATGTCTTCCCTTGTCTCATTATTTCAGTCTCAGATACAACATTTCTGGCATCTATTGGTTTTATGCTAACACACTGTCTTTGTTCTGCACATCCATGAGCTGTGCTGATTCATAAAGTCGCTGTGTAACTGCTACTGAGATTTCTGAGATATGTTTTCAACAAGGGAAAGGCAAATTCATTAAACTATACTGAGTGCCTTCCAAACTTCATACACATGTTATCATTTAATTTTTCCAACAACTTTGGGGGCTGAGTGACCCCATTCCCAATTTAAGGAGATGTACTTTGAGGCCCTGAGAAGTGTAAGTCATATGCCCAATCTGGGGACAGCCTGGGCTAGAATTAAAATCCCAAATTATCTGATTCCCAAAGCCTTAGTTCTTTGCCCTACATCACAATGAAAAGACAGAAGAGGAGGCATTCCCGCCAGGCCAGCATTTTGGCACCTACCTACCTTTGGGTGGTAGTTTGCATGAACTGGCCTGGATTTCGGTAAACACCTCTTGGCCCTGGCACTGACCTCCTGGGCGGACATGAATGGTCTCTTCAGGCCTGAGGAGCGGCTGCTCTTGCATGGAACCCGCTCTGGGGACCATGCTTGCTGGGCCACACCAGCTTCCCCTTCTCCAGGCTTCTCGTTATGCACATGACTCGCAGCAGCAGAGGAAGTTAATTTGGCAGAAGGAAATTAAACTCTTATTCTCCATCCACGAGTGTTGTGCTTGAGGAGAATCCCATTCCCAAGGTGACAGGTATTGTGCGGAAAGGGCAGGCGGCCCCCATCCTTCCTTTGTTCCTTCAAAGCCTGTGTTGGATGCAAAAAAAAAAAAAATGCTGAAAATATTTTTATTTAACCCAATAACATTTTTATGAAGACAAAGGTGTTTACATGCAAGGCCATTAATTCAGAGTTACAGGCTGCTGAATATGTAAGTAAGGAGAGTTCCCCGGGCAGCGCTGTAAACAGGGCTTCACAGAGGAGGAGGCGGGGCGGGACACTGTTTCCATTTAAATGTCATCTCCATTTCTGCTCTCAGAGCTAACAAACAGATGGGGTTTCTGGGTTTCTTGCTTAGTCTGTGATTTTAATTTCTGGCCTATTTTGTTAAATTGGACTCTTTACATATTTCCTTGCTTTCCAGGATGCTGGAGGCTGAGGTGCAAGAGGGTTGAATGGTCCTGTGTACTTTTTGGCTGCTGCCAGTGGTGTTTTACTTTTTGTTTTTGGAAATGTAGACAGCAGAGATCTTTGGCAATTATTTGGCTCAACCCCCATAGTTTGTAGATCAGGAACATAGATCCAAAGGAGTCCAGGGCCTGGATTCAAAGTGTTGTTTCTGTCACCCACAAGTCCGTGGCCCCTCCAGGTGGTGTGGGTCAAGGTCAAGGGAATGGTGATTGGTAGGATCTGGAGCAGAACCTCCGTCTTCTGACCCACGTCTGGGGCTCTTGCCCCTGGGTCAGAATGAGTGCTATTCCCTGGGCCTGGAGTGTCCTGTTTGACCACTGCTTAGCTTATCATTCACTGCCTTGTGACGTTTTCAGCTTTTGGTGAAGCAGGTTTCTGTCTGTCTAGAATGTGTGCCTGGCAAACTCTTCCATAAGATTCCTGGCTGCATTTACATGCCACTTCCATGAAGCCTTCTTTGACTTTCCTGGGTAGATGTTGATATTCTCTGTAATTTTATATATTCTACTCATTATAATTCTCCTGTAATAATCATGATATCTGCCCGGTAGGTGTGGCTCAATGATTGAGCGTTGACCTATGAACCAGGAGATCACAGTTCGATTCCCGGGCAGGGCACATGCCCAGGTTGCAGGCTCTATCCCCAGTATGGAGCATGCAGGAGGCAGCCAATCAGTGATTCTCATTATTGATTTTTCTATCTCTCTCCCCCTCTCCCTTTCTCTCTGAAATCAATAAAATTATATATTTTTAAAAATAATCATGATGAGTGACACCTGAGTTGTTGGAGGGCAGTCTCCAGCCTAGAGTATCCGCTGTTGAATGAACACACAGCATTGCTGGGCTGTGGCAAGAATATTGGTGAGACTTGCAGCAAGCCAGGGAGCTTGCCATCACTCTTTACTTAGGCTGGCAGTGGCGCACTGCTTTTGGCTAGTGCCCTTTAGCGTGGCCAGCAAACATAATTTTAATCAGCATATGTAAATGTTTGTTGTTGTTTTTTAAAGAAAAATCTGTGTGCACCCATGTGAATAATAAGAAATAGATATTTGGTCTTTGTCCCCCATCCCCTTTCCTGGCACCCTTGGCACATAGCTCCTGAAACCTTTGGATGCCTCTGAAGTGACATGTGTGTGTTTGTGTGGTAATGAGATGATTAGTGGCTGGGGGCTCCTGGGTGGTCTCGAATGGAGGCTGGTTGGCAGGAGAACCAACCATGTGGTTAGCGAGTTAGCCCTCCCCTGACCATCTACGGAAGGGAGAGGGCAGGAGGTTGAATCTTCCATAAAAACCACAATTGAAGGATTGCAAGAGCTCCTGAGTGGACAACAAGGAGACATCCATGCACCAGGAGAGTGACACCCCCCAACTCCATGGGACAGAAGTTCCTGCCTCAGGACCCTTCCTGCCCTCACCTGATACATCTTTTCATCTGGCTGCTCATTTGTATCCTTTAAAATATCCTCCGTAATAAGTTGGGAATAGTAAAGCGCCTTCCTGAGTCCTGTGAGCTGAATACGTTAGCAAATAATAGAAATTGTGGACGGGGTCAGGGGAACTCTGATTTATAGCCAGTCAGAAGTACGGTGGCCCGGGTTTGTGATTGGCACCTGAACAGGGGCTTTCTTGGGGGAATGTGTCTGTCACTGGTGGGATGTGACGCTAGCTCCACAGACAGGTCAGCGTGGAATTGAATTGTGGAGCACCCAGCAGCTGTCTAGAGCTCTGGCCATGTGGGAAAACACCCCCACACATTTGGTGTCTGGAGGATTTTGTGAGTAGAGGAAATGAGAGGTTTTGCTTTAGTTAGTTATTCTTCTATGCACCATTTTCTGCATTCTCAATGAGGTCTGATAACAAAATACGTGTGATTCTTGTATCCTTTCATCTTTTCAAAGCTGATCATGCAAAGATAAATAAACTGTGATCATTCTATTATCCCTATCTGGCTTACAAATAATGTCCTGTCTAATTGAAACAACTTTTAAGGAGTCTGATGTCCTTTTGAGTATTTTCACAGCATAGAGAGGTTTTGGAGCCTCACGTTTCGTAGCTGCTGTTTAGGATTTGGAGGCCGGGTTTGGAGATACATGCAACCCATGTCCACCGTACGCAGCCTAATATCAAAAACAATCATGATACAAATGCAGCAGGCCAGTTTTGAAAATAGGCTTGGAGCACTATGAAAAAACACGGAGATTCCCTGAGCAGTCAAATGCTGCAGTAAAAGAGACTTGATGGAACCTATGTGATATCGAACGGTTAGGAATATCTGTAGCGCATCAGTGCCTCTACAGCCCACAGTAGCACACCTATTTTTATGATCTGATGCATTGTTCACTGGTTGAAGGAGCAGAAAGCCAGTCAGCTAAAAGCTATGCTTTCTAAACATCCACAGTTACAAGAAAGGACAGCAAATGTATTGTTAATGAACAGAAAGTCTTCTTTTATGTTCAAAAATGTAAAACCAAGCAGTGGAAATGTAAATTTCACATGTCCTCAAAGTGGTAAAGAAGTACTATTTATGCCTGTGCTTGTAGGGGATAGATGGCCTACATTTTCCAAATATGACATTGTACTTGCAAGTGAATTAGTTTAAATTGTATATTGCAAGCGTCAGGCCTTAGAAGAGCTAAACTAGAATTGTTCCCTGTCCCCTGAAGTTATTCTAGTTATTCTGGTGTAATATCCTGCTGAGGTTTATATGGAAATGAATTTTAATTATTTTAATTTCTAATAAGGCAAACCATATGCTTCGGAGGGTGTTGCAACAAAGTGCCATAAATAATTATTGTTTCTAACAAATGCAACCTTGTGGCAATCAGATCTTATTTTAACAACCTGAATTAGACATGGATTTTAGCCATTCCTGTATCTCCTCCACACTGTCCTTAGAAATCTTGGAATAACAATAGGGAAGATACCCTGGTGGAAACTTTTTTCTTTCTTCTTTCTCCTCACTTACACAATGTTATTTTATTTTTTTAGAAGCGTGAGTTCCACAAAGGAGGCAGATATCCCACAGACTTAATGTTACCTTTTTTCCCACTCCTAATTGCTGCAAAGACAATTGATCGCATTAGGTACAGTGTGTGTGAATTGTCCCCAGGAATTACCTTGGCTCATCCTTTTCCTGTGATTAATAGTTACTACTTTCAGTAACTGTGAATGCCTAAGCCTCAGAGGGAGCAAAACATTTTTTAAAAAATCAGCTTCACTTTCCACATCCTAGAAGGAGAGGGCTTCATTTCTTACCTCAGTTCTTCCCTTTGTTATCTCTTCGCCCAGCTCTCTTTGCCTTACTTTGTCAATGAATAAGTCAATTAGCACATATTTCTATGCTGGGCCATGTACGACATCAAAGGAAGAGTACGCCATGGTCTCTGTCTTCCTTAAGGCACCTCCTTGGAGCAAATCAGGATCACTAGAATGCAAAAGCATTTGAGGGGACGAGGGCTTCAGAGAAATGTTAGGTCACTGAACGGGGTTTCATGAAGAAGGTGAGAATTGACCAATGAACAGGATTTGGGTACAAGGACAGAAGAAGAGAAACATGTTATGCTTATTCTCCAAAGGCTTACACTTAATATGTTAGTTTTCCTATGTTGGGGTTGAAATCAACACAATTCAGTATTAAGAATTTATATTCTTTCTTTGGATCTAATTCCCCTATCTTGGTCTTGACAAAAGAAGGGGGTGGGAGTATCCAATTAGTGGTACTGAGTCTCTCTTAGTTGAAAATTATTTGGGTGAACTCACTCTCATTTAGGGAAGCCTAAGTGTTAGGCTCCCTTGCAGCTTTTGGAGACTCCATCTTCTCAAGGAGATACTTGTGTGTCATTCTGGCGTGGGGCTGGGGTGTCTGGTCTGAGCGTTATTCTTCCCAGCCACTTTGCTCTGTCTGCTGTTGGTTGAGATGTCGTTCATCTTGCCCAGTGTTTGGGTGGTGGTCTCCGTTCTTGCTGTACCCTGGTCCGGTCTCCCCATGAGTGCTCCCAGGGAGCTTTTCCATCTTGACCACTGCTCCGTCTCTGCTGTCCCTGGGGCTGCTGACTCTCTGAGACCTCATTGCCGCTCCCGTCTGCTCCTCTCCCTGGGCAGTCTGCCTTGAGATCACTCCTGTGAGGCCTGCCTGGTGTTTAGTAACCTTCTCATTGCAGGGACCTCCTGGGTCCTTTCCTTCCCACACGCAGGATCTGAGGAACCACTCATTGTCTCTGCATTATGTACCGCCATTTCTGTTCCACTGCAACCCCGCCCTGTTCAGAACCACTCTTAGAGGACCCCCTTCCAGACCTTCACTCGGCAAGTGGAAATTGTTTGTTGTTTCATCTTTCTCTGCCTTCTCCGAGGATTTTATCTTCTTGAATCAGTTCTCACAAAGCTAAAAATCTGGGGTATTAGGTCTTTAATGCCTTCATTCATCATATATTCTCTCTTAATCTCTCCTACCTCCACGCTGCCCCATTTGAAAAGGCTTCGAATTCCTTTTTGTGTCTAGTAGGAACTTCCCTCCATCATATTCTCCCTTTTCCTACCCTGTGGGCATACCTTCCCTTTTGCTTTGGCAAAAACAAAACAAAACAAAACACACACACACACAAAAGCCCTTATCCTTAATGATGTGAAAAGCTACAAGGAAAGAAAACCCACTACAAAATAATTAGCTAATCAAGAGGAAAGATACTTTAAAAAGTACTTCACAAAATTTATCTACTAATAAATACAATATATGACCCAACAATATTTTTCTGGTTTACAATTCAATCAAATAGTGAAAGGTGGTGACTGCTTTGGATTTTAAGATTTCAGGTTTCCTGATACCAAGTCAGTGGTATGTGTGGGATGTGATAAGACTAGTTGTTGGGCATCATCAAGATGACACCTGAGGGTTCAGGTTCCTCTGTATTTTACAGCCCAGAGGATAAGGATCAGATATGGAGTCCATCTCCCCAAACTAGCCTGATCAAGAGGACAATGCTAAATGCAACATGTTATTCCTGATGAAACCCTGGAACAGAAAAAGGGAATCCGTTGAAAAACCAGTGAAGAATAAAGTCCAGAGATTAGTTAATAATTACCAATGAGTTTCTTAGTTTTAAAAAATGCATCGTGGAGACATAAGATTTTAACATCAGAAGAATCTAGATTAGAGGATTCAGGAGCTCTCTGTGCTATCTATGTGACTTTTTGTGTGAATTTAAAATTTTCCTGCAATAGAAAGTTCATTTAAAATAAATTATTTGTAACTGTGGACAAAGCCAGAAAGGAAGAAGCAAAATGCAAACTGTTGTATACATGGTTACAATGTTGTTCTTATATTTTTAAATACTTTCTGTTCTTGAATATTTTTAGAGTATTTTAAAAAATTATAAGAATGTTAAGTAATTAAAAACCCTATGTTTCTTTCTTTGGATATATAAAAATTTCTCATTGTTTTATTTATGTGTGTTTTTTTCAATAAATAGCCCTTTAGATATATTTAGATAAAAAGAAATGTCTCTCTTCTAGCACCTTTGATAGTCTGATCAAGCCATCCAGCATTTAATTGATTTAGTTAAGATAACATCTTTCCCCCCCCAATTTTTCTTTTAGCCACAGCTGATTTTGTTGTTGTTATGTTTCCAAAGTTTCTTTTGTAAGGATGTATTTTTCCAGGTTTAGTTCATGATTTTTTTTTCACAATGATGATGGTGACAGTTTTCAATTCTCATTAAAACTGCCCACCACTCTTGTTATGTACCCTCAGTCCTGTCATTACCAAAATTAATCTTCTTTCCTAGGTGTGTAAGCACCTCAACAAAATGCATCTTTCCAGCTACTGAGCCGAAGCGAAGCAGCAGCTAATTTAACAGCTTCAGCTTGGTCAATAATGTTGACCTGTAGGAAAACGCCAACTGTCTTTCTCCTTCCCGCTGGCCAGCATTATGAACTCCGCAGTCTAATGAAGTGTGTGCTTCTGTGTAAGAGGAGATGGCATTAAATTCAATCTGTATTTAAGGATGATGAAAATTGCTTGTCTTCTTACCTCCTTGTAAAGGCTACTTTGATGGAACTTTTCTTTCTGTAAACTCAGCTTTTCTTAAAATGAAATCTACATTTTCAATGGGAACCAGATTAAAGGATGATGCCTACCATAATTTAGTAACCTCTACAAATGTAACCAGACAGTTTAAATTAAATAAGATTCCTATTATCCTTTGGGCTAGACTCAGGTTTGCAAAAAGACTCATGGCATCCCAGTTTGGACTATGTGGTGGTTGTAATATATTACATTATATGCCGTGTTCCTTCTCTAAGTCACTGATGGACATCAAATGCTAGAGTGAGGGTATCATGCCTGCAAGACAGGAATAAACCCTCAAATGATAGAATACCATACGTAAAAAAATCTACTGCAACCTGCTGCTCAGTGCTTTGTTTCTATGCATTGCTTCCGTGACCATCTCTGTCTTCACTTTTCTGAGTTGAGGCTCCATCAGGCTTTCACATGACCTACCTTCTCATCCTGATGCCAGTCTGTTCACAGCTTTGTTTTGTTTTTTGTTTTTTGTTTTTTTTTTAAAATATGTTTTATCGACGTTAGAGAGAGAGAGGAAGGGAGAGGGAAAGAGGGATAGAAAAATCAATGATGAGAGAGAACCATTGATTGCCTCTTGCATGCCCCTTACTGGGGATCAAGCCCACAACCCGGGCATGTGCCCTGACCAGGAATGAAACTGGTGACCTCTTGGTTCATGGGTCGAAGCTCAACCACTGAGCCACATGAGCCATGCCACAGCTTTGCTGGGATCCTGGCAGTCTTCTGTCTGGTGTATGAAATTTTTAGTGGTGACAACACATGTGTCCCCAAATAGTCAACTGGTTCCTGACTTTCCATCCTAAAAATCTGTGCCCCATTTTGAATTTCCTTTTTGTTATATTCAATGTTAATTTCCAAGGCAAATGTATAAAGCCTTTAAGGGAAGCTGAAGAGCATCATCACATTCACTCTGCAAAATTAGTCCCCCTCCCCACCCCCTCCCCTGTGCTGGTGCGAAATTAGTACTGATGCCCCCATCCCACAATGATGGTGGCATTGAAAGTGGGGCGGGAGCGGGGGGGGCTTTTTAAAGCATGACATGCTTACTAATATTTGCTTTCTTCTGAGCCTTGTTTGTTTAAAACACTCTTGATAAAAATTTTAAAGCCCCTACAGAAAGCCTCAATTTCCCTTACTTGAGTTTTTCCCCTTACCTTTAGGTGTGTGGCCTTTTCTTAATTTGAGGTTTCAGCTGTTTTAACTGGAAGTGTGTCTCAGCTTCAAATAATGTGGCTTCTGTTGCTGTTTCGTTCATTCTAGTATCGAAGTGTCAGCTTCTAGTCTTCTGCCTGCTCTGTAAAGAACATCAGTGCTCGAGAGTGTTTGCTAATTATATTAGACCAGAGGCCTGGTGCACAAAATTTGTGCACGGGTAGGGTCCCTCGGCCTGGCCTGAGATCAGGGCCAATCGGGGCCTGCCTTCTCCTGGCTGCCAGCTGGGGCCTTCCTTTGTTCCGCACTGCCCCCTGGTGGTCAGCACACATCATAGCGAGTGGTCAAACTCCCGGTCGGTTGAACTCCCAAGGCGACAATTTGCATATTAGCCTTTTATTAAATAGGATTACTTGGAAGGTCATATGGAGGCTTAGAGAGTGTGTGTTGGGCGGGGGGGGGGGGTTGTTTAGAGTGTTGATGGATGATGTCCCTTGCATCCCTCAAGGGCAGATGAATGGGGTTGGACATGAGGTGTTGGCAGTGACTGACTAAACCACAGTGAGAGATGTGGCTCTAGCTTTGGGGAACTTTTCTCATCAGCTGACATTCACAGTTGTCAGTCTGGTTTCCTCTGACATTGAGGGGTGGAGAGATTCAAGGTCCTGTATAGTGTTTGAGTGTGACCTCCTCAAAAGCATCTGTTTGAACTGTCCTGTCATTCCGATCATGCTTTACGGGCCCAGAGTTAGAGCCTCAGAGTGGTTATTGGTTGTTGATCTTTAGCCAGAGTCCTCTGAAGGTGTTAGATTCTTAATATCCTTTCTCTTAGCAGCTATGGACATACATACTTTAAAAGGAAAAAAAAAGCAACTAAAGAAAACCTAGGAAAGACAAAGTCAGCTTTAGCAACTTTCAAAATCTTATTTTGAAGTCAGGAGAATCCTTCGGAGAAAATAATGTAATGCCACCGACTCCTCCCAGTGGAGTCCATTTGATCAGGGTTTACATAAATCAGATAAATTGCTTTTCTACAAGCTACAGCAAAAGGTGTGAAGCTTTTGATAGCCATTATTTCTGGACTTAAATGTTCTTTAAATAGTGGGATGATAAAATACGACTCTTTCTGTCCCGTGGAGGGATGCTCACAGGCAGAGAACAAGACAGTAGGAGGCAACAACTCCCTCAGTCCAGCGTCAGATGCTGGACCAGGTAAGCAGACTTACAAAGAGCTGCCTGGGAACTCTTGACAACCCACTTCATCCCATCAAAAGGTTGGGGAAGGAAGAGAGGAGTTGGTGAGTGGAGACAGCATTTCTTTGGACAGAGTTGATAAACTCTTCCCACCATCGGGAATGGGAGAGCCTGGTGAGAAGAGCTTCAAAGATACTCCTGGATAATTCATGTGTTTCCAGGAGATTGGGGAGGATGGCAAACTGGGCTCTGACCCACACCTTGCACAGCTGAAGAGGAAGAGCTGGCCAGGGCAGCCCTGGGCAGCCGGGTAACGGGCTCCAATCACACGCACGGGCCTGCACCCCCTGGAGTCATATTTCAGATATGCGTGTATGTCATTTGGGTTCTCTGGGAAGCAGGTGCTGAACTAGAATCTGAAGAGCAAATGATTTATTGGGGGAGAAGGACATTCCTGTAAAAAATGATGTGGGAGAAGCAGCACTGGACAGGGCAAGCCTGAGACCACATGTGAACCCGACGAAGTCTCGGACAGTCAGTGGGAAACTCCCAAATGAAGGGTGTTGGTTAGAGGAGTCCCATCTTGGGCACAGAAGGCCTGGCCTTAGCACCTCTGCGTCCTCAGTCACTGGCTGGGGACAGCCAGGAAGAATGTGGCTCCGCCCAGTGCTGCAGCCAAGGTGATGCCGATGAGGGCTGTCAGCTAACTGTGCCTTTGCAACTGACACAGAGCCTTCCTTGAAGAGAGATCAAAGCACATCTCCATGGCTACCAGGAAGGGCAAATGCTTCTTCATCGTTTCCAGCCATTCCAGAATTTCCGCACCAAGTATTTCTGAGGGGAATCTAGACACCTCTTAGGGCCGTGAAAGGCTTTTGACTAGAAGAATATGGAGGCTGATCAAGAATATTCTGTAACAATTGCCCATAATAATGAATGAACAGAAGGGAAGGCTCTGCAGGTGCCTGGGCATTCTGACCATTCTGCCTTTGGTGAACGTTACATCCCAGCAGTGAATGGGAAATGCTGAGGGCGGAGGGGTGGGGGTGGGGGGGCGGGCGGGCAGGTATAGGTCAGCTGGAAGGTCTTCCTGCTTGCCAGTTTATCCCATTCTGTTTTGTTAGAATGCTTTAATCTTGACAAATAAAGAATAACAAGGTGCTGCAGAGTAAGGAGGATCTACACTTTGTTTGGAACTTTTCTCAGAAAAAGTCTTTGTGGACCTGTACCAAACCTGCCTCCCACATCCCACCCCCCACCTCTCCCCCGCCCTGTCTCCTGCTTTGTCACAAAGGATGACATTCAGTGTGGCAGAAGGTGCTATTGTCTGAGGACCGCCTGACTGAGATCTGGTGGCTCTCAGCCAGTGGAAAACTTTCCTCCTCTGCTGAGTCACCTTGGTGAGGCACATTGTCCTTCCTCTTCTAAAAACCCTGCTCCTCCTCCCTCCCTTCGCCCCCCTCCCAGTTGTCACATGCTCTCTCCTGCCACTTCCACTTGTGCTGGATTCTCTTCTGTAACCTTTGGCTGTATTAGGAGGCACACCAGATAGGGCTGTGTTTTTTTTTTCTTTTAAATTTATTGATTGATCCCTGGTTCTTTGACAAAGGGGGCCATATTTGGACAGCTACCCCTGCATCAGAATGTGCTATGCAAAGAATAAGCCCACAGCAGCAACAATGCAGTGGTTACTAAAATGCCATTTTTCTGTTATGAATGGTATGCATTGGATGGCCTGGACGGTTGAGGATGGCAGGAACACTAAGGAGCATCTAGCCCAGATGACTTATTTTATGGCTCAGAGACCCAAGCTTGGAGAGGGCAAGTGACTTGTCCAAGGTCATAGATCCCGTAAATGTGAGACTTAGGATTCTAGCTCCTTCTCCACACTCTGCTTTTTTCTAACTCACGTTGGTGCAGAGACCAGTAGCCTTGTGTCAAGGACACCAGAAGAGATTTTGCCACTGTGTAAGCTGCAGGATGGTTTGGACTGAGGATCCTCAGCTCTAAGGATATATCTGACTCCAGGAAACAAACTATGAGGACTAAAGCCAAATTTCCTGTTGCATTCTACATAAATTATAAATTAGGAGCCTCTAAACTTTATAGGCTCACATTTTAAGGTAGAGAAGCTTTTAAATACAAAATACAGATGAAGCTTTCCTCTGGATATTTGTAGAGTGATGGATGTGAGAAACATGGAAGGATCCCTGCATGTTCTCTTACATTTCTGTGGCCCCGGAACCCCTTCCTCCAGCTTCTCTACGTAGAAGACATCTTGTTCGTCCCTCACTAGTGCCCTATGATCTTACCTGCAGACTGATGGTCCTCCCATCTGTGTTCCCACCACGTCTTATGATGCCCAGTGTAGCACTCGTGACACTGACATTTTGCTGCCCATATCTGTGCCTTTCTCCTGGCTGTGCTGTGAGTTTGAGTGGCAGGGAAGAGTATGTTTATCTCTACAGCTCTAAAGCCTATCACAGATACTGGGACCTGGTAGGTGTTCAATATGTACCCATTGAAACAATAGATACTAAAATCTAATTAATTAGACTGACTTAAGTGTAATAACATATATAGTAATTAGCATCAATGCAGCCCCCCCCTTTTTATTACACAGTGTTTTTGTTTATTGCCCTAATTGATTCTAATACCAAACCCATCAGAAGGTAGTGTTAGAGGCAGACAGCAGTATTTAGTGTTCTTTAATAGGAGAATTGAGATTGCAGCCCAGGAGTTCTGGCTCCGAGCCATAGTGCTCTAACCTCTCCATGGAGGTTTTAAATACCAGGCCTGGACTGATGCCAGTTTGATACTTTTCACATGTTCATGATTAAATGAGAAAAATAAGAAAAATAGTAAAAATAAGAGTAATAAATTGAGTTTAAAATGCTCAATTAAAAAGAAAATATTATTCTTTATGTTTTTGTTTTAAAAATGTCCCTTATAAAATAAAATGATAGTGGCAGCATATGGTGTATTGAAAAAAATCTTTACTGTCCTATAATTTGTAAGACAAACATTATCTAAAAATTTTGGAGCATTACCAGTTTGCTAACTGCAAATCCTGGGAATCACTATTACCTTGGTGGAAAATCTCAACTAGTTAATTTTCCCCCCACATCTGCCTTTGGAAGAGAATGATGTGAAAACAAACTCGTATCAGAAATTTAATCAAGACAAACATCCACCCTGAAACCATATGGGGTGTGTCCTGGAATCAGAATATCCCAAATCTAATTTTTCATATTTATTTAGCTACAGCCCTGGAAACTAAGGGCTCATATTCAGAATAATAGCTGTACTCACATTATTCTTATGAGCTTGTCTTTTATTATTATGGTATTTACTGATGCTTAGGGGTATTTAAAAACATCTATTTGATGATATTCCACAATAAGATTTAAAACGAGTTTTATTGCTACTTCTCATTTAAACCGCATCTTAAATTAATATTCTATGATTTCCAGAGCATCCTGGACAATTCCCTTTTTCTCTGTGTTTACAAATTAGGTAACACCACAGATTTCCCCCTTTGCAACCCAGAGGCTAATCCTGGAAGCAGTGGTTTGGCCCTGAGCTTTGGCCATTCCCACTGTGTGGCCATTAAACGGGACTCTCAACTTGTGCTGAGAAGGGAACATGGATGGGTCATCATGCTGGTGGCATTTGGATCCCCCTTCATAGCGAAGGGGTGCCGCTGCCTGGTCAGTGGCATTTCACTGCCTCTTGGCCCTCGCCTTTATGAATGAATAGCCTATATTTTCAATCTCTTCCTTTCTCGAGGAAGATGGTGTTCATGAGCATCGGCATTAACGGCACAGTTTTGTATCCCTGAGGTTAAAAGCTTTCCGATGTCTCATTATCTCACCGTGGCATTTCACTTTTAATATTGTCTGTTCACCCCGTTTGGCTCATCACAGCTCAAATGATCACGGTTTGCAGAGGCAGACATAACGGAGGCGGATGCTATGGAGATACAAGCTGATGTGGTGGGTGCCTCCTTGCTGAGCTCATTCTTGGCTAACAGTTTTTAAAGTTAGGAGCATGTCACATGACACTCGTATAACCAAGTGGCAGTCAAGCAGGCTTTGCGCTAACCTGACTTTGAAGCCCACCTGTTTGTGTCCAGTGGTCTTGGGATACTCACTTAACCTCGAGTCAGTTTCTCTACCTATAAAATCGATGTAATTATACTAATATCATGGATTTCAGGGGAAGGTCAAATAAGAACACAATATTTGCCTAGTATCTAGCAAAGTACTAGGATGGACTCTGTCCTGTGTGTCATCGTCCTGGTGGTACTCCAAGAACTCCTTTTAATCAAAGGCTGTGTCTGTAGACAGTAGCTAATATTTGCCGGTAGACTGTAGCCAGCGAGAAGCCTTCCTGCTCTCTCCATGTGGCCTCTCGAGGCAGTCTCCACTCTTGTGGAGGATGCAGAATGTGGAGGTCTTGAGTCCTCTCTCCAAATCCCTCCTTGCTCCTTCTCAAGAAGCAGGGCCTTTGATATAACTAGGTCCATTGTACCTCAGCGATTGAGTCACCTCTTCTAGCAGGTAGGATCACTGCACATGACCTTCCTCTTGCTCGTCTTCCCTCCAGGTGGTGAGTGAGTCAGGCCTTGCTCCCTGAACAGACCCAGCCCTCTCTGGTGCTCACTTCCCTCCTTCCTGACCTTTCATCACTATTTATAGGTTCTCAGTGACACGGACTCTTATGCCCTTGGCTACAGAGGAACAAGATTCCAAGACTTCCCTACGTCCCATTCACCTGAGAGCTTCGCCTTGAAGTTTTGGCTACTTTGGTCCACTGCGTCTCAGTTGTCATTGCCATTTCCTTGACTCTCTCTCTCTCTGACATCACAAGGAGGTGGGGAGGCTGAGCAAGTCAATTCCTTGGTCTTGGAAGGAAATATATATAATTTCTAGCAGCCTCTGACAATATGAGTCACTGGGAAGGTAAAACATAAAATTAAGGGCAGAGTTAACTTTATGAATACCTGCCTGTGGGTGGCGTCGTGGAGGATATATTTACATATAACAAGGCGTGGGGAAGGTGAGCTGATCCTGCTTCATTGTTGGATTTAGAGCAGAAGTTCAAGGCAGCATTCTGTTCCAGACTTAATCCTCCATCCTGCCCCTTAACCTGGGAAACAAGAGAAAGCAGTCAACTCACCTAGTATCTTCCCCGTATGCTCTTATTGTCTGGTTACATTTTGTTTTTCCAAAGTTGAGGTGGAGGCAGGCGTTTTTGAAATTACTCGAACCTTTAAACTTGTTACAAATGTCAGTTCTTGGTGACATAGTCTCCCCAGAAGACATAATAACATGTGACATATTGATAGGACCGGGGCCTTCACAAGCAGTGGGTATATATCAGGCATGGGGTGAGAGACTGCAGAAATGATTGGGATGAAAGTTATTGCTAGCCTGGGGCTGCTCTCAGTGTAACTGCTGCAACTCTTGTTGGGAGCTCTTTGCATGTGTATTTTACACCCCGCCAGCCTTCCGTGCTGCCATTCTCTCCCCTCTCTTGGAGATTTCTCTGTTTTGTTAGAAACAAGGCAGCCAGATGCCATCCTCTTGGTGTCTCAGTGCTGGATTTGTGTGGGAGGGATGCACCCACATTCACACTCATTTGCAATTGTAGATGCTGTGTAATTATGATTTAACAGCGAGTATTTTTATTGCATCCTCCAATTCTCAAATTAAAGAACAATGATAATAGGATTAGATGACTACTCGAAAACAAACAATTTTAAAATCAAGGTGTGGCCTACTATCTCAGATAATTTCTGTAACATGCTGTATGTAGAGCAAAATCTATAAATATGAACAGAAGGATTTACATTTCTTTATTTACAAAGACTCAGATGAAGTTTGTGCCCTAACATGAAACCTCCTATGACTTGGACTAGAGGCATGCCAAAGAGTTCAGAGCTAGAATTGACTTTGTAAATCATTTAAGCCAACTCTCTCATTGTAGGGTAGGGAAAAGAAATGCTCAGAGAAGCAAAATAACTTGCCTGAGCTTCTTCGTGGAAGAGTTGGAACTCACCAGCTCTCGCTAAACTGCTCCCACCCACCTTCTCTCAGCTTAGTATAGCTCTGAATCCCCAAATAATTAGGGATTGGCTCACACATTTTGGAACTTCTTGCTTTGCTTGCTTATTGTTTCATATGTGCAGACTTGTCTAACTGACTTCATAGGTTGAGGGCAAGAGCTGAATCTTATAGCTGTTCCATCATGAAGGTAGATTGAAGCTAATCATTTACTGGAAAGATTCAGTAATTATTCATTGTTGGATTGAAATATCCAGATATTTTATCTACATGATCCCAAATAAAAGGATACTAGGAAATTAAAAAAAAAAAATCTGAACGTTTTAGATTTCTGCCTGGTGGATGGGATCTAGATTGGCATCTCAGCACAAAGTCTGCATTATAGCAATTTTTCAATTATGTAGTAGGTGCTGATACAAGTGTTTTATGAACAAATGAATGAATAGGTAAGTGAATGAAACAGTCTGGGTTAAGAATTAATATGGAACAGAAGGGTGGGGAGAGGAACAAACTTGTAAGGAAAGGCTGGCTTTTCAGGATACCCATGCTCGTCCTCATGTGGGTCCTGGGCCAGAATGTGACAGGCAGACTGAGAGGTTTCTCTCGGGGGCGTGGGCTATGGTACCACTCTGTTATCTTGTCATGCGTCTCTTCTAACTCACCAACCTTGGGCCCTTGAGAGGTAAAGTGGTATTTAACATGGAGGGGAAGATGAAGTTCCTCAAATGTTGTTCTCAAGATCCCATCAATACAGGCAATTCAAAATGCCAAGGAACATAGCCTCTAACAGGCTCCAGACAGGTTCATGGGATAGAGTGCAAATGGGGCAGTTCGGTTGGTGGGAGGTGGATGTTTATGAAGACTTTGATGTCCTTGGGCCCATGTTTATTTCATGGGATCCCAACCCATTGCCCTTCAGTTTACTATTGTAATTATTGTAACTTCTGCTGGATTCCATCCATGGTCATCTCTGACTCGTAGCTGCTACCAGCAGCATCCCTGGAACACCAGTTCACCCAATCCAGCATTCTCCCTGGCATTGGTCCCCATGGTTGTCTCACATCCACTTCTAAGTAGTCTCATGGCATTGAGCATCACTCAACCATACGCTCATTCATTCAACTACCATTTACTGGAGGTCTCCTATTTATTAGATGGTGTGCAACCTGCTGAGGTTATGAAGATGAAAAGACACCTTTGTCTGTGTTCACAGTGCTCCCTGTGTAGTGAGAAGAGGGAAATAAGACCTCAGGCCTTAATTTGACTTCATAAGATCTCCTTGACAAGCCTGTGGCTCCCAGAGAAGCAGAGAGATGTGTGATAGCTTACGCAGAGATCACACTCAAGGGGGCATTTGCTCTGGTGCAAATCACCGCTGCCCAGGGTCTGCATCTTGCTGTCGCAGAAAATCTGATTCTGGCAGTTTGCTGAGAAGAGCTCTCTCCCTTAGGGCAGGGTTATATTTGACATGCTCGTAGCACTTGATTATATACGATATCTCAGAATGTCAATTCAATAATTTACAGCAACTCTCAGGCGGGTCAGACATTTATCTCAGACAAACCAGGATATTCTCACCTTGAAGGGAAGGGAAGTGATCAGAGGGTTCCTTAACGAGCATGTGCAATGAGGAAGGTATCATTAGTATCAGGTTCCTTAGGCTGCTCAGTCCATCTGGATGGTACATGGAGGTGGCGGTTCTCAAGCCATCATCAGATCCCTTTCTGAAGGACAGGCCCTGCTACCTCCCCAGTCCCTTGTGCTCTGGGGATGTGGCTGTTTGATGTTTTGAGGTGTAAAGTATTTAGAGGAACAGATTGATTATGTTTTTTCAGGCAGTGCTCCACAAATATATATATATATATATACTAGAGGCCCGGATGCACGAAATTTGTGCACGGGTTGAGTGTCTTCAGCCCAGCCTGCACCCTCTCTAATCTGGGACTTCCTGGGGGATGTTCGACTGCTGGTTTAGGCCTGATCCTGCAGGGCCAGCAGGGGAGGGCAGTTGGGAGCGACTAGGCCTGCAGAGGAGGGCAGTTGGGGGCATCCAGGCCTTTAGGGGAGGGCAGTTGGGGGCAACCAGGCTCTCTCTCTATATATACATACATATACATATATATATATATATTACTAGAGCATTGTATTTCATACTACTTTATTTTGATCAAAATAAAGCATATTTTTTAATGATAAAGTGTTAAATGACGAAAAACAACAGTCTACTGCTCACCCCTTCCCACTCTTCCCTAAGGAAGTTTCTGTTGCAGTTTCTTTCACTATTTGCTTCCTTTTTTTCCTTAAGGATGTGCTTATATTGCTGTCTTTTACACAATTTTATTCATTATCTGTTGTCCTCTTACAGTCAACAAGGATTCAGTTGGCTAATTACTCCCCACCCCACCTTGCCTACCCTTCCTCTTCACGCCCTGCCCTTGGAGCCAGGGTTAACTGGAAACCTCAGGTGAGCTTTGAAATGTTGGTACTATGTGCAGTTGGATTCTCCATGCTCTGACCTAAGAACTGAGACTGTGGACAAGCCATTTCAAATTTAGGACCCTGGGTCTCATCCTCCTCAGAGTCAAAGTGGTGATATTTGCCCTGGACCTGCAGGGCTCTTTTGAATGAATAGTGAAGAGCCATAAAGCTTGATGGGAAACATTTTTTACTGGAGACATTTTTAAGCATGTGAAACAAACAAACAAACAAACAAACAAACAAACCCTTCTCTCCGGACCCAGGTAATTTTTTAATAAACCTCAGCAAACTGTCCTTAGCTTGTTCAGCTTTGCGCCATGCCACCCTCACCTTCTGCAGAGCCTTCCCACTGTGACTGCCCCACCCAGTCCTTTGGAGAAAGACTCAAAACAAGGTACAATCCCATTGATTAGGCTTCCTTCTGCTTAGCAAATTATAATCACACAGCAGTTCTCCTGTCTTGAAATTACTCTCAAATCACCTTGATTGGGGTTTACAGTGTCCTGAATTCCTCAATCATGCATTTACAGACATTCTCTGGTTTTATTTCCCCAGACGGCTGATCTCACCCATTGTAAGTGGATTTTACTAGTTTAATTACAGGTGGCAACCTTATTTCTCTTCTCTTTGCTTCTTAAGACCTAATCATCCTGCAGAAATCAACTTCAGAATTTCCTTTTTCCTGACGCCTTTGTGGACTTCCCAGTTAAGTCCAGATTCCTGTGCTCTCCCTTGTCTGGACAAGGGAGATTCCCTCTCTCCCTGTTACGAGTTGGGTTCTCTGGAAGCAGATGCTGAGGAGAGGGGGTGTGGGGTATAAAATGTTTATTAGAGATCAATCCCTGTGAAAGGGAAGGGGAGGAAGCAGGACTGGGCAGAGGGAGTGGTTCTAACACCAACAGGACAAAGGTGAGGAGCAAATATTATAGGTCAGAGTCATGCCTTATTAGACCGGAATGATCAGGGCTTTAATTTTTTATATTTAAAAATATATACTTTTATTGATTTCAGAGAGTAAGGGAAAGGGAGAGAACGAGAGAGAGAGATAGAAACATCAATAATGAAAGATAATCATTGATTGGCTGCTTCCTGTGTGCCCCCTACTGGGATCGAGCCTGCAGCCTGGCATGTGCCCAGAGCAGAATCGAGCCATGATCTCTTGGTTCATAGTTTGATGCTCAACCACTGAGTCACAAGGGCCGGGCTATTTTGCACTTGTTTACTTGGAGTGTTTCTGACATTATAAGAAATAAGTATTAGTAGTCTGGTCTTTTTTCTAAACTAGCACTAGGCAGGCTTATTTTCTGGGTAAGTTTGACATTTATGAGGCTGATAAGCCCATCATTCAATGTGTGCCTAACTCTTGGCTTAAGCACTTATATTTCTGTAATTTGCTTGCTGATTGCTCTAATCTCAGGGCATTGTGAACTCCTAAAAGGCATATTTGGGATTTATTGTTCAGCATAGTGCTATGTTAGGGCTAACAGTGTTGATTAAATAAATAAATACAGGCCTGGAAAAGTAATTTGTCTATCTAACTTGGTGAACTGCAAATCTTACAATCAAATTAGATAATAAAACTGATATTTAAGGAAAGTCATACATACCCCTTACCCCTTGCTGCATTGTAGTTATTTTATTATCAACCTCTTAAAGTACTTTTGAAAAAATAGCCTTGATGTTGGCTCTTGATTTCCTTAGCTAAACTTTCCAATTGCATTTATCCGATACTTTTCCCCTTGGCTTTCACTTACCATTGAACATATTTGTCCACTGACTTGAACTTGGTCCTTTTTTTATTCTTTCTTTCAGATCTCTGCATCTTTCCTTGTTATGCCAACTCTGTTTTTCTTAGGATTGCCATCTGTTGACAAATTTTCTTTCTGTTTACCAGTTTTGTTTCTTTTCCATCTTTTTTTCTTATTCTGGGAGGATGCTGCTCTTAAGTTTTAACATTAAGGAGTTTGATTAATATATTCATTTTGTTTATTGCTGGGTGCCTCTATAAAGAATGACCAAGTCTCTTGAGACCCAAGTGAGAATAAATCAAGGTTGTCAATGAAGGCCTCAGAAGAGGGAAGAAGAGATTCATTTTTGCTGTTGAAATCACTGCTGTAATTACTTGTCATGAGCACATCGTGGGCCCAGAACTTGATCTGCAAATGAGCACCTGCTCCCTTCGGGGATAGCAGTTGCTACTTGGGAGTGACCTTGGTGATAAATGCCTGTCCAGGCTCTGTTGGTGTGACAGTATTAGCCTTTGAAGGTCAACCTTTTTTCTTCCTCTCACAGTTTGCTTTAACCTGTTACCTTAAGGTAACTTTATTTTCTTTGTGGCTTTTTTTTTTTTTTTTTTTTTTTTTTTTTTTGTCCTATGGCCTAATCAATGTGGTTATGAAAAGGTCAGCAGCTTCTGAAATGCCTTTGGTTTGTAATGAAATGTAAGGCCCATTTTCAAGATTCTTTCTCCCCTCCGCCTGCCCCTTTCTCCTTTCGCTCCCACCAAGAATCGATTTCGGAGCCCCATCTGTGTTTTCCTCTAAATGACTCTTCTTTACAGGTGTTAACATCGCGCTCAAGTGCAACACACCATTGCCCCATTTTAAGTAGGCACGTCCTGTTGGAAACCCAGTGTGTTCTCCATTCCCTCACACCTCCTGGTAATTATCCTTCTTCTGCCACAGTTTGTGGGTGACTGTTTTGCTGTATAAATGGCCATTTGGGCCCACCTTTTGTGGAAACGATGTATAGAGCTTTTGTGTCTGAACACTGAGCTGCAGGATCCTGTATAGCATTTGCCTTTTGTGCTTCTAGTATCGGCAGAACATAACTGTGTCCTGCAGATCCTGAGGTGGCAAGAGGCGCTTCCATTGTGGTGCTTATTGGCATCACTGAGCACTAATGGATGGATACCAGATAATGAATATATATCAGAAATCTAGCCTTCTAACTTCCATTGTGTCTTAGGACAGACAGGACCATTCAGGGCAAGGTGAGCATAATTACATGCTTTCTTTTAAATGACAAATCAGTTTTGGCTTAATTCCCCCACGTCCTCCCTTCCAGGAGCTAAAAGTAAACAAATTACCCAGAGAAGCCTTGGGATGAATCAGATAAGTAAACAAATTGCTTACTCTATCTTAGGCCTTGGAAGTACTTGGTCAGGTGATCTTTGTAAACACCAGCCAATCATGCTCTGAACAGCCGGTAGGTCCCTAGGCCCCTAAGAAAGGCACATAGGCGTGCCATGATTTAGTTTCTTCATCTCCATCTTTCCCTTTCTCCATTCTAACCTACAAGCACTCTTTGTTCTAGCCTTAATGAAGAAATCGCAGATCCTGTAACAAACCATGCCTCGCCTCTTATTACCTTGCACACACAGTGCTCTTCCTTTAAGTTACTTTTCCCTACAATGGTCTCCTGTTGGTCCTGCGTCAGTCTCCCACTCTGCACCATCAGCAGATACACTGGCTCATCACCCTTCATTGTGAAACCTTCACTGACTCCCTTCCCTACATATAGAATTGACTATCTCTATCTTTATGCCACACTGCACTCCTGTCATGGTACCTGTCCGTTTTTGGCCCAAGTGTCTGTCTAGACCTATGCTATCCAATAGAACTCTCCACAGTGAAGGGAACGTGTTCACAATAGTGGCCAGCAGCCACATGTGACTATTAAATACTTGTGATATGGCTAGTGCAAGTGACGAATTGAAAATTTAATGTAATTTATATAGTTGGTTGCTGCTGCCATAGTGGACAGCACAGGTCTAGATGAATGGTTTTTGCACTGGAGTATGTATGAGTATCTCTCGCAGAACTTATTAAAAAAGCACAGACTTCCAGGGCCCATCCCAAGAGTTTCTGATTCCGTGGGTCTACGGTAGAGCATGAAAATTTGAATTTCTAATAGGTTCCTAGGTGATGCTGATGTTTATGATTGGGGATGGGGTGGAGTCTTGTAGGTCTTGACCACTTTATAAACTAGTGGTCAAGACCAGTGTTGGCAAATTGCAGCTTCCAGGTCGGCTTTGATCAGCTGCCTGTCTTTGAATATGTTTTATTGGAAACAGCCTGTCCATTTGTTCTCTTTGTCTATGGCTGCTTTCACACCACAATGACAGAGTTGAGTAGTTGTAACAGGGATCTACATGCAAAAACAAAATTATTTGCTATCTGACCCTTTATAGGACGTTTGCTTACCCTTGGTCTCTATGAATGTGACTGTCATCTTTTTAGCTTTGGCCCTTGCAACTATGTGTGGCACAGAGACGTCAGTGAATGAATGAATGAAGCAAGCATTATATAGGCTCTCAGTTGAGTATAGATATTGGTTTTATTTATGATAGCTTATTGTAGGAATTTTACAAGTTTTGAAACAATCTATTTGAATCATTGTTATTTGAGCCTTGAGGCATTTAAAATTCATGTCCTTTAACAATTTGATCAAGGTGAAAACTTTGAGTAAAGGTCTATGAAACAGAAAAGCCAAATTATTTTGAGAGGTCGATATTGCCCATTCATGTTAGTATTAGTAGGAGTCTAATTGGAAAGCCATTTCATCCTGCGACTAATAAAGTCACCTTCTCCCACACCTGGGAAGGACAGCTTCCAATACCTGACCCCAATGCCTCTGCTGTGCCCCCCTAGAGCACAATTAAAGGAGCTTTCACATCGTTTTGTCTTGGCACTCCCTGCAGGCCGCTGAAGTCACGGGTGTGGAACAATTTCAAGGCCCAAGTACCATGAACTAAGATTTTTTTTTTTTTAGTCCCATTAAAGTGAAGAGAGTAGCCTTTAAACATGTTTTCTTCTTTCCTTTTTCACATGAGCAAAAGAATTTGGGCAAAGGATAGATTAGAATTGTCTTCATTTACTAGTTAGCAGCATCTAAAGTTGTTATCCAGTCTGAAGCCTGAAGTTATGCCGGGAGCGGGTCCATCCTTGCTGTTTCAAGGGACCTGGCATATATGGCATACTGTTCTTAATATGTTTGCTCACCTTCTTGGCACTATGTGTTTTAACCAAGGTCTCCTCTCTGAGAAAGGTTGTTTCCCCAGGTAGGGATTTTCCCCTGAAGTTAGGGAGGGAATAAAACCTCTTAACTAAGTGCCAGGCGGGTAATTAATCACTTTAACTATGAACAATCATGCTTAAGCTACATAATCTTTACTCCCTGGAATGGAGATAAGAAACGCCCTAACCTTTGAAATAGAGATTGATAGGATTGAATCAACTGGTATAAATACAGATGTAACAAGACAGCAAGAACACAGAACTTAGAATACAGAGCTTAGAACACAGAACTAGAGACAGAAGAACTTCGCTGGAGAGAACATGGCAAAAGATCCTGGACTGAACCTGACTACAGAAATGGGCAAGAGAACCTGACTAGAACCTGGTGACTGAACCAGGCTGGAGAACCTGGAGAACCTGGCTGGAGAACCTAGCAAGACAACATGGACACAGAACCTGTCTGGAGATCCTAACCAGAACTTCGCTGGAGATCCAGACCAGAATTTGGCTGGAGATCCTGGCTAGAGATCCTGGCTAGGCTGCTGATGAACTGAATGCTGCCTCCGTGCCCTTCCTTCTTCGCCGACTCCGTCCACACCTTTGGGGACCCCTGGACCTGCTGGGGTTGGACCCCGGCAAAGTTATTCTTGATCTTTTCTCTTCCCTAATTTCTCATAGTGAAATCAGCATAGGATTTCCCCATGAGCCAGTGCAAGAGAAGATGTATATTTTCACTGACTCTGGCTATAGTTAGAGATGTCTAGCCAGGGGGTTTACGGCAGGAATGCTCAGATCTATTATTTAGTAAATGGTGCCAAGTTTGAAGTGGATGGGAGGTGGCAGAGCCCTTACTCCTTTCTCATCTGCACAGGCTGCTTCCCATTCAGGCCCTGTCTCCTGCTTCGTTTTAAGTATTCCCAATGCTTGGGCATCCCCCCCTCTCCACTCAAGATGATTCAGTCATCAGAAGCCAGTTGGGGCATTTTCACGTTTCTTTCTGCTTTAATTGGTCTTGGGAAAGCTTTCCTCCCCTGGGGATGGCAGGGAGTGGTAATGCAGTTTGACATAATGGTCTGAGCTTGATTCCTAGCTCTACCACAAACTAGCTTTGTGACTTCAGACAAATCACTTAACCTTTCTGAGTGTCATGTTCATGCTCTCTTAAATGGGAATGATTACAACTGCTCTTCTTATCTGCTAGGGTGTATTAGTCTCATTAAACGCTTTCTAGTTCTGGGGCAACACGAGAACCAGTATTTCTTTTCCTCTAAATGAGTGTGCCATTCCACCAGGAACAAACAGTGATTAAGACACTGCTGAACTTTACCCTCACCTCCTATCCTGCCAGTGTCCAATGGGGGCAGAAAGGGTGACATTATGTGTGGCCCAAGTCGGGGGTGGAGAATTAAGGGTTTCCCTCCGTTCCAGGTACAATCTGATTTACTCTGATGTCAGAAAGGAGAACAGACTCATTGTACAACTCTGCAAGGGCTTCTCAGCTGGTTAGGGGCTACATGTATGTTATTGGCTCTTAACTGGGGCAGGGGTCGGGGAGGGGGCGGAGAGGAAAGGATTTTTTCTCCTGGGGAACATTTGGCAATGTCCGAAGACAGTTTTGGTTGTTATAACCACAGGAGAGAGGCAGAGGGTGCCACTGGCATCCAGTGGGTTGAGGCGAGACATGGTGCTGAACATCCTACAGTGCACAGGGCGAGCTGTTCACACAGACATAGCTGGCCCCCAGGGCCAACAGTACTGTGATTGAAAAGCATGGATGCATCCTGTTTAGTTCTGTTCCAGGCTTCAGACTAATCAGACGGGCAGCACCAGGATGCAGAGAACCCAGAGGGAGGGGACAGGCACTCTGAGTGGCCTGACTGAGGGCTATTTTTGATGTATTCCTGGACCCAAGTCCTGAATTCTGCTTCAGGTTTTCAGCCAAAGAGCCCAGTACTTGCTATGATGTGAACTTGCATTAGAGTCTTCTCTGCCCATTGTTTGCCCTGGAGTAGTCTCTTGCATCAGCATAACCTGAGGGTTAAGGATATGGACTTTACAGATAGAATGCTCCCTTGGAATCCTGGCCTGTCATTGACTAGCTATGTGATCACAGCCAACTCTCTGTACCTTCTCTTACTTGACTATGAGTGGCGATATTAGCATCCATTTTATATAGTGTAGTCCAGTTAATATGTGGGAATAACAATATTGTATGGCAATGAATAAACACATAGAATGGTGCTTGGCACTTAGTAGGTACTCAGCAGATATGTACCTGGTTATACTTCAGAGTCAGTACACAGTGATATAGCATCCCTATGTGGTTCCCATGCCATTTTAATTCAGCTGGTCCAAATTTTACTTCCTGC
Organism: Myotis myotis; assembly: GCF_014108235.1. Classification (NCBI taxonomy): domain Eukaryota; kingdom Metazoa; phylum Chordata; class Mammalia; order Chiroptera; family Vespertilionidae; genus Myotis; species Myotis myotis. The sequence continues at coordinate 55,782,279 of NW_023416314.1, forward strand.
TTCACTTTGTGCCAGACACAGTGCTGAGCAGTGGGAAATAAGACAAGGCCCTAAACGAACCCATAGGCATGTAAGTACATTTATTACTGTGTAGACCATTGATTGTAATAGAGCTATGTATATACTCTACTATGGGAGCTCCAAATTGGGAGTGGTTCATTCTACCCACAAGGCCATCTGGGAAGAAAGGTTATTTATGTTTTCCCTCTAAAGTTTAATTTTTAAAAGCTCATGGGGAGAAGGGCTTTCCAGACAGAAAACAAACTTTTTCCTCATTGTCTAAACCCAAGATGGCTTATCTCATTGAACCTTCTCCAGGTCTCAGCTGCGTGATCTCCCTGACCGGCCATTGAATTCATCTCTCTGGCCTGCAGTAGCAGGAAGACATCACTCCTTCTTGATCAAAAGGTTGTGTCAGAAAAGACACTTTTGTGTGGAGAGCCTCTGAACATGCCCCTTTCATCCTTGCCTTGCCTGGAACAGATACCACTGCAGGAAGCCCCCATACAGCCACTCAGTGTGGAAGCCCATGCAAGAGCAGGACATTGTACCAGACAGCCGTGGTCTAGGGAGCTGTTTGAACTGGGTTGCCTTCAAGATCAGGAAGAACCCCTTCCTGGTAGGGATCGGCTAGCTGATAGTGTAGAGAGAAACTTAGGACTTCAAAATAAAAAAAATAAAATCTCTTTCCTGGAGTTTTTAGACCTTCAGAAGGGTACCCAAACTACAAAGTGCCTTTTCTACAGAGAAACAGGGATTATGTTTTGCTTGTAACTGTATTTTAATGAGCTACATTTGCCTTAAGAGTTGGGATAAGTGTATTTACATATCCAATCTAACAGCCAGTCTTTTGAGTCAAGCTGCTCATGCTGAATGCAACATTGAATATTGAACTTGGCTGGGATGAGGGAGGGTTGGGTGTGCATCTGAAAAGAGCTTTGAGAACTTTAATCGCTTTCATGATTATCTGAGATGTGAGAATGTGAGCGAGTGATCAATTAATTATGGCCCATACAGTTGTGGATGATTGCTCATTCTCTTTCAAAGAAATGTTGTTCCCCAAATAGTGGCTACATTTTAAGCATGGGGCTTAAAAATTGAACTTATTTTTGTCATCCAAGCCTGTCCTAGGGAAGGCAAGTCAGATGAAGGCTTTGTTGTTGCTAATTACAATTTCATACCTTTAGAGAAACACCTGTGTTGATTGCGCGTCAACCGATGTTCTTCGAATATACACAGGCAGATTGCATTATGTACATGATACCTGGTCTCTTGTTTTCTTGTTTCGGAATTTGCCTCTCAGATGTGAGGTGGTACCATTCCTAGAGTGGTAATAGGTCTGTTTGCCAGTTTGTTTATTGTAATTAAAGTATCAAAAGAATGTACCACTTCACTTGAATTCCAAGGGGACTGATTTTTATTAGCACCATGTTTTAGCCGGCCCAGGATAACACCGTGAGAAGCAAAGTGAACTTTCTGTCCTCGACATCAGACCTTCTCTACCCTTCGTTCTACAATTTTAATGAAAACTGCAAGTTCAGGCTTTCTCAACCTTGGTATGATTGCTTTTTTTTTTTTTTTTTTTTTTTTTCTCTGTGCGCTGTGGTGTGTTTAGCGGCACACCTGACTTCTACCCATTCGATGCCAGTAGCATCCCCTCCCGTCACTGTGATAACCAAAAATGTCTCCAGATAGTGCCAATGTTCCCTGGGAGGTAAATGCCCCCGTAGAAAGCCACTGTGCTATTTGATGCTTCATTTATACAGAAAAGCCAGGAGCCTATTACGATAAGACAGTCGATTTTATGCTGGGCAATGCACAAGGTTCTTTGACCTGGTTATCTATAGGGACCATATGTATGATTTCCCAGGGCAGGCCCTGTTTTATATCTGTGGTTCCACCGAATTTATTAATAGCTCCCCCTTTCACTTTCAAAAATGTACAGGTTTAAATGATACATTTTATAAACACTCTAGTTTTGAGGAAGATATTCACATTTTCATAATTGCAGAAAAAAGAAACTAGGCTCAGAAATTCAAAGTGATTTGCCAAAGGTCAGGATACCCAGCTACTAAATTGAGTTGCTCAACCTTGAAATCAGGACTATTTAAATTTGAAATCCTATTGGTTGTTTTGATCTTTCTGTCTCACACCTCCATGGTGAGCTATAGTAACTATTAGTATTACAAGAATTTCAAGGCCAGCCATGACAGCAAGATGCCAGAAGAGTTCATCCTTCTCAGTATCCAGAAGGGAAAAGAGAGAATTGAGAATTGCACAGTTTTAGAATTCAGGTCTGAGTCTGAGCATTTACTTTTCTGTGGCCTTGGAAATAAGTCTCCTCTATCTCTGCATCTATGCAATAGAGATAAGAAACTGAACGCAAGGCTACCCTAGGATTAAATTAGCTATGTTTGGATGGTACCTGGCATATATTAAGCACTCAGTAAAATGTTGATAGATATCAAGATATAAAGGAAAGCAGGCAGAATCCCAGGGCTGTGATAGGCAGGAAGGGTCCTGAGCTGAGGGGCGACTTGGGTTACCTGTCAGGGCCCCCTGGCTCCTTTGAGAGGCCTGCATCTGGAAAGAAGACTCAATGAAATGTTGTTACCCAAAGCTTAAGCTCTGACTTCCTAGCATATTTTAGATTTATAGGGCACTTTGGAAAAACAGAGCCCTGAAAAGACCCAAATTCAGGCACATCGGGGTTTCCCTTGAATGGTTCAGGCCGGAGAGTGCTGCACCTGGTGTTAGAAACCCCGCCCTCCAGCCCTGTTCACAGACAAGCAGCTTTGTGATGTTGAGTGGGGCATCCCCTCCTTTGAGCCTTAGTTTTCTCACTGTAAAAGGAATTGGGACTAAGCTCTTATTAGTTCTTCCTTTCCATTAAAAATTACTCACAAAATGACTTCAGAGTCATGTTAAAAAGAACTGGAAAACAAACTACAGATTCAACCACGACTGTCATCCCTCCAAATCACTGCTACTACTTACATTTGGACTTTGAGCTTAAAATTCTGTGAATGTAAGGGATTCCTCCTGTGTAGTAGCAATATGGATGATTTTGGGGTGTGTGTGTGTGTGTGTGTGTGTGTGTGTGTGTGTGTTTATTTGTATAAACACAAAATATTCTGTTATGCACATGTACCACTTCAAATCAGAAAATATTTAATGCTGCTAATTCATTTTGAAAAATCTACAAATCTACCAATTCAATAAGCCAGTGGGGAAATACTTTCTACCTAGGAAAAAACTTCCTGTGAGTCTTAAGGCTTAGAATGAAGGCGGTGTGCAATCCTACTGGGCCTGCCTACCATACCTGAGAGAGAATATACCATGGGCCATGCTAATAAAAACAATGCTTGGCACCTGCCCACTCTAATGCCCATCTAGCGGCATGTGCACAGGTGGGTGTAATGCTGTCTTTTTTTTCTGGCCCATCACTGGGGGGCGGGGGGGGGGCGGGGCGGGGAGATAACTGATGGGTATGGCTTTTTGTTCAGTTGCTTTGATGGGTTTTAGTGCGCCTCGTTTTATTTTTTCATCTTGTACCTGTAATCACCAAGCATTTCTCTAAGGCAATACAGCATTGCATAGAAGCTGCTTTACCAAAACAGGTGCAAATGTTTTCTAAAATCCTTCATACAGATAAAGACAGCTATTTAGTTAAACGCAATATCAATTCCCATCCATTACAGAGAAGAAAAAAGACCTAGAGGTGTGAACAGAGTGTGAACAGACATATTCAGCCTCACTCAGAGATTCGGAAACTTTAGGAATGTGTCCTTGCATGCATGTTATCTATCAATCTAATCTAATCTAATCTAATCTAATCTAATCTAATCTAATCTAATCATTCTTCATGTACTCACAAATACTTGAACTAGGAAATCAACATAGGAAAATGGCTTGACTTAAAATCAAAGGTCAGAAATGATATTGATTATCATCTTCATCGTTAATTTGACTGAATTCACTGTTATATGTCTTTCTTTACCTAACAGGTTCTTTGAGAACTGTCAGTATTTTGACCTCTTACCCGGGTGGTCTCCACAGGATGCATTGTACCAGTTAAGGGCTCATTTCTGGAGTCAGAGGGGCAAATTCCTTCTCTACCACTTAGTGTGTGAGCTAAGATTGTATTGCCCCCTTTCCTCATGGATTATGTGGAAATTACAATAGTATCTATCTTGTAGATTGTGTTGAAGAGTAAACTACATATAAATTTTCCTACAAGAGTACCTGGAACAAGTTAGATTTCTATGGCTGTTTGCTTTTGTTTTTATTATTCCCCCATGAAAGATATTATGTGGGTGACAAATGTGAATCAAAACCAACTTCCCCAAAACAAGATTGATCAAGGCATCAGGATCCTTCCTCTGTTTAGGTTCCAAGGCTTATTCAATAATCCCAAATGCCAAGGGAGTAAAAACAATTTAATATATCAAGTTTTAATGTAGTTTTTAATAATCTGGACTTTTTCCACCTCGTCTTGCCTGTTTATGTAAATTGTGGTTCATTCAATGGGAAAAACTCACCTAAAGCTTTTCTTCCCATATCAGTAATGAAATTTTCTTTGTCCATTTCAGCTCCCAATGATCTCTATCTGTCACAAACTCAAAGTCTTTGTTCGTGTCAGTCTCTCATTCATTCATTCATGAAACAGTAGAGTGCCATGCTCAGCTCACTTGCTGAGGATACTATATAAATCAGACAGGAAAGGTCTTTGGGACCGTAGGCTATATAGTGGTTTTGAAATTTCCATGCATTATCTTTTATCTTCTGTGGGATCTAATTCTCTTCTCAGTGCCTGACATGGTGTTTTTTGAATTCACTGTAGGTGCTCAGAAAATACTTGATGAATAATAATTATAAAACCTGGAGCCATTCTTTATTGAGCTCTTGGTATACCAAGCTCTGTGCTTTATATATAAAGTCTCATCGAGTCCTGACAATCCTATTCCGCGAGTGTTATGCTCCTCACTTTAGTCAAGGAAGCAGAGACTCCACAAGGTTAAATAACTTCACAGGGGCCCCAGACCTGGTGAGTGGAAGAATCTGGTTTGAATCCAGGCTTATCTTATTCTGAAATCCATCTGCTGAAATGTTATGTTAGACTAGATGATGGATAGATGCACGGGGGCGGGGGGGGGGGCGGGGGAGCATGCATAATTAGATGAATGAATTTCATATAAGAAACTTTAGGTCATGTATGGTTTTTCTCATTGGCTGCTACTTCCCAGCCTCCCTTGCTGGCTCTTCCTCACCTCCCTGAGTTATACCCATTGAAGCACTCTGGGACTTTCTTCATGGACTTCTCTTTGTTTTTACTCCCTTGGTGATCTCATTCAGTCTCATGGTTTTAAACGGCATCCATGTACTAGGGATGCTCATGAGGATATCTGAGTCTAGACCTGACCCCTTCATCCTAGATTCAGGTATTTTACTGCTTATGTTATATCTCTGATGTGCAGAAGGCATATAAAACTTATATTCCCCATGACCTGCCCTCCCCAGCCTGCTTCTCCTCCAGTCATTCTAGTTGCTCAGGCTAAAACGTTGCGTGGGAGTCATCCTTGATCCCTATTTCTCACATTGTACATTTAATTTATTAGCAAATCCTGTCAACTCAACCTTCAAAATATATCCACAATCTGTCTGACCACATCTTACCATCACTATTGCCATTACCTGGTTTAAGTCACTATCAACTCTTACTTCTATCATTGCACTAGTCTCTTAGCAACTCTCTCTGTTTCTGCTCTTGCATATGTCCCTCCCCTTCCCCATCTCATTTGACGCTGCTGCTGATGTGATCAGGTTAAAGTGTAAATCAGATCATGTCACTCATCTTCCCTGACTTCTTCAGCAGCTTCCTAATTCAGTCCTTGTAAAAGGAAGCGTCAAGGCCCTACCTAGTCTGATATGCCCTTAAGTCCCAGATCTCATCTCCTCCTAATGTTCCCCGTACTTAGCCTCTTCCTGCCATATTGGCCCCCTTGCTGCTCTGCAAACACACTGGACATGCTCTCCCTCTGGGCCTTTGCAGTGACTTTCTTCTGCTTGGCTCATGCCCTCATCTCATCTTTTCAGTTTTTTACTCACAATCAATCACCAAATCAGAAAGGTCTATTTAAAATTGCATGTCAGCCTGACTCCCTGTCCACCTTCTCCACTTCCATACATGGGTTGGCAAAAGTAGGTTTACAGTGGTTCGTATGGAAAGAGACATGCAGGTTATGATTATTACAGTAGCTTTGCCAAGTTAAAATAATGTCACAATGCACATATGTAATACTGTAAACAATAATAAAAAAGAATGTCACAATGCAACTATAAGCCTACGTTTGCCCATCCCTGTATTCTCCATAGCAACCATCACCATTTAAAACACTATGCAATTTAATTAACAGTAGATGGTAAGCCACATGAAGGCAGGGGTTTTTATCTATTGCGTTTATTATCCCAGCCTCTAGAACAGGGGTGGGCAAACTTTTTGACTCGAGGGCCACAATGGGTTCTTAAACTGGACCGAAGGGCCGGAACAAAAGCATGGATGGAGTGTTTGTGTGAAGTAATATAAATTCAAAGTAAACATCATTACATAAAAGGGTACGGTCTTTTTTTTTTTTAGTTTTATTCATTTCAAACGGGCCAGATCCGGCCTGCGGGCCGTAGTTTGCCCACGGCTGCTCTAGAACCTTGCCTGGCACATTTAATACATGCACAAAATGTTTCTTGAATGAATGCATAAATTGTGCACTTTGTGTCTGACACTGTGCTGAGCATTTTGCATTCATTATTAAATTGTAAAATAAGACCTGGAAAAGGGGGGGGGGGGGTGTTGGTAGGAACTGGGAGGAGGTGGCGGGGAAAGGGAAGGAAAATGGGAGATATGTGTAATACTAGCAACAATAAAAATATATATGAAAAAGTAATCAATTGTGAAATATCTTCACCATGGTCCTTTGAATGAAATAATCTTATTGTACACACTTTGCAGATGAGAAGCTTGAGCTTAGAGATATTAAATTACCTTGCTCAAGGTTACACAGCTAAGGTTAGACATGGGTCTTCTTAACCCCTGCTCCAAACAATTACATCTGCTGGCTTTTGATATCAGCCCAGATCCCTGACCCCCACTTTCTTAGAAGCACATGCTATTTTTAGTCCTCTTGGGACATTTCCTACTCGGTCCTGTGAAGGATTAGCAAGCATTCTTTGCGGGGGAGAGGAGGAAAAGCAAGGCTAGTAATTATTTTCCTTTCACTGAGCATAAGGGGTTGGGAGGGTAGGGGGATGGTTTAGGAATAACATTTATTTTAACCCTTTGCGGTCGTTTGTCTACTCTCAGCCACCAAAGCTTTTTTACCGTTCTGGTTGTATGTCTGCTCTCAGCCACCACAGCAAGGAACCGTACGAATCTTAACTCTATTCATTCATGTATCAGTTCATAATTTCTCTGAAAGCTCTTAAGTGTCTAAGCGACCTTGTCACGAACCAAAACATTGCCCCGACAAATCGGAGATATCGAAACTCAATGTAAACAAACGCAGTCGTTCCACACTCGCCATGCAAAACACCGTGGCGAGTCAGTCGCCTTTTGAGAGTGAAGAAATCAACAAGCTTCGGAGATACTTTGCAGAATTTCAAATAAAGCTTTACAAATTACGTTTAACTGTAATTAGGCATTCTCGCTTGTTAAGATATTTCAAAATAATACTCCAAAATGGCAAAAAGAAAGTTACCGAAAGAAGTGTACTGCGAATCTGAAAGTAACGATGAAGAGTTTTATTTTGGCACCTTGAATACTGACTCCGACGTAGAAAGTGATAACGTTTGGAGTGATTCTACTAGTAGTGACGTAGTTCCAAAAAAGAATGAATAAACCTTGCTTATCCTTCACAATCTTGCATGTTATGTATCACTGCTCTTTCAATGGAAATTAATTCCGACCGGTACGACACCCATGTCCAAATTTAATACGACCGCAAAGGGTCAAAAGACATTTGTAGGAAAAATGTTTTAGTTCTTATGAGGCAGCAACCCACCGTATCTGAGAGTGCCAGCCAGCCTCACAGGACACCTCTGATTGGAGCTCACGAGGCGGCTCCCCTGGGTACCTGGGGGAAGCCTGACTTGGCTGTGTCATCTGTATTTCTGGTTTTTCTACCTGGTTTTCAAGGTCCTGCAGAGCAAGGACCACGTCTTCTATTAGCAGCAAATGACGCGCTAGAGGCTGTTAACAAAAGTAAACAAAACTAAATTTGAAACTTGCAGAATAAAGGACTAACGTGACTGTGTGGAGTCCATTCCTAAATAGCCGCGCTTCACTCCAGGCCTAGAGCTGACACTGATCATGCCTGTTTACTCCTCCTCTGCACTGTTCACTCTCCTAGCAGTCCGTGGGGTTATGTGACAGTAATGCTTGGGTTCTCCCTGAGTTGGGTCGTCTCAGTGATAACCACCTCTCAGGTTCTGGGATTCTTCAAATGGGACCAGAGGGCAAAAGTTCAGTTGTAAAGATAATTTTCTTCTTACAGTTCCTAAAAGACCTTTCTTTTGTTTGTTTTATTTTTATCAGGAGGCAGTTTAGTTTCTCTAGAATCTTAGCGCTCCCCCTGGAACAGTTCATTTTTGGGGGATTAAGATCAGCAGTTAAAAGGCAGTTCATCAGGGACGGGCCTGCCGGGGTGGGCCTGGCGGTGGAGCAGAGGGAATGGGCTGAGCTGTGTGCTTCAGGGTCCTTTGGAGGCAGAATTCCTGCTGCAGCTTATCTTTTCCAGCAATCCTTCCGCATAGGTTACAAAAAGTCAGGCGGCTTCGAGTCTGCAGGGAGAACATGTCTTCAAAATTGGTTCTTAGAAATGTTGAGAGTGGAAATAGGATTCTTTCACGGAGTCACACGAAAAGCATTTTGGGGACTGATGCCCGGGAGGATGAGATGCACTGGTAAGATTTATTGGAGCTGGAGTGAACACAAAGAACTGTCCCCAGGTGCGCAGTGTCTCATTCACCACCTGGTGGCTCAGCTCCGTCCTGCTGTGGAAGAGGTCCAGCCTCGTCTCCACCAAGCCCAGAAGGGCCAGGGTCTGGAGGTGTTGTTCCGTTACCCAGCATCGGCCGGGTGTCCGAAGCTGCTGTAGTCAGTCCATGTCTCCGCTCGGCTCGGCCCAGCTTCTGTCCCAGTTCAGCTAGCTTCGTCTCTGCTCCCCAGTGCGCTCCACCCAGGCCCGTACTTGGCGCCCATGCTGCTGCCAGTGCTACCGGATGGGCCTTTGTTAAACTTTGATTATATTACCTTGGGCTTGGGAGAGAGGGGCATTCTTTTAAACTAACCAATCTCTTTCCTGATACTTTCTCAATTCAATCTTTTCCCTAGGTTTCCAGGTTAGACTCCTCCCCTTTATGGTCTCAGGTTGACTCCTGTTGCACATGCCCCACAGTAGAAGGACTTCCCCCTGTGGCATCTTGGCTTTTACTCTACATGCCCCAAAGTTCTGTACCTACTGGTTTCTACTGCACGTGAGCGTACCTCTCCCTGTACCACCTTGGCTTCTACTGTGCCTGCATGTAGCAAAAGATTTCCCCCTGTGCCTCCCTCAGTAATTCCAGCTAATGGCCAGTGTCCCCCAGGGAGATCGGAAAGCTGATCTTCAGGAGACTAAGTCCCCTTTGGTAGAGGATGTGGCTTTCCCCTGGGGTGTCTGAAGCTATAACTTCCGGACTTAATCAGGCTCAGCCAGTCTAGGTCCCTTCTCTTGTTAGCTCCTAGCTGCCTATGCTAACAGAAATACATTTCTTCCCTGCAGAATCCAGCTGAAAATGGAGCAAAAAACCCAAAATGTAATTATATAAAAATATGATTTACCTATACTCTAGAAGCCGTTCTACATTTTTGAGGGGCTGTTGAAATGGTTTTCACCCAGTGCAGATTCCCTTGTTTGAGGCTGTTGCTGAGAGAGGCTGATTTAATGGGTCCAGGGTAGCTAGGATAGGGCATCTGTGTTTTATGAGGACATCAGTATTTTCTTTTAAAGCTCTCCTTGTGATTCTAGTTTGCAGGCAGGGTTGAGAACCAGTGCTTTAAGCCATCTCTGGTCTAGGTGCTAAGAGAATCATTTCCTCCCATGGACGAGTCATGCTTTGGCTCAAAAAATATGACCCAGTTAGCACTAAAAAATGTAAAATAAAACCATTTAGGGAACACAGGGGCTTTACATGAACGATGCCATGCTGGACTTAATCCATATTTCAAAGGTCAGAGATAACTGATGAAATGAGAAGCAGGGATTAACAAAACCAGTTCTATTCATTAATTCATTTCCCTGAGAATCAACTGTCTCCTTGTCTGATTTTATTCCAGTTATCTTTTCCCCCTCTGTACTTCCCTCACTCTCTTCTCTTTCATTTGTATCTGCACTCTCTCTATTTTTTCCCTTTCTTTGCGTTCTTCTTTGATTTTTATTCTCCACCGTCCCCTACACTTTTCTTTTTTTCTGTATTTGACGAGCATACAAGATGAGATGCATTTTGTCAGCAGTGTTTATTGAGGAACTGTCTATGTTTCCAATGATTTATTTTTTAAAATTTGATTTGATTTGAGAGAGAGAGAGAGAGAGAGAGAGAGAGAGAAACCTTAATTTGTTGTTCTACCTATCTACACATTCATTGGTTGACTCTTATATGTGCCCCATCGAACTCCCAATCTCGGTGTATCGGGACGATGCTCTAACCAATTGAGCTACCCATAGCTTATTTTAAAAGCAAATTCTTTGGACAGTTTATATTTCTTTTAATTTAAAAAGCTCTCATGTTTTAAATTTATATGTTGCTTTGAAAAGTTCACATCCCCCAACTCTGCTCTCTCCCTCTTGTGAAATGCGGAAGTCTAAGGGAAATAGATTTCCTTCCTGGGTTAATGCAGCACAAGGTAAAGGAGAAGCCCTCCAGCCAGCTACCACTGTTCTTTTCTCGTCCTCTGTTTTGTGGGGTTGTTAGTGTTAACTTCAGTATTTCAGAAACCAAGCACTAGAATTACACAGATTTTGTACTTGTCTTTGGAAATAAAGGGATTAAGTGGATCACAGAACTGTTTGCTTCCTGTGCACCTCTTGTTTGGATAGGGGGGATGTCCTTGTAGGGCTGTGTTTTACAGACATCCACTGAAGGCAGAGATGGATTTTGTCTTAAGTAAATGGCAAAATTCAGCTTCATTTAAACTTCACATCATAATTAGGTTTGTACTGTCTTCTTTTGACTTACATTTTTTTTGTCAGTTTAGTGCTTGTAGAAGATATTTGCTTTGTTTCATGGGTTTATATTTGCTAAGTTTCCCAGCTTATAATATTTCTTCCTCCTCATCTTTCTCCTCCCTCTCCCCATCCTGTCATCACTACCACCAGCCTCCCTGTGACCACCCAAAAGCACGAGGAAAACCAAGCAGCAAGAGCCCGACTTACCAGGGCTTTCTCTGAAAACTCCGCTTTACTGACTTGAGCTAGCTAGATTCATCCGCTTTTCTGAGCTCCAGACTTATTTGTCCCTGCACTGCTTGCTGCCACGAGTCTTGGATTCAGACTTCTGGGGGGAAGCATGGAGGGAAGAAGGGTTCAGGAGAGAGGTTGTATAAAGGGCACTGAAGAACAATTGATTGAAATAAAGGGAAGAATAATCTAGTGACTTAGCTTCCAGCTTTCAATCCCCTCTCCATTCATCTAATGGAAAAGAAATGGAAAAACCATTAACCGCTTTTATTCTGATGGCAGGTACATTATACCTGAAAACAAGATTGAAGATCTTAAAATTCCTCCATCCTCAGCAAGACCTCCAGTGACCTGCGGAATTGGTACTTGAGAGCTTGCCAGTATAGAACTAAATGGAGTGATCGGCGGCTCATCATGATACATTAGATGATAGGTGTGCACAAGTTTGGGAAAGTGACAGCCTGTAGTAGTGGAGGCTGGCTTGTGAATCGAACTTTAAGATTACATTAGACATTTCTTTAGGGGTCAGCAGTAGAGACGTGGTGGAACGGGTGTGTGTGATAAGAAAATTGTTGCTATCCTTGCATGTCTAAGGTTAGGAGCTGTGGGTAGTTTGGAAGGGTCCTGAAGATCTGATGTATCTCTGTGATTGGATGGTTTGTGCTTTTTGAGACATAGTTTGATCTTTCAGTAGCACAGACGACTGTTACAGATGAAATGTCTTGGCTGAGGTTTGTTTTTTTGGGCCAGCCCTTTTGATATTCAGCTAATGTTCTTATTAAACCAGAAACTTAGGGATTAGGGTCCTTCTATGTTTGGTTTTCGGTTGAACAGCTGAGGCCAGTTAACTTATTTAACTTGGACTCCGTGATAATGAGAACCAGGCTATGGCCTCATATAAATCAGTTTCAGAGACATTTTATCTGCGTCTTTGGCTTATTTTCTTTTGACTTCATTTCCTTACTGCATGTTAACTTTTACCTGTTGAACTCAATACGGGAGGAAGATTAAAATTTAAAGTTGCTGGTGCTTTCACAGAAAAGAAGTTCTAAAACTTATTTAATTTTGTTCTGTTCAGATGACAGCAGCAATATGTGTTCATTTTAGAGAATGAAGATAAAAATCACCAGTAATTTCAACTCTCCAACCCCAGATATAATTTCTATTTATGCTTTGGCATATTTGCCTTCAGGCTCTTAAAATGCATGTATTTATCATTGTCAATTTATACAGCAACATCTATAGTTGAATAAAATGGATACCATACTTTTAATACTATATTTCCTCTTAATATTATACCATTAGCATTTTCCTAAGGTATAGTTTTTTATAAAATGACTTATAATGGCCATGTAACATTGCATTATACAGACTTACCGATCAGCACTGATCTATTGTTAGATATTGAGGTCATTTTCAACTTTTACTTCTATTTTATTTATTTATTAACTTTAAAAATTTATTTTTGAAAATATTACATCTGTTCCCTCTTTCCCCCCATTGTCCCCTTCTAGCCCACCCCTGCCACCCACCCCAGGCCTTTACCACTCTATTGTCTGTGTCCATGAGTTATGCATATATGCATACAAGGTCTTCGGTTGGTCTCTTGCCACCTACCCACCCACTTAACTTTTACTTTTAAGTACTGCTTCAGTGAACAACCTTATATATAAATTTTCCCCTTTTTTCTTGAATTTATTGGAGTGACCCTTGTTAACTAATTATACAGGTTCCAGGTGCACAGTTCTACAACACATCATCTGTATACTATATTGAGTGTTCACCTCCCCAAGTCAATACTCCGGCTTCTCTTTAGATTGTGTAAGTCTTTCACCTTGTGTATAAATCTCTTTAAATCCCTGACTATTCCCTTTGAGGGAACATCAAAGGTTTGATAGTTAACTCTTTTTGAATATTAAAATATGTGAAATATTAAGTTTAAAATTAAATATAATTAACTTTAAAATAAAATAAAATTCATATGTAAATATTTTTAATATTAAAAATATTCTTTGTTAATATTCAGATTTTTTCCAGGTACAATGCCATTTCTACAGGGCTTGCATATTCTGTAATTTATTTTTTTAAACTTTGTTGATAGATTCAAGGTAGCATTGTATTCTGGGAAGAAACTGGATTAGGAGAGGTTAGAAGACTTAGATTGAGGACAAGTTCTGCTGTTTCTTCTTTTTTTTTTTTTTAAGTATGTTTTTATTGGTTTCAGAAAGAGGAAAGGAGAGGGGGAGAGAGAAACATCACTGATGAGAGATAATCATTGATCTGCTGCCTCCTGCACGCCCCATTCTGGGGATTGAGCCTGCAACCCAGGCATGTGACCTGTCCAGGAATCCAACTATGACCTTCTGGTTCATGGGTTGATGGTTAGCCACTGAGCTACACTGACCAGGCAAGTTCTGCTCTTTCTTAGTTGTATGATTCTAGGAAAGCAGTTCACTGCCCAGGTCATTTTTTCTTTCTTGTTTGCAAAATGGGGAATATGAAACACCTTACTTTCCTTTTCTGTGTATTCTGAGGATCAAATGAGGCAATCGAAGTCATACAGCACTTTATAAACTTTAAAGCACTTGACTCTTGTGGGCTTTTGTTACTATTTCTTTGTACAGCAAGTAATTCTCAAGTGGGGCATATCATTGTTTGGTTTTAATTTAGTAAGTACTCTAGACCAGTGGTCGGCAAACTCATTAGTCAACAGAGCCAAATATCAACAGTACAACGATTGAAATTTCTTTTGAGAGCCAAATTTTTTAAACTTAAACTATATAGGTAGGTGCATTGTTATGAACTTAGTTAGGGTATTCCTAAGGCTTAGGAAGAGCCACACTCAAGGGGCCAAAGAGCCGCATGTGGCTCACGAGCTGCAGTTTGCCGACCACGGCTCTAGACAAATGGAAAGAGACAAAAAGTTCAATACGAAAGTCTGTAAAGGAAACATCTGTTTTAAGAAAGAACATGTTTCTTTATGCACTAGTTACTAATCCTAGTTGAGGCATTGAGTTCTCCCTCCCTCCCCCAAAGAAATAGCCCTCCAGGTATCCGTCTTTATTACTCTCATTAAGCATTCTCTGGCTCTGAAGTTATATTTCCTTATTCCTGGTTGTTACTCTTAAAGTTGTAACAACCAGCGTTAGCTTAACAAAATTAATAGTGAACAGATTTTACTTAGACCATGTAAGTCCAAACACCTCTGTCTTTCATGTTACTTTTCCAGAATTTTAGGTCATATTTGTTTTTGTGGTTTTTTTTGTTTTGTTACTTCTATATCGAATTAGAGGCCTAGTGCATGAAATCCGTGCAAGGGGGGTGTTGGTGGGGGGAAACGGTGTCCCTCAGCCCAGCCTGCACCCTCTTCAATCTGGGACCCCTTGGACATCCCTTTCACAATCCGGGACCGCTGACTCCTAACTGCTCACCTGCCTGCCTGATTGCCCCTAATTGCCTCTGCCTGCCGGCCTGATTGCCCCCTAACCACACCCCTGCCAGCCTGATCACCACCTAACTGATCCCCTGCCGGCCTGATCACTCCCAACTACCCTCCCCTACTGGCCTGATCGCCCCTCTAACTGCTTGCTCCCCCACACCAGCCTGATCTCTCCCCTAACTGCTTGCAACCCTAACTGCCTCTGCCTCGGCCCCCGCCACCGTGGCATTGTCCGGAAGGAAGTCGGACATCCAGAAGATGTCCGGTCGACCTGGTCTAATTAGCATATTACCCTTTTATTAGTATTATTAGTCATTGTCAGTATGACTTATCCTCATGGTTTTTGCTTACCATTCCTCTACCTCTCAATCTTTTTTTTTTTTTTTTTTTTTTATGTTACTTTGCTTTTGTCAAAATGTATCTGTGAGAAGTTTCTTTAGTGGTAAACACATTAGTTTTTGTTTGAAAATGGTATTTTACTCTTATTCTTAATTAAGGATGTATCTCATTATTTAATCCTAGCTTGTCATTTATTTTCTCTCAGCATTTGAAGGCATTATTCCATGATATTCTGGGTTCCCTTTATTGGTGTGTAGAAGGCTGTTGCTATCACCATCAGTATTCCATTGCGGGTGATGCTTTTTACTCTACTTGTGTAATCTTCCTTCTTTCTTTGGTCAGTTGCATTTTTATTATGATTTATCCAGGTATGGATTTCTTTATATTTATCCTGTTTAGTATTAACTTCCTGAATTTGAGCATTGGTCACTGTCCTAAAATGTGGACAATTTCCAGCTATTCTCTCCCTCAATTCTTTCTGTTTTCCCTCTCTTCGAACTTCAATTAGATTTTCTTACTTGGTTGTCCATGTCTCTTTAACCATATTTCCATGCTCTCCATGGACAGTGCCATGATGCATTGTTGGTAATTTATTTAGATGTATCTGACAGTTAATTAAGTCTTTCTTTAGTCACTGAACTTTAAAAATTTTAATAATTACACACACACAAACACATAAGCATACATAGTACATAGAATGCTTATATATGCCCTATATACGTTTAGAAGTTCTGTTAGTTCTTTTTCAAATCTGCCTGGTCCCATTTGATAATACCTTTTTCCATTGTTATAGTTTTGTGTTAATCTTCAATTAAAATGTTTAATATATATATTTTTTTAGTATTTGTTGGAAATTTTTATTTAAAGTTATTATTACTCATATTCCACTGTTATTTTTCTGATTATTTTCACTCATGATTGGCTTGTTTGTTTTGTAATTGTGGATTGTGAACTAATTTCCAGCAGCAGTTAGCTGTGGGAATCCTTTGAAGCCTGGATTAAGACCAGTACTTTTAAATAGAAGATTCTGCAAAGTTTCTGCAAATATTTTATGTCTCTGCTTCTACTATGGTAGCCACTAGTTACATGTGGCTGAATATTGAGCAATTCAAATGTGTCTAATATGATGAACTGAATTTTAAATTAAATTAAATTTAAATTCCTATAAATTTAATTTAGTCTCATATGGCTAGTGGCCAATTTATTAGACAGCATAGGGCTACAGAATATTTGATTTTTTTCCCTTCTTCCAGATGCACCTGGGAACTACTAATCTGGGGACACTTTATGTTAATTTTTTGGCCAGAGGTATCCCATACCACACAGATAAATAGATTTGATCCTGGTACTGTCATTAGAGGCTGGTGGTTATACAGTTTCACTGGGATATTATTATATATACAGGAGAGGCATATTCCTTACCCATCTCCTTTTTCTGGTGAGCAGATAAATTTTTAGTCCACACTTTTCCCAGTCCTAATATATAAACACCCTGGGTTGTAACGACCAGTAGGACTGAGACTCGAGCAACCAGCAGTCAGTCCTGCAGTCAGTGCTGGGTGGCTGGAGCAACCCAACGCTGACTGCTTCCACTGCAGGTGTGGTGCCCCGGCACTGACTGCCTAGGGGGCTGTGAATCAGGGCCAGAGAGAGGCCTGAAGAGAGAAGCAGGGACTGATCTGTTGCTTCTGTGGCAGCTTTTGATCAGCACTTGCCTTTCTCTATCTCTTCCAGTCTGGCCAACAGCTGCACCTCCATTTCTCTCCAGGCCTCCACTGGGGCTGCTGAACAGCCCTGCCTTTCTGATCAGGCCCTGTTGATAGGCCCAGAGACGCTGACTAGCACAGAAACCGACCAATCAGAACCAAATCTGGATGAAGTGTGAGGAACCAATGGCTTCCCAGGAGGCAGAGCTTTTGATGGTGACTGGCATAAAAACTGACCAATCAGAACCAAATCTGGGTCAACTGTGAGGAGCCAATGGCTGCCCAGTAGGCAGAGCTTTTGATGCTGACTGGCATAGAAACTGACCAATCAAAACCAAATCTAGGTCAACTGTGAGGAACCAATGACTGCCTAAGAGGCAGAGCTTTTGATGCTGACTGGCATAAAAACTGACCAATCAGAACCAAATCTTGGTGAAGTGTGAGGAGCCAATGGCTGCCTAGGACGCGGAGCTTTTGACACTAACTGGCATAGAAACTGACCAATCAGAACCAAATCTGGGTCAACTGTGAGGAGCCAATGATTGCCTAGGAGGCAGAGCTTTTGATGTTGATTGGCATAGAAACCAACCAATCAGAAACAAATTGGCCAGCAGTGGAGGGCAGTTGGGTGCAAGATCAGACTTGCAGGGGAGGGCAGTTGGGGGCAAGATCAGACTTGCAGGGGAGGGTTGTTGGGGGTGAGATCAGGCCAGCAGGGGAGGGCAGTTAGGGGCAATTAGGCAGGAAGGCAGAGGCAGTTAGGGGCAATCAGGCAGGCAGAGGCAGTTAGGGGTGATCAGGCAGGCAGGTGAGCGGTTAGGAGCCAGCGGTCCCAGATTGCAAGAGGGATGTCTGACTGCTGGTTTGGGCCTGATCCCTGTGGGGTCGGGCCTAAACCAGCAGTCGGACATCCCCCAAGGGGTCCCCAATTGGAGAGGGTGCAGGCTGGGCTGAAGGAATTCCGACCCCCCCCCCCACCCCCCATACGAGTTTTGTGCACCAGTCCACTAGTGCATGAATAATTCTTTAGGAATCCCAGCTTTACTTAAGAATTTTGTTTTCATTCTTTGGATGGTTTGTCCTTTTCTCTTTCTCAAACATTGAAACCTGGCAGTCATTTGATCAGCAGTCACTTAGATCTTTGTGTTTTGTTTTTTTTTCCCTTTTCTTTTCTGGTCCCTGAAAATATCCCCGACATTCTTGCAAGCTCAGATAGTCATTTGGAGAAATATTTGTTATATTTTTATCAAACATTACTAACTTATGAAATAGGCACTTATCGGGACATTTATTCTTCTGCCTTATGGCTGAAAATTAAAGTGTCTCTTTTTTTTTCTGACTAATTTCTTTGTAGAGGACAGATATATTGGGAGCCTTTATTGCTGCGCTTGGGGAGAGGTATTAGTTTGTATTAAATAACAGAACAGGAGTGTAAATAGGTCTTTCTCATGGTCCATTAAGTTCATGAGTAAAAAAGATGAAACATGATACTTTGTATTGTCAGCTGAATACTGTTTACTTTTTTATAGTTAGGGTTTAACATACTTGGTTTATGAGCAAGCTGTAAACATCCTATTCTTCGAGCTGCATGGAGGTACATGGGATTAATTATATGTGAGTCATGAGTCCATGAAGGCCAGGTTCCCTTATTGCAGCTGTACAAGAAGCCTGGGAGAGAATAGGTTCAAAGAGCGAGGAGAGTTTATAAATGCTTTTGCTGTTATATTCATCTTGGGTTGTTTTGCAGAGATGATCTTGGTTTGACAAGTCTATTGGTGATAAGTAGGCAATCTATTTCTATCCCTCTCAATTTAAAATTGCATATATGAATTAGATGCAACCACAGGAAAAACAGCTATAGAATACAAAAAGAGGAGGCCAGAGTTAATTTGTACTAGAAAGAGAAGTGTAGGACTGCAGTTTGGCTAATAGGACATAAAAGCGCTAGCAGTGGTGGTTCATTTTCTGAATCTTTTCTCTTAGGCTTTCAGCATCATCATTGTAATTGCCAGAATACACTGAGCACTTACCATATTCCAGGTACTGTTCTAAAAAGCTTCTTTTTCTTAACCCTTCAACTACTGTATAATGGAGGTTCCAGTATAATTTCCATTTTCATTTGAGGACAAAAGCAGAGATTGAGAGCCTTAGCTGGTAAGCAGTAAGGCTGGGATTTGAACCCAGACTCCAGTGTCTGACTCTTAACCATTGTATGTCATTTTAGAAATACTCTCTAATGTTGCACATACTGATTTCTGTGATGACAGAATCGATGGTATGAATAAACATTTTAGGTGTGCTTTCTGCCTCAATAAGGTTGTTTTCCCTGCCTCTTGCATAGCAAGATGTCTAGATACTGGTTCAGTGATGCTTTCAGGGATCCAGGCTCTTTTAGTTTTCTTCCTTCCATTTCTCACATATTTGTTTTCATCCTCAGTCTTGCCTGTGGTATCCAGATGGCTTCTGTTCTTCCGACCTCATATTCTTGTTCAAGGAAGGGAGAAAGGAGAAGTAGTGGCAGCTATGTCTGCCTCTTGCATCAGGGGAGAAAAGTCTTTTCCTAAAGCTCCCACAGACACAGCCCCATCTGTTTCATTGGATGGTATTGCATCACATGGCCATCCTGGCTGCAAAGGATGCTGGAAAATTGCATAGCTCACATTTTTCAGACTCTGTAGCAGGGGTCCTCAAACTATGGCCCACGGGCCACATGCACATACAAATATTGTATTTGTTCCCGTTTTGTTTTTTTACTTCAAAATCAGATATGTGAAGTGTGCATAGGAATTTGTTCATAGTTTTTTTTAAAACTATAGTCCGGCCCTCCAGCGGTCTGAGGGACAGTGAACTCGCCCCCTGTTTAAAAAGTTTGAGGACCCCTGCTCTATAGTAATAGGTAGGCAAGGACGGAGTTGGGAATGGGTATCAAGATAGTTGAATAACAGTGTCTGCTCCAGTGGTGTGCTGGAAACTTAGATTAGAATGTATTTGGTAAGATGAACTTTCTGAGACTCACCTCGATGAGAAAGTCACATTAGTGGGAGCCAAGAAGTCCCACTTGCATCAGCTCTGCCTTTTTCACACTTGTATTGGTGTAGGCCAGTGATGGCGAACCTATGACACGCGTGTCAGAGGTGACACGCGAACTCATTTTTTTGGTTGATTTTTTTTGTTAAATGGCATTTAAATATATAAAATAAATATCAAAAATATAAGTCTTTGTTTTACTATGGTTGCAAAGATCAAAAAATTTCTATATGTGACACGGCACCAGAGTTAAGTTAGGGTTTTTCAAAATGCTGACACGCCGAGCTCAAAAGGCTCGCCATCACTGCTGTAGGCCCTGAGGCCTTCCATGTGCAGCCCCAGCCCCATTCAATCCCGCAGCCACGCCTGTTTGCACCAGCTTGGGACTGGGATCTGGAATGAATCTGAACACCAGGCTTCTGGAAGGCCTGGCTGGGAGACCCTACCTTCTACCTATTTGCCGAGTGTTCTAGTTATTTCCTAAATGCCAGAGGGTTTCTCTAGATCCTATGCTGGTGTTCAGTCTTGATTTATTGACTGTACTTCAGACCCTTCTGAGGTTGGGATACCTGAATGAGATTTATGCAGGCCTTTCCCCCGATGCTGTTTAATGAATCATGACAGCATCACTGCCACCTCCCGCGCCTATCTGGCTGTCAGGACTCCCACTTAGGTATTACATTGAGATGCCAACAGGGTGGTCTCAAGTTCAACATGATTGGGGAATAATGTGCCTTTTATTTGCCCTCTTCCCAGGCTTACTCTGTCCTGACTTTCACATCTTATTCTTCCTCCTGTCACATGCTTCACTGTCAAGGCTGCCACCGCTGTCAGTGTTTAGTACCATAGTTCTCCTGTGCCCACACCTTCCCAGGCCTGGGGCAGGGATGCCCAATCGACTGCTTGGGTCCTAGTCTCTTTCAACAGGAGCCAATTTGATCATGACCTGAGAGTGCCCTGATCACCCAAATACCTTTTTTTTTTCTTTAAGAATATATTTTTTATTGATTTCAGAGAGGAAGGGAGAGGGAGAGAGAAGTATCAATGATGAGAAAGAAGCATTGATTGGCTGTCTCCTGCATGTCCCCCACTGAGGATCAAGCCCACAACTCAGGCATGTGCCCTTGACCAGAATCGAACCTGGGACCCTTCAGTCCGCAGGCTGATGCTCTATCCACTGAGCCAAACCAGCTAGGGCCCCAAATAGCTTTTCATTCTACTTTCTGGTATCTAAAACTCTATAACCAGCAAGTTCCTCATGTTAGCCAATTTAACAAGGAGTCATTAGGTACCAACTAGGTTCCAGGCCTGGTGGTGGGAATATAATTACATAATACATTGTCTTCTTATACGTTATAGCTTAGCAGAGAAGGCCAAAATCAACAGTTATCATAAGGATGATGGTTTTATGAAAGAGGTAATATGCAGTGGGAATGCAAGGTGGTCTAGTCTTGCCCAGGGAGCTTGGACATCCTCCCTGAGGGACAGCCTGGGATCTAATGATAGGAGATAAGGGGAAGGTGGTAGGTGCAGGTGGTAGGTTTGACAGAAGGGCAAGTGTGTTATGTTCAGAGAACTGAAAGCAGGGCCAGCTTCATAGGCAAGTGACCTGGACTGTTGCACAGGGTTCTAAGCATAGAAAGGCCTCACCTTGGTTTAATATTCTGCTGTTGTGATCTTGAAATACTAAGTAATAATTTTTGAACAAGAGCCTCAAGTTTTCATTTTGCACTGGGTTTCACAAGTATAAAGTCCATTCTAATAGAGAAGAATTGGATATGCTAAGTGGCTTGATCTCAAGGAGAAGATGTACTGTAGGTCACTTGTGAAAGGAGAAGTAGCTGTGGGAAGGTGACAATAATGACCTTTATTCAATAATTTATGTTAAATTGATATTAATAGCAACTACTATAGGGAGAGGGAGAGTGCAACTTTATGAAAGCGACTACTATACATGGCAGACACCGTGCCAGGAATGGGGAAATTATAGTGAACAAAACCAACAAATCCCTGCTCTCACAAAGCCCACTTTCTAGTTGGAGGAGACACACAGAATATGCCAAGGGGTAAGTAAGGTAAGGGCTCTGAGAAATAAATGCAGGAGGGTGGGAGAGTTGACGATGGGGAAATGTTGGGTGTGTGCCATTTTACACAAGTTGGTCAGGGAAGGCGAGGCTGTGTAGGTGGATCCGGCACAGGGGTAGGAGTGAGCAGAGAGATCATGAGGCTCTTGGTAGGCCATAGTAAGGAAGGACAATGGATTTCTTTTTCTTTTTTCATTGAGTTTATTATGATGACAATAATTCACAAAACCATAAGGTTTCAAGGTGCAACTCAGCAAAACATCATCTGCCCCTCATCGTGCACCTGTTGCCCAAAACAAAGTCTCTTTCCATTCCCATTTCCCCCACTCCTTTGCCCACCTTCACCCTCCTCCCAGCCCCCTTTCACTATAGTTATCGCCACCCTGTTGTCTGTGTCTATATGTTTTACCTGTATAGGGTTTCCCCAAAAATGCATACACACTTTGAATAATTATCAAGGAGGTGTTTGCTGAAATACATTTCATTTTCAAAAATTGAGCTATCAGCTGTTAAAGTGTATGTACATTCTTTGGGACACTCTGTATATGTTTTTTGGCTTTACCTTCTTTCACCGGTTCCCCCAAAACTCTAAGATAGGAAGTCATTGAAGAGTTTCCAGCAGAAGAATGATATTTTACTGACACCTTAAAATATAATTCAGAACCTCCCAGGATTGTGTCTGGAGAGTGGCTAATATTCTGCCAGCTTCGGAGACAGCAGGGAAAGCAAGCCTGGCAGAGGTCCCCATTCCATTCCCCACTTGCTCCGTAGCTGGTAATTGGAAGACACTCTGCAACACTGTCAAGCAAATAAAAGTATAATTCTGACTATGTGTCAAGCATAGACTGATGGGAGACAAAGGTAGAAGCAGGAAGACCCACTGTGAAGCTATTTTAACTACTCAGCACAGGAGGATGGTGGCTGGTTATTAGGGTTCCAGTGGAAAAGGTGGTGAGAGGTGGGTTGGCTTCTGGATCGATACAGCATGAAGCTGATTGGGTTTGTTGGTGAGATTGGAGATAGAGTGAGAAAGAGTGAAAGTGAGGTTGATCCCATATTAACCAGTTAACTGGCACGTGTCCAAGACGGAAACCACCCCCGCATGCCAGGATATTTTGAATTTAATTAAAAAAATCAATTTGCAATGAATATTATAAAAACAAATATATTAGTCACAATTCGGGTCTTCTTGAATATTTTCAGCTGAAAAAGCTCACCAAAAATGATTTTAAAGTTGGTCAGGGCTGCCACTTATGGAAAACAATTTTTTTTTTTTTTATAGACGCTCGTGGCATGGGGGGAAAGTCTGCTGCTTGCATTTACAGATGCTTATGGTGTACAATGGGTTAATTATTTACATGTTACTGGGAATAAGCATTTCTAATTCCTTAGAGCAGATTTGCTAGAGAATTCAGGGAAATGAAATGGAAACAGAAAGGTTGAAACCATTTCAGAGAAATATTGTATGCTTACAATTTTGCCTTATTAGCCTTTATAAGAAAACTAGTGAAATTATATCTTATTCATATTATCTGCAGGACTAAAACAAAGCAGTGCTGTAAAGATTGATACAGATACGATTGAAAAGGACCCCTGGAAAGGTGTATGAAAGAATACGACACACTGGGCTTGCTGGATGGCTCATTCTTTAGACTAACTTTATCATTTATGCTAATACTTCTCAAATGTTTATCGGACAACAGCTGCTGGTCTAGTTACATTGGAATCACCATCAGAACTTGCTAAAATGAGTGATTCTTGGGGACCATTCCTCCCAAATTGTGATATGCTACTAAGTTCGTGTGGTCTCTCGTTTATAAAGCATCCTCTGTTGATTCTAATGCATAGATGTTTGAGAGACTACTGGTTTATAATATTTCTTTAAGATGGCACTTTATCAAAGTTTGACCAAGAAAATTCTGGACCTACCAAGAAAGCAGGTAGTAAATGAGTATAGAAATTATGTATTTAATGAGCAAGCCAGCTATATATAGGCTGTGGGATAAAAATCTATTAGTCTTCATACCTTTTAAAACCTGGGAAAATAAATGAGTTGTCACAAAGTCTAGAGTTTGGTTGTATTTCCTTTTGATAGTAAACAAATATATGTCCTTACAGTGTTGTCTTGGCTATTTGCTGAAGGGAAGAGAAGAAAGAACACCAGGTTTACAAGAATGGGTTCTAGGACCAGCTCTGGTGCTAACAAGCTTTGGCAGGGATGGTGGAAACTGGCTTGTACTGGGCACTTAGGAGATTTTCAGGAGTCTTGAGAGCCAGTTGTTTAACACAGTCCATATTTAAAATTAAATTATATCAATTTACAATTAAATTATATAAAGAAAAAAGGTAGTAAGTACTGAGAACTCATCATTTACTTCCTAATTTTTTCTCTCACTTTTACTATTATTATGTATGATCTAGTATCTGTACATGGAAATGCTCTATAAAAGTACTATGGATGGGATTGTGTCCTAATAAAATCCATACGTTGAAGCCCTAATCCCCAATGTGCCTGAATTTGGGGATAGATAAGAAGGTAATTGAGGATAAATGAAGTCATCAGAGTCCTGATAGAATAGGATTAGTTGTCCTTATAAGAAGAGATATTAAAGACCTGGCATGAGCTCTCTCTCACACTCCCTCCTCTCCTTCTCCCTCTCTCTAGCCCTTTCCTTGGAAGAAAGCCCTCAGCAGAAACCAAATATGCCAGCATCTTGGCTTCCATTTCTTCTTAGCTTCCAGAACTATTGTGGGAAAATAAATTTATGTTGTTTGAGCCACTTGATCCTTGGTATTTTGTCATGGCAGCCTGAGCAGACTAAGACAAATGGTGGGCTTTTGTGTGTTTCTCCACATTTAGTGACATCATGTCAGTAATTTGTAAGTGGCCACGCTGGAAGTATTGATATCACAGAAATTGGCAAATATTACAAGTCAGTGTTTTTTTGATTTATTGTTTCATTGATGAGTATTTGAAAAATTATGGTCTATGAAAGAAATCAGCCCAGGACTATTTTTTGTATATTCACAGAGTTAGGCATGCTTTTTCATATTTTTTAAAGGTTGTAACAGCAAACAAACAGCAACAACAACAAACACACAAAAAAGAATATATGGCCACGGGCATAAGTGGTCCGCAGTAAAATATTTACTGTTTTTTTTTTTTTTATTGAAAATGTTTCTTGACATCTGGCTCATTCCAAGCAGAGTGATGGAGAAAGTGTTAATAATACAGGGAAACTTAAAAGCTTTTCATGTCTTTAGTAGTTACACTGTGAATAGTACCGAAAATGGAAGAAATAGCATTTGAGGATTCAAAACCTGTTTTGCAGTTCAGCACAGAAGTCTCTCAGCACTGGCAATTGAAGGAAGTTTTGAAATATGTGTTTGTTGTTTCACTTTCATCCTGCTCATTCGTGTAAATAAAAATATCAGCCAACATTCATGTTGAAACTTCACTTACTCATCACTTGCAACCATAGATTATGGATACTGTAATTCAGCAAAAATCAACAGAAGCATTTTTTTTTTTGAGAAGCAAGTGGCTATATATAATAAAGACTATTGCATATTTTATTATTTTTAGTACTACATAGCAGTACTATATGGCAGTAGAACTATAATAAACACATGCATAGATGTGAGTGTATCAGTTAATGGAATTGCTACAGAGTTATTTGCCATAAACTTATTGGTATAAAACAGCACACATTTATTACTTCTCAGTTTCTGTGGCTTGGGAGCCCAGCACAGATTAGCTGGGCTCTTTACACAGGGTCTCCCGAGGCTCAGGCAAGGTGTTAGCTGGGCTGTGTTCTTATCTGGAGACTTAACTGGAAAGAATCTGCTTCCAAGCTCCCTCACATTGTTGGCAGAATTCATTTCCCTGCAGTGTTAAGACTGAAGACTCTGATGTCTTTCTGGATGTCACCTGCAGGCCGCCCTTAGCTCCTTCCATGTGGGCCTTATTTCCTACAGGCCAATTCGTGAGAAACAGAGTCTCTAGAGAGAGTCCACTAGCAAGGGGGACTCTTACATAATGTTAATTAATCACAGAAGTGATATCCCATCACCTGTGCAAGTCAGAGGTTGTGTGTACCCACAGTCAAGGGGGAAAGCATATGCAAAGGTATGAGCACCAGGAGATGAACACCTGAGAGCAAGCATGCCCATCTCAGTAAGCATCTATTTGCTGGTGTTGGTGAGGCGGTGGCGGAGAAATGATTGTGAAACATTTATCAGTGCACCACTGGATGTGGGTCAAACCATTGAATGTCTTTGAACCTTAGTATCCTCATTCATAACATTATAGTGTTGGATAGCATGCCTGAACCTGCTTCCAGGGAACACTTGGATATTCATGATGTACAATAGCAACTGAATTTAAAAAAAAATAAATTTAAACTTAATTAATTCAATTTTTCTCAAACTTGCCTGACCAGGGAACTTTGTGAAAATGTGAAACCACTTACCATCCTGTGGAGCTATAGCACCTTCTTAGGGAAACTCTAGCCCAGGTGATTTCTATAATCCACTAGCACGTAATCCTGACATATTTTTACTTAACTTTTATCTCCCACCTCAGGACCTCTGCACTGGCTGTTTCTTCTACCTGGAAATTCTTTCTCCAGATCTTTGCTTGGTTAGCTTTTTCTTATTAACTCAGATGTCACCTTCTAATAGAATTCTTTCTTGACCATCCTGGTTTGTTGCCCTGTTTTATTTTAGCCAATGTGTTTATCATTGTCTGAACTAAAATTTTGGAGAGACTGGGAAGAGGTAGAGCAGTGCAACTCAAAGTGTGGTATGTGGACTGATGCTGCTCCAAAATTGTTTGTTACTAGTGCATGACAAGAAAAGGAACATACTCCAGAATGTAAACCAATGAAGTCACTAAGTATGCTGCTAATTTCAGGTGGTATTTTTGTTTGTTTCTTGTATATAGTTGTTTTTTACTTTGTTTATGAAGGAAATAGCATGCTGGTTTACATTCTGGTATAAATTCCTTAACTTAGACTATAACAAACCATACTCAACATAACCATTCTGAGTAACACTGGGTTAGAGGTTGAGGAAGAATTGAAGATCAAGGAGGTCCAAGGAGTTGGAGTACGACTAGATGGGATGTAGATGGCAGGTCAGAGGTGAATGGGAGGTGCTCTGTTTGAGAGAGAGTTCCAGATGAGAGAGACCCCCAGGAGTTTTTAAAGCTCATGTTTACTGTGCCTTTAGAGAAATTTCATACAAGACCTATAAAGAAAAAGTTACCACTACTTGATGATTTTTTTTCTGGATGGGGAAAAATTCAGTAATTTGGGGAAGATCTGTTATAAAACTATCAAATATCATCGTTGCCCACTGGGTCAGTTTTCCTTGTGCAGAACAGAAAGGTGAAGTGAGATAGCAGGTTTGGCTTTATTGCATCCCCGTGCAGGGGCTAACAGAGAGGAAATCCTCCGTGCCCAGCTCAGCTCATGCTGGGCTCCACATGGAAGTTGGGTAGATGCATACCTGACGAGTCCCTGACAGTTAGCTAGGGACTGGGAATATCTTAAACATGACCCGGTTTTAGGAGCCCAGGAATGGTCCCTGTCCTTGGTCCAATCAACAGCTACTCAGACAAAGTTTCCTGTTTCCATGGGTATGGAATCAAGTGACATACACCTCTAAACATTTTATTGATTGATTCTAAGAATGTCCTTAGAATTCTTTGTAAACATTAATTTAATGGCTGAATAATGTCCTGTCATAAGGACAGAATAAACTATATAATTACTGTTTGGACATTTTAGTTACTTTGATTATTTTCTCTATTAAATGTAAACATCTTTTGACGCATCTTCGTCTACATTTTGAAAGAATTAAATAATATTATCTAAGTGGATGTATACAAATGTGGCATCACATGTTTCTAATCTTTGTAGTGTCCCCGTGTTCAACCGCTATCACCATTGTGTTCTTGAAGCCATGGATTTGTTGGCAGTGCTGGCTTGGACACTTTTTGATCTGAGCAGAGAAAGATCTGGTGTTCTTCTAGGCACAGTGGTTGGGAAACTCATTAGCCAACAGAGCCAAATATCAACAGTACAATGATTGAAATTTCTTTTTGAGAGCCAAATTTTTTAAACTTAAACTATATAGGTAAGTGCATTGTTATTAACTTAATTAGGGTACCCCTAAGGCTTAGGAAGAGCCACACTCAAGGGGCCAAAGAGCCGCATGTGGCTCGCGAGCCGCAGTTTGCCGACCACGGTCCTAGGGAATTTTATGTCTGCTTGGAAACCAGAATTTCACTATCAGTGATGTTAGACAGTCTTTGCCTTCTTTGGCCCTTATAGCTAATCTTGGATAAAACACAAGAGTGAGTGGCTCCCCTAATTTCAGTGGACATTCAATTGTACCTATCTATGCTTTCATGGCCAATGCTTAAACTACTTATCACTCATATTATCTTGGGCAATTAGGGGAAAAAAAGCTGTTCTCTGGCTTAATATAATTTTTAAAACCATTACACAAACTCTTTGCAGCATGAATTGGTAATAGGCCTTAAATTCTAAAAGGATGCAATTGTGAGCAGAACCATTAAAGGATGGGAAAAATGGAATTGTCAGTGTACTTGCTTTAAAATCAGTGTCCCCCATCAAGGTTGTCCAGCTTTTCAACTTTCTTCTGTTTTATAAATTTTGTATGTACATTATTTATGAAATAGCCAGACCCCTTCTTGTATCTGTTGGGAAATCACAGCATAACATTACAGGGAGAGAATTTAGAGGAGGTCTCGTTTGACTGTAACCTGGACACAGTTTAGTGGCGAGAACAGTGGCACTTGTGTAGAAGTCTTGTAGGAGCCAAGTCCAAGCTATACCACTGATCATGAGGCAACACATGTTCCTCAATCAGTCTCTTTCCTGCTTTAAAATTCATTTTCCACCTCAAGACCAGGCCAATAATGTCTTAATTACTTACCTTTCAAAATTGTTATGAATTATCACACACAGTTTTGTGTTATAAAAATATAAAGGGTTAAAACTAATGTAATGTGGGTATTTATGGGTGAACAGTCAAAGGATATTTAAAATTTTAAGTAAGCAGAAAGTCAAGCACAGGGAAGGCAAACTTCATTTCTCACTGTCTGCAGGCTGGGTGCTTAGCACATATCATCTTTCATAACGCTTATGACCATTCCGGAGAAACTGTGGTTCAAAGAGAATGTATAAATTGCTCCATAAGACAGTATGGCTAAGTTGCTGGCAAAGCTAGGATTTGAGTTTTGATCTCTTTCCAAACATCGTGCTTTTTATACTGCATAAGCATTCACAAACTTTTAAAAGGGAAAAGCAAGCAAACAAAACCATAGAGCTTAATTTAAATATGTTTATTCTAGTAGTTCTTAAATATGGGCAAACATAAATTCAGGTATATATTCCTGATAATTACAGCTCTTAAACAACTACTGAGGCAAACCAATTTACTAGTGAAGTGTAAATGAAACCACAGACCAATAAAACATGAATTAATTACACTGATGCAACAGGACCAAGGATAGCATTGGGCTGAAATTAAATCAATGCTGGTGGTGTGTACATAGCTTGGATCCTAAGGCCCAGGCTTTTTGGATATGAGGTGTACATCCCCACTGTGGCCTGATGACTCATTTGTCTTCACTTTCAGTATCTGAACCACTGTTACTAGTAAGTCATAGTCTTTTTTGTCTGTGTCCTGAAACTAAATAATGTTTTCTTATTTATTTACTAGAGGCCTGGTAAACAAAAATTTGTGCACCCGAGGGGGGGGGGGGTCCCTCAGCCCGGCCTGTGCCCTCTCACAGTCAGAGACCCCTCGGGGGATGACCACCTGCTGGTTTAGGCCCGCTCCCCGGGGGATTGAGCCTAAGCTGGCAAACAGACATCCCTCTGGCAGCCCGGCAGCCCTCGGGGGATGTCCACTTGCCAGCGGGGAGCAGGCATAAGCTGCATTCGGACATCCTTAGCGTTGCTGAGGAGGCGGGAGAGGCTCCCACTACCACTGCTGTACTGGCAGCCGTCAGCCTGGCTTGTGGCTGAGCAGAGCTCCCCATGTGGGAGCGCACTGCCCACCAGGGGGCAGTTCCTGCATTGAGCATCTGCCCCCTGGTGGTGAGTGTGTGTCATAGTGACCAGTCATTCCCAGTTGTTCTGCTGTTAGGGTCAGTTTGCATATTACCCTTTTATTATATAGGATAGAGGCCTGGTGCATGGGTGGAGGCCAGCTGGTTTGCCCTGAAGGGTGTCCTGGATCAGGGTGGGGTCCCACTGGGGTGCCTGGCCAGCCTGGATGAGGGGCTGATGGCTATTTTCAGGCTGGTCACACCCCCTTCAGGGTGGGGGTCCCCACTGGGGTGCCTGGCCAACCTGCGTGAAGGGCTGATGGATGTTTGCAGGCTGGTCAACCCCCCACCTCCCCAGTGCGGACCCTCACCCCATGGAGGTTTGGCCAGCCTGTTGGCTGTTTTCAGGCTGCCCACACCCCCTTTAGGGTGCGGGGTCCCCACTGGGGTGCCTGGCCAGTCTGGGTGAGGGGCTGAGGGCCGTTTTCAGGCTGGCCAACCCCCCTGGCGATGGAAGCTCCTAGCCTCTCCTTTTTTTCCTTTTTCTTAAATTCAGGCATTTATTGACCTTCTATAATTGAAACTTTGTTGCCTTCAGTGGAGCTCAGAGCCGGCTGCAGCAGGCGGGAAGCTTGGCTTCCTCCATCACTGGAGCAACCAAGCTTCCTACTTGTTCCAGCTCTGTGGCTGCCGGCCGCCATCTTGGTTGGGTTCATTTGCATATAGTTGCTCTGATTGGCTGATGGGCATGGCTTAAGACACAGCAAATGTATGGTCAATTTGCATGTTTGTCTTTTATTAGATTAGATTCTTTATTGATTAAAGTATTGTATATGTCTCCCTTTTTCCCTATTGACTTCTCCCCTGCCACTCCTACCCCCCAGGACATGCCCTTACCCCACTACTGTCTTTATCTATTGGTTATACTTATATGCATGCATACAAGTCCTTTGGTTGGTCTCTTACCTCCCTCCTTTCTGTCTTCTTATTGAGGTTTGATGGTCTACTAGATGCTTCTCTATCTCTGGATCTATTTTTGTTCATCAGTTTATGTTGTTCATTATATTCCACAAATGAGTGATATCATGTGACATTTGTCTTTCTCCAACTGGGTTATTTCGCTTAGCATAATGCTCTCCATGTCCATCCATGCTGTTACCAATGGTAAGGGTTCCTTCTTTTTTTTTTTTTTTTTTTTTTTTTTTTTTACAGCAGCATAGTATTCCATTGTGTATATGTACCACCATTTTTTAATCCATTCATCTACTAATGGGCACTTAGGCTGTTTCCAAATCTTAGCTATTGTAAATTGTGTTACTATGAACATAGAGGTGCATATATCTTTTCTGATTTCTTGAGATATATTCTTAGAAGTGGAATTACTTGGTCAAATTGGAGTTTCATTTTTAAATTTTTGAGGAAACTCCTTACTGTTTTCCACAGAGGCTGCACCAGTCTGCATTCCCACCAGAAGTGAGGGAGAGTTCCTTTTCCTCTACATATCCTTGCCAGCACTTATCATCTGTTGATTTGTTAATGATAACCATTCTGACAGGTGTGAGATGATATCTCATTGTCATTTTGACTTGCATCTCTCAGATGATTAGTGACTTTGAGCAGGTTTTCATATGTCTCTTGTCTTTCTACTAGGTATATGTTCGCTTTCAAAAAGTGTTTATTTAGGTCCTTTGCCCATTTTTGATTGGATTATCTTCCTTTTGTTAAGTTGTATGAATTCCCTGTAAATTTTGGAGATTAAACCCTTATCAGAGATAACACTGGCAAATATGTTTTCCCATGCAGTGGGCCTTCTTGTTGTTTTGTAGATGGTTTCTTTTGCTGTGCAGAAGCTTTTTATTTTGATGTAGTCCATTTGTTTATTTCCTCCTTAGTTTCCATCGTCCTAGGAGTTGTATCGGTAAAGATATTTCTATGACATATGTCTGATATTTTGTTGCCTGTGGATTCCTCTAAGATTTTTATGGTTTCCCGACTTACATTTAAGTCCTTTATCCATTTTGAGTTTATTTTTGTGTATGGGATAAGTTAGTGATCTACTTTCAGTTTTTTGCATGTATCTGTCCAATTTTCCGAACACCATTTATTGAAGAGACTGTCTTGACTCCATGCCGGGAGCCGGTCCATGCTTGCTGTTTCAAGGGACCTGGCATATATGGCATACTGTTCTTAATATGTTTGCTCACCTTCTTGGCACTATGTGTTTTAACCAAGGTCTCTGAGAAAGGTTGTTTCCCCAGGTAGGGATTTTCCCCTGAAGTTAGGGAGGGAATAAAACCTCTTAACTAAGTGCCAGGTGGGTAATTAATCACTTTAACTATGAACAATCATGCTTAAGCTACATAATCTTTACTCCCTGGAATGGAGATAAGAAACGCCCTAACCTTTGTAATAGAGATTGATAGGATTGAATCAACTGGTATAAATACAGACGTAATAAGACAGCAAGACACAGAACTTAGAACACAGAACTTAGAACACAGAACCTACTCAGAACCTAGAGACAGAAGAACTTCGCTGGAGAGAACATGGCAAAAGATCCTGGACTGAACCTGACTACAGAAATTGGCAAGAGAACCTGAGTAGAACCTGGTGACTGAACCTGGCTGGAGAACCTGGAGAACCTAGCAAGAGAACATGGACACAGAACCTGGCTGGAGATCCTAAGCAGAACTTCGCTGGAGATCCAGACCAGAACTTGGCTGGAGAGCCTGGCTACAGAACCTGGCTAGGCTGCTGATCAACTGAACGCTGTCTTCGTGTCATTCCTTCTTCGCCGACTCCATCTACGCCTTTGGGGACCCCTGGACCTGCTGGGGTTGGACCCCGGCAACTCCATTGTATGCTCTTGCTCCTTTATCAAATATTAATTGAGCATAATGGCTTGGGTTGATTTCTGGGTTCTCTGTTCTGTTCCATTGGTCTATATGTCTGTTCTTGTGCCAGGCAGTTTTGAGAACAGTGGCTTTGTAATATAGCTTAATATTGAGATCCCTCCTACCTTGTTCTTCTTTCTCAGGATTGCTACAGAAGTCTTCTTTTGAAAAGCATGTTCTAAATACCATTTGGCCTTCACTTGGGTTAAACACATCCTTTAGCAATCATGTCCACCTCTCTTTGCTAACAGTACTTACAATATCATCTCATAGCACAGCCCATTGGAAATAAGAAACAAAAATGAGTACAGAGGTTGTGTAGTGGAACTCAGTAACTGAGTTCATCTGAATAATCCCAAACATACTTACATGAACATGGTAGGATTATTGTCCAAATGTATTGTACTGTATAGGACTTAGACCCCCGAACACATGTATATATTCCTCATGTCCCATGGACCTATTTTTGGATATTGGGCCATACTGCTATGCTCTTGAGCACACAGAAAAGACAGGGTCTTGGAGGCAATGGAACAGGGGCTAGGAAAATAAATATTCAAAGGTATTAATGAATTTAGTCATGCTCTGGAGCCATATCTATAGAGTCAGCAGTGGTCTTAGTCCAAATAGTTTAAACCAATGCCAAAAGCTGAGCCTGGAGAACTCAGAAGTCTCAGCACCAGGGGCCTGAAATGAAATCTGCTCTGGAGACACGGCTTCCTCAATGCAGCTGCCTTTCTTTCATTTCTTGTTGGTGAGCGCTAGTTCTGTGCCATGCAGGCCTGGGGGACATGTGGGTGATGATGCTTGAAAACATCTGGTGAGAGGTGAATGAGAGGGCAGGGGGACTGTTGCTGACACACATTCAAAGCCATGTGTTAAACACCATGGGAATGAATTTTGTACTAGTAGTATTTGGCTCATCACCATGGCAGTAGCATGGATGACACAGGTCAAGCTTTGTGAGATTTTATTTCATTGAAATACACCACCCTACAAGCATTTTTAGTGAAGCAAGATGCCTTTTGGTAAATTGAGGACCCAGAAATAATATTGCATGGAAGCAGCTTTTGAAATTCTCATAAGCACACTGAGAGTTGCTTATGGGGCTATGAATAATTCATCAAGGAGGAAATGGGACATGACTATGAAAAATTTTATCTTTTCCAAAGAGCTAAAGATGGTTGCAAAAATTTCAGTAGCGCCATTTGAGGTAAGAGTAGTGTATAGGCAAAAAGAGTACTCTGTTCATTCGCCAACTTAAAACATATGTGACTTTGCGTGGTCACTACACAATTAAATATACAGATGATGTATTATAGAATTGTATATGTGAAACCTATCTACTATTATTAAGCAATGTCACCCTAATAAAATAAAAAAAATATTTATTGTGAACCTGCAATGGCCAAGCATCCCTGCTCATTGCAGAGGATACAACAGTAAAGAGATTGACAAGGCCTGGCTCTGAATTTGTGAAAGTTGCATTTTGGTGTGGCAGATGGATATTACATGAGAAAACAAAAAAACAAAATGGGAAAGTGTCTTTTGCTTAGAGAAATGGGGGGAAAGGGGCACATTATGAAATTGAGGAGGCCAGCAGAGTCCATATTTTTTTTAAAATATATTTTATTGATTTTTTTACAGAGAGGAAGGGAGAGAGATAGAGAGTTAGAAACATCAATGAGAGAGAAACATCAATCAGCTGCCTCCTGCACATTCCCTACTGGAGATGTGCCCGCAACCAAGGTACATGCCCTTGACCGGAATCGAACCCGGGACCTTTTAGTTCGCAGGCTGACGCTCTATCCACTGAGCCAAACCGGTTATGGCCAGAGTCCATATTTTGAAGGGGTTGGGAGCTATGTTAAGTAATTTTAAATTTTTTATTAGTGTAAGATTTACTAATAAAGATCCCAAGCAGAGGCAGAACATGTGACCTAGATTTTTATATGATCCAGTGGCTGTTCATAAAAAATGCATTGGAGGAGGCCACAGTGGAGCAAGGACTCCAGAGAACCACCCTAGGCAGAGGATGGTGATTATGTGGGATCAGTGAAGGTGGAGAAAAAGTGAGATACATTTAAATAGGTAATACTCACAGATAGATTGAATATAGTGGAATAAAATAAAAGAAGGTGTCAAGGATGATCACAACATTTCTGGCTTTGGTAATTGTGTGGTTGATGGTTTCATTTTGAAGAGGGGGCATTCAAGCATTCTATTGGAGATATCTGTGAAATATTTAAGTGAAGACAAGTAGTAGGAGGTTGGACATATGAATATCAAGTTCAAAAGAGAAGTCCACACCAGAGATATAAATTTGGGAGTTATCAAGATGTAAGTGATATTTTAAGTCATAAAAATGGTTGTGATCATCAAGAAAGAATGATATGGGCTTAGTCCAAATACTGGGGACTATTGAAGATTTGAGTTTGTGTGGAGATGGAGGAGCCAGCAAAGGAGACTGATAAATGGTGCCCAGTGATATAGAAGGCGCCTTTGATGAGAAGGCAGAAGCCTAGGAAAGGGTTTTAAAGAGGAGTTTTTTCTGTCACATGCTGCCAGGAAACATTAGGGGATCAGAAATGTACCTATTTGATTTGACAAAAGGTCAGTTGTTGGGGATTTTGTCAAAGAGCAGTTTCCTTGGGAGTGGTTGGCGCAGAATTAAAAGTAAGATTGTGGAGAAGCACATGCAGGTAACTCTTTTGAGAAGATTTAAAGGATAACAGAAAAATGGATTGGTGGCAGAGGACAGATCAGGGAACAGATGAAGTTTGTTTTGTTGTATAAAAATATGTTCATTTTTTAAGCTGAGAGGTATCAGAGCATGTACAAACATGGATGGGAAAGATATGATAGAGGAGAGATTTGTGATGTCCAAGAAATGGGATCTTTTAGGGGGTAAGTGGTATGGCATCTGGACGGTAAGTAGAAAAACTGCCCATTGGTGGGGCCATTCATTTTTTTCTTAACACAAAGTTGAAAGATAGGTGTCAGATGGAGTGTCAGTTGATGGCGGAAAGATGAGAGTGTGTGTGGAGTGAGGTTAAGGGAATGATTGAAAAGAAGACATGGATGAGTAGTATTCCACTATAACTGAGCCATAAGAAAAGATAAAATACTGACATTTGCAACAACATGAATGGATTTTGAGAATATCATGCTAAGCAAAATAAGTCAGACAGGAAAAGTCAAGAACCTTATGATTTCACTCATGGGTGGATATAAAACTGAAAGCAACAAATGAACAGACAAGAAAAACAAAATCTCACATAGACCCAGACAAAAGTGATTACTGGAGGGAATAGGGGTTTGGGTGTAATGAAGGGTAAATGGGGTCAAATATAGGGTGTCACCCAAAAATGAATATACATATTGAATAATTTTAAAGGCAGTTTTATTAAAATACATTTTATTTTCAAAATTGAGCTGTTAAAGTGTGTATATATTTGTTTGGGCCAACCTGTATATGGTGACAGAAGAGTATTAGACTTTGGGTGGTAGCACGCAATGCAATATACAGATGATGTATCAGAATTGCACATTTGAATCCTACATAATATAATTAATCAAGTCACCCCAATAAATTTAATTTAAAAAAGACACAGAATTTAAGCTATACAGGGTAAGTGAAGAGAGGGGAGAGGCTAATGAACAGTGAGAACGTGGATAGTAGATTAAGGATTAGCAGCCCCCATGAGGTAGAAGGATGTGGCAGAAGTAAGCAATGCAAGTGAGTCAAAAGCATGAGAGAGTGGTTTGAATTGAATATAAGAGGCTTGAAATGAGATTGTTGGAGGCAGTATGATTTCTGTTGATGAGGAGTCCAGGGTATGATTAATGGTGTGAATGGCTAAAGTGGATTGAGGGAAAAGAGTTGAAGGTGCAGAGGTCAAGAAACTGAGAGTCCAGGAGGCTCTTTCATTTGTAGTGTTTTGAGCATTTCTCAAACTGTGCTTTATGTTGTACTGGAGATGTATAGGGACTGTTTTATAGAGAAGTGTTTTTTGTTTGTTTGTTTGTTTAAATACACTTGGTAAATGCTACGTGCCTTTCAATAACTCCTCTTTCCCAGAAACAGACAGGAGTAGAAGACTCCAGGAAGTTCTGGTAGAAAGATACTTGTTTAATTAAATTAATTACCTTTAGTTCTATTTTGTAACTTTTTTCCTGACCACATCTTCCTTTCTTACTTTTTGCGAGACTTTCTTAACTATTCTCACCATTTTATTTTTCTACTCCTACATGGTCACACTTCAGTAATAATTCTGTGTGGACTTTAATTGAATTGAATTAAACTTATAATTAAATTTCAGAACAATTGCTTTTTAAACATTATTTAGTTTTATTCCAAATGCTGTTCCATTTATTCAGGTACTCTTGAGTTTTTAGGTTAAGTTTTATAATCTCCCCCCCTCCCCCCCAAACATATGTCCTGACTTAATATTTCTTCTTAATGTTATTTCTCATTATCTTTTGTTGTTCTTCTAATATGGTGATTATCTTTTTCTATTATATTGTTTACCATTTTATTGCTGGTGCTTAAGCATGCTATTGATTTTGGTATATTCACTTTGTATCTGTCTTTATCACCAAAATTTTTTATTAGTGTTAAAGGCATTTTATTTTATTTTTTAAAATATATTTTATTGATTTTTCACAGAGAGGAAGGGAGAGAGATAGAGAGTTAGAAACATCGATGAGAGAGGAACATCGATCAGCTGCCTCCTGCACATCTCCCACTGGGGGATGTGCCCACAACCCAGGTACATGCCCTTGAGCGGAATCGAACCTGGGACCTTTCAGTCCGCAAGCCGACGCTCTATCCACTGAGCCAAACCGGTTTCAGCAAAGGCATTTTAATTGATTGTCTAAGGCCATGTTTCTTAAATTTCAGTAAGGTCTGGACCAGTTTTTAAAGAAAAAAAATATTTTGAACAACTTGTGATGATTTAAATTATTTTTTGAGGATAATTAGAATAATAGTTCGAAAATAGAAACACCTATAGCTAAAAATGCACTTTTTATTCTGGTAGCTCTTAATCATGAATCACAAAACTAATAAATGTACAATTAACAGCATTCATTGTATGTTATTATAAATTATTTTACTGCATTCAAAAGTGTGCTTGAGATGTGACAGCATCCTTATTGCCTTACCCAGGGTTGCTGGGGTCAGCATGCCTCAGACAACAAGTTCATTGTGAAGGCTCATTCTCTCCCCACTTTTCATTGTTCCCATCACCTGATGAAAAGGAAAAACTTATATGTTGTCTGACTTTGTTTTTTTCTTATGAGGACTTAAAAATTAAAGCAGTAGTACTTGGGGACAATTGTGACCAAAGTATGTGGTTATTCACAATTATAATCATCTATGTCCTGCAGGCCAAATCTAGCCTTACCCATTCATCCATTGTAGATTTTTAAAAAGCTTATATTTATATTTCAGATGATCAGAGATATAAAAATATAAATACAAAACCACTATTGAGAACTGGAGTTTCCTGAGAATGTACCCATGAACCTTTAGGGTTCTGTGAACCCAATTGATTTTGGGAAATCTAGGTAAAATAAAACAAAGCACCCCATGTAGTTTATATTTTATGTAAAATGTTGCCAAGTATACCTTTTCCTTTTCAGTTGATATTTGTGAGTTTACTGGCCCATGGTAATTAATGTTTAAAAAAATGAGAGTGAAAATAAAAAGATAGTAGACATCTTGTTTTTGAAAT